>NC_044550.1:30972065-31287714 GCF_007565055.1 Rhinopithecus roxellana | reverse complement strand
TTACCCAGGCTTAAAATTTTTGAAATAATCTTTGATGTTTTCCCTTAGGGTTTCATAACCATTCAGACAATTCCTACTAATTTTCCCTTAGTAATATTTCTAGGATTGATGCCTTCCTTTTATTTATTTAACCCATGTCTATTAAATTCTAGGCCCTCATCTTGAAAAATGCACCAACTTCCAGGTAAGGCTCTGCTTCCTTTTTGTTATCCTTTATTTCTCTTGCACTCGGTTGCCAGATTAATATTCCCTCAAACATTTTTTTCATTTTCCCACTCTTGTTCTTGACCTCTTAAGACAACCCTGCTTTGTCTATGAAATGAAGTCCACATTCTTCGTGTGAGAGTCACATCATTGTAACATCTGGATTTAAGCAACTTTTCTAAATATATCTGCTTTCTCTACTTGAGACTATTGCTCTGGGCAAACTGGCCTTCCCACTATCCCCTATAATAATGCTTTGTACATTTCGGCTCAAACCTTTCTTCCTGCTGAGAATGCTTTCTATACGCTACTTCTCTCATCCGATTCTGCCACTTTAGAAGTCCCAGTTCAATAGTTTTCTTCCTAAGAAGCTTCCCTGATTACCCCAATCCACAGTAAAACAGTCAGGGGAAATACATACTCTATATCTGCAGCTATTGCTATCTTAGAGGCCATGTGCCATGTAAGTACATAATCTCGTGGGACAGTTCATATTGCTGAATTATCAGTTCTATTTAGATTTCCCATTATGTTTCACTTTCTCTGAGGCTAGCAGCAGTTTGGCATGTTGTTAAAAAGCATGGAATCTGAATCTGGCTCACACCTGTGATCCCAGCACTTTGGGAGACCCAGGAGGGTGAATTACTTGAGACCAGGAGTTCGAGACCAGCCTGGCCAACATGGCAAAACCCCATCTCTACTAAAAATGCAAACGTTACCCAGGCGTGGTGGCGAGTGTCTGTAATCCCAGATACTTAGGTGGTTGAGGCAGGAGAATCACTTGAACCCGGGAGGCAGAGATTGCAGTGAGCCAAGATCGCACCACTGCTCTCTAGCCTAGGTGACAGAGTGAGATTCTGTCTGAAAAAAAAAAAAAAAAGCACAGAATCTGGAGTCAGACTGTCTGGTGCAAGTCATTGCTTACTACCTGTATGGGCTTGGGCAATGTATTTTACTATGCCTAAATTTCCTAATTTGTAAAAATGGGAATAATATTATACCTCCCTCATATACTTATTGTGATGATTAAATGAGTTAATATGTGTAAAGTGCTTAGAACAGGGTTCGCACATAAAGTACTTTGTAAATGCCAGCTATTATTCTCTCTCACAGACTCCCTTGTATATAGCTATATAGACAGAAAGAGAGAGAAAGATAAAACCATATTAGACAATGGTTTTTCAGATAAATCTATATCTACAGAAGGATATTTGATCAACTAACCAGTTGATTTGGAGAATGTAAAAAATATCATCTATTTCAAGAATACAAATAAGTAGTTTCCCCTTGTGGCTCAGTTTTATGCCTGAATTATCCCTACTGTGGCTTCAGCATGAGCAGCAGACTTATTTTCAGTCAAGACTTTGCCTAAAACTGAAATGCCCATTTTTGGTTGAATATCCTTTCACATTTGAGACCTACATAGTCCCTAGATGGCAATGCTGAGCCTATATGAAAGGGCACTTTGTATTACCATTTGTGTGCAGTTTGGAAGCAGGCTCTAGGACTTTTCCCATGAATAATCTTTCTGGAGTTAGGGAAAAAAAGAGAGAGAGAGAGAAAAAAGAAAAAGCGCTCTTAAATAATGAAGATATTTAAGGCACATTTGGAGGCAAATTGTCAGTGTTTTAAGTGACTTTTTGTTTTAAAGATACAGACTACAAAATATGATTACATGAAAACCCATATATTTAATCTTTTTAAAAACTGAAATGAAAGTACAGCTTTGTAATATAATAACTGTACTGTATCATGAAACTATATGTGAAGAAGAGCATAAGTAATTGCCAATTTTAAGGAGAAATTAGGTGCAAAACTTGAGGAGAGAGCAGTTCCATGTAGGCAGACATATGCTAAATATCAGGAGGGCGGAGATAGACAAGGACCTGCAGGAATCATGGCCTTCTGGGTGAGAGGAAGAGAACGTGCATAACATAGATTTTGTTCCACCTTTTTTGCATTCTGATCCATTCCTCACCAAGCCCAGAGGGTCCAGTTTGTTAGAGAGGAGTTCACTGGAGAGAACCAACAGAGATCAATATCTTTTATTCTCCCTGGAGCTCATCAATACCTAATGTTATGCTGGCTCATGAGTTTCACACTGGTGATCTTTGGCAATCTACAGTAATTCCTAGGAATCTAAAATAAGCATTGTGATTTTTCAGTTATACATGCAAATTATGAAAATATAACAGATATTTCCATATGGTACAAAGTGTTGAAAGACTCAAGGTGTGTGCAATTCTGAGTAATTTTTAATTATCAAAAAAAAAAGTCTACAGTTCAAGGAAGATTGAGTCCTACAGAGTCTCTCTTTTTTTTTGCCTGAAGTTCATAATACCTCTGCCACTCATTTCTGAGAACTGTACTGTATCATGAAACTATATGTGAAGAAGAGCATAAGTAATTGCCAATGTTAAGGAGAAATTAGGTGCAAAACTTGAGGAGAGAGCAGTTCCATGTAGGCAGACATATGCTAAATATCAGGAGGGCGGAGATAGACAAGGACCTGCAGGAACAGCCATTAGTCATTAACTCATTCAAACAGCCAATGGATATGTAATGAGCACCTATCCTATCCTCTGCGCTGGGCAATGGGGGATAGAGTGATAAGACAAAGTCATCACTGCCCCGCTCAGGGGCTAGAATCTGACACAAACTTCAGCAAAGAGTTTACAATGGTGATGAATCCTATGAAGGGAGAAGTTCAGGGTATCATAAAACCATGAAAACAATGGTGTGCAGTGCAGGAAAACCTGTGCTATTGTTCTCTAAGCTCTCAACATAGTTTGGATAAATCAGCCAAACAATGTGAAGATGACCAATGTGTTTAAACTCATACTGAGCCTTTAAAAAAGGGCTGCCTTCCTGTCCCTTATATACTTTAATCAAGTGAAGTTCCAAGGTCACTGCTGTTAGTTACACTGATGGAACTACAACCTTGTGTTCTTCCTTTACACGTTAAATTCTCCTACAGAAAGGCAGAAAGACATACTTAAAGGAAGGAATTTGCAGGATTCAGGGTTAGAATCCTGACTTCACTACTCTGATTCTGTATAATTTTTTAAAAATTATCTCTCTGACCTTCAGTTTTCTCCTTTAGAAAATTGTTATCATAATAATTCCTTCCAAGGTTGTTATACTATTAGAAATAAAGTTTTGTAAAGCACCAGCACACTGTCTGATGCATAAAGCTCTTAATAAATAATATATATTAGTATCATTGCTGAGACAGCAAATCCTCATTTTTGAACAAATGTGCTAAACTGTTCTATCTAGAAAGATGAAGTATCTACCATCCAATGTGATCAACTAAAATACCAACAATAACAATTGAAATAGTAAAATATAATATTCATGTTTGCAGTTTGGTATTACATTATTTCTGGTATTTTCACCAATTTTACCTGTCTTACTAGAATGAAATTTGAGAATCATATATAAAATTAATTAGAGTCAATTCAAAATACATAATTACAAGTAACTTGAATTCATATAGAACATCTCCTTTTCTCATGAATTAAAACGTTTACTCTAAGATATGAAAAAAATTAAAATAAAAAAAGAAGTGATTTTACTAAATTTCATTATCAGAAGAAGGAACAATCCTCTATGTGGTAAATGAAGTCTTGATGAGTTTAACTATCTCTTTCCACTGAAAATGCCTATTGCTGTGGATAGACAGATTGCATATGTCATCTGTAATCGATCTTCACAATAATCTTCAAAGTAGTATAAGGGGAATTCCAGTACCTGCGTCTAATTATTCCAGAGCTGGGAGGTTGGGGACTATGTACTTCTGTTATCACCCTTCACTCACTCTTCAAGACAGAGGATGATTGTCTTGCCTGATTGTTGAGACTAAGAGAAGGGACTGAGAAAGCCTAGTGCAGGTCAATCCTTTTTAAGACCCCTTACTTGGGATGTATTCTCAGCTATATTTAGAAGAGTGGGCTCTCTCCTTTGCCTGAGACTGGGGGGAGAAGTTTAATTCTGGGATGAAATATTAGTAAGTTCATTGTGGTTGCACATCTTAGCAACATCCTCAAATTCAACTTTAGCTTTTTAAAAAAGTTTATATCTTAATCTTCATCTGTTTCCTATGTTTTTTTCAATTTGTTTCTAGCCTCAAGAGTGATATTACAACATGAATTTTATTATGAAAAAATTCATGTTTGGAAAGGTAACATGCTATTACTAAATAACTGGGTTAGATTTTCAGCTGTGGCCTATATTACTATAAAATTTAGATTTTTTTGATACAATGCTGTATTCATTTTGATGAGCAGTAAAAATAACAACTACAACAATCATAAAACTCTTTGTACTTTTTGAAACTATAGATTTTTGCCCTTGGGTCCCAACAAACTTGCTGTTTCTTCATGTACTGGCATTGTCTGGTGCTATGGTCTGAATGTCTTCCGAAATTCATGTGTCAAAACTTAATTGCCGGTGTGACTGTATTAAGAGGTGGGGCCTTTAGGCAGTGACTAAGTCATGAGGACAGAGCTCTCATGAATGGGATTAGTGACCTTATATAAAGGGCTAGAGGGGACCAGTTTTCTTTTTCAATCCCATATGAGGACACAGCATTCTCCCTCTCCAGAGGATGCAGCAACAAGGCAGCATCTTGGAAGCAGAGACTGTGCCCTCCCCAGACAGATACTTGCTGGCACCGTGATCTTGGACTTCATAGCCTCCAGAACTGTGGTATTTTTAGCAGCACAGACAAACTAAGATTTGAGGTAATAGAAAGTATCTAAACTCCCATCAGTTACACACTGTGTCTGTATAGACCAAGCACACAGAGAAATAAGACAGGAGATATAAATACTAAGACCACAATGTCAATAAAATCCTGCCTCCACTTGCCTCCTCCCAACAAGTTTCACCATTTAGGATAGGTGATTTCTCTTGACTTATGTATACAATGGCATTAAGACTTCATTATCTTTATACTGGTTGTAAAGAAATGGGCCAGACTTCACAGTTATATTTTTTCATGACATTTGGATAGCTTTCTCTTTTTTCACAACCAACCGAGTTTATGGATCTGAATTTCTGAGACTCAACCTTGTATCAACTATAAAACCCTATTTTGACAGTATTATTTTCCGTATTCTTATGCTCTGGCATGTGGGATCTCGCTAACCAAGGAGAGACTGGGCTTCCAAGGCTTAGCTAATTCCTAGAGATAGTCCACTTGCCTTTGAGCACATTTTCATAAGTAAACCAACCAATCCTGAGTCCACACTCCCACTGTCTCCTCTACCTGGCTCTGACACTCCAAGAAGCAATATTCCTCTGTCCTAGTCACCCTAGCACCAGGTAACAGACAGTTGGGGACCATTCTTATAATCTAGAACCTGCCAAAATTATTTAAGTTATCAAATCCTAAGCCTACTCAGCTACTTGCCTTGTCTGGTCCATTCATTCCTGTAGAAACCACAATACAGGCTCTTGCCCATGCCTTCCGCTCTCTGGTTCTGCTTCTGACTGATGCTGGTGCTTCCCTGGGCTGTCCTGTATGGCCCTAACCTTGGAAACTGTGAGTAGCAAGCTATCTTTTCAATGGTAATTATCTCCTGATCTGTTGGCCTCACTATAACTGAACAAAATAAAATCCCAGATATATTTTAAAACAAACCTATATCCTTGCAAAAGATTATATGCAACCACTGGTATTTTAATGTACCTGCCTTTTGTGGCTGTTATACACTAAAACTTATTACAAATTAATGAAATGATGATTTTCTAAAATTCTTTAGAAAAACAATATTATTGAGAATGAAATGTGGCAGTTGTTTTCTATTGTGATTTCTTTTAACAGAATGTCATCTTTTTCAAACTTGGTTAAACGCATCTGACAATTATTTAAAGTGAAAGCAATTTAAAGCTACCTGGTGGCCTCACAGCTTCAAATGGAATTTTTTGTAAGCTTCATAATGACAGTAACTTTCATTATAAATTATTTTGAAAGTAGAGTTGAAACAAAAATCAAGTAAAACTAACTATATTTGTGATTTGTATTCTGAAGAAAAAGTGCAGGGTAATGAGGATTGACTTGAAAACATGTGTAGAAGCCCCTAGTTCAGTGATCAACATGTAATAGAATATTTTATTTTATTTTATTTTATTTATTTTATTTTTTGAGACAGAGTCTTGCTCTGTCTCCCAGGCTGGAGTGCAGTGGCTTGATCTTGGCTCACTGCAACCTCCACTTCCTGGGTTCAAGTGACTCCTGCCTCAGCCTCCCGAGTAGCTGGGATTATAGGAATGTGTCACCATGCCCAGCTAATTTTTGTATTTTTTTTTAAGTAGAGACGGGGTTTCACCATGTTGGCCAGGCTGGTCTCGAACTCCTGACCTCAAGTGATCCACCCATCTGGGCTTCCCAAAGTGCTGGGATTACAGGAGTGAGCCACCACACCTAGCTGCAACAGAATTTAAAGATGCTATTTTTCTCTACCAACACCTACAACAGCATTCAACTAGATTTGCATTTTGGAAGGAAGTTGGACTACTAAAAACCATAGCAGCAATTTCATAGGGTTAGGGTAGTGTTTTTCAACTTTTTTTCATTATTACTTCCTAGGGAGTCCTTTTAGATATTTGTTTATCTAATAATATCCTGCCCCCACCCCACCATGAAATGCAAATGCTTCAGATCTGCCATATACCTGTTTATCTACTGTGGCTCTTTAGAGATCCACGAACCATTGTCATTGCTACAATTTTTTCACCACCACCTCATCAAATTTCATGCTCTTGGGGGGACATATCACTCCCATTGACAAAGCATCCTTAGGCTTGCCAATGGTTCTTGGTGACACATTAGAACTACCTGGAAAGCTTTTAAATTCCAAGGCCCTACTCAAAGATTTTTATTTGTCTGCAAGGAGACCCAGGCTTTCTTATTCTAAAACCCTCCAATGGGTTAGATCAAGAAAGATCCTTCACCACTGAGCACAGAGGAGCAACTGTCACTGCAGCTAATGCTTTAAACCCATGCAAGTTAACTGAGTGATATAATTGGAGTATTTGTCCTCTCCAAATCTCATATTGAAATTTAGTCCCCAGTTGGAGGTGGGGCCTAGTGGGAGGTGTCTGGATCATGGGAAGGAATCACTCATGAATGGCTTGGTGCCCTCTCCACAGTCACGAGTCCGTTCTCGCTCTATTAGTTCACATAAGAGCTGGTTGTTTAAAAGAGTGCGACACCTCTTTCCTCCCTCTTTTTGTCTCGCAATTGATGCCTGCTCCCCTTCCCCTTCCATCGTGTTTGAAAGCTTCCTGAGGTCCTCACCAGAAGCAGATGCTGGTGCCACGCTTCTTGCACAGCCTGCAGAACTATGAGCCAAATAAAACCTCTTTTCTTTATAAATTATCCAGCCTCAGATATCCCTTTATAGCAACATAAAAGAAAGACACCCAAAAAAATGAAATGCTGGGTTTGGAATTTACCTTCATTAAGTAACATAAATTGATAGGCATCAATTCTTTCACACTACAATAAAAACTTGTGTATTTATATGGATTCCCCATGTAGACTCAGAAAATGGTTGTGTAGAAAATATTTCTGGAATAAAAAGAGAAAGTGAGCAAAGATCATGATTCCAGGACCATGGTGTTGGAAGAAGAAAGAGCCCCTTTTCATTTTGCAGTTGGCGTTAAGCACACTGACAATAACCTTCAGTTTGTACTCTGATCCGGGGAGGGTTAGTTTTGGTCAAACAGTAGTTCTCAAAGAGTGGTTCCTGGCCCATAGTATCAAAAATGTAAATTATTGAACCTTCGCCCAGACCTGATGAATCCGAAATGCAGGGTGGGGGCAGTGATGTGTGACTTGATAAGACGCCCACCAGGCGGTTCTAGTGCATACTGAAGTTTGAGAAACACTGCAGTAAAAACATGATTCTTGAGCGTCTGCTTCTTTTCTTCCTTAAAAAAATGGACATTTAGTCCTACTGCTGATTTTTATCCTATACCTGGTTACTTAGTTCTTCATTCTGTTCCTATGAACCAAAATGTTAACAAACCGGACCTAATTAGTGCAATCAACTAATTAAAAAATTTCATCTTTTAAAAACCACTATTGGAAATATGAAATCAGACAGAGCACAACCAACACCAAACATTTTGAACCTCTATTTACAAAAATTCTAGAGAAGGAAAAGAAGGGGTTTTTTTTTTCTTTTGCTTACAGAATTAACTAACCAAAGAAGTTTCCTTTTGGACCTTTATGGACATTTAATATTATTTCTGCTTTCCTGGAAATATCAAACATTAATCAGATCCCCAAAAATAAGGTGGCATTAAGCAATGAGAGTCATTTGGACAATACTAATGGTATCCAGTCTACTCATTATTATTTAAATCATGTCAGTTTTGAGCTACATTGTCCTAAAAGTTAATATATAGGCATATATTATTTATATGTACATACACATATTATATAGACACAAACACACTCACACGCACAGTGCTATGAAAGCATATGCCAGAATTAAACTGCCCCATTTTCTTAAGTTGTTCTCATTGTTGATTTAATTTTACATATGGTTCGAAATAGCCTTTTAACAAGAGAATCAATTCTAAAGCAGAAGTGTGATGCTTACTTCTCCTGGGCTAGGTTTTATTAGTATTATACCAATTCTGCCCTGACAGGGACAGGAAGAGGGCTGAAGATGATAGAGGTTAAACAGCAGAGTTCAAGGCAACAAACTTATTGCAGGTGGCTTTAATCAAACTTAAGAGGACTGGAACTGAAGGTCATTCTCCTCCTCTGCACTTCAAGAGGAAATGCTGCTTTAAATAAGGCTCAGGCTGTTGACATGAACATACTTCGAAAATAATATTGTATGGGAATCCAGGCATAAAAACAAAGTGTTGTGTCCTATTTGCTATGTAGCTTAAGGGAAAGGCTGTGCCACGTTATGTGTATCATTGCCCATAAAAGGTAATATAACTCTGCTCACAAACCATTGTTCAAGCATACATTGTGTCTGATGTAAACCATTTCCCTATCAGGCTGTAAAAGAGATAGTACAGAGATGACAGAGAAATTCATCTGAAATCATGAGAAATTCTGAAGTTCACAGAATTCTATATGCTTTAAGATGAACTCAGCTGACTCAAAGCCAAGCAACAATGTAATCCCTTGTGAAACATAAAACACTAATAAAATATTCACTTTGATAGAACAGATTAGGAAGAGGATTGGGTTCAAAAATTTCAGCTGTGACTTCACAAAGTCACACGAAAGCAACGGTGACTTCCTGAAAGCAACACAACTAATAAGTTCAGAGAAACAACTTGTCGACTCAAAGGGCTTGACCTGAAAGTCCAAGCCTAAATATATTTCTTTTAATGACACTAATTTCTACAGGGAAAAAAAAACCTTTATTAATTTCACTCTTAACACATGCACTTTATATAAGGTGTTTAGAAAAGAGGGCATGCTAAATTATTTTATCTTGGATTTGAAATGTTAGAGTGAAATCATAAGGAGACTAAAGTACTTTATTGTAACTTTCTAGGACATAAATGTACCAATTCTAAAAAATAAAGAACATAAAAGGGATCATCAGTTACTGCTTTCATGTTATATTTAGAATACAGCAGAGAACGAGCTAACGATGTGTAGGGCTTTCATAGGAAAGCAGAGGCTGACCATGGTCTGATCGCTGGACTGTGGAAGCCTTCAAGAGTTGTTCCATTCTTTTTGGGTGGCAGATTTCTAAAACTGGGTTACAGAAAGAGCAAGAAAATCACTGACCTTTCCTAGTCATCAGCCAGCTGTATTCCAAATAGCACGGGAGGTCACAAAACAGCACATCTTCAGCCCTTATTTTGGCAAGAGTGTTGCTTTTGACTGATGCCTTCCTTACCTTTCTTCCTAAACGTTAAAGTCATGTCTCATACAGAAAATAAAACCATATACATTACAGTAGGATACACATTTTTAAGGTTATGGCATCTGGACCGACTTATAGTATTTTATGTGGGGAACTTCTTAGATAAAAGTCCTCTTCCTTTTTTTTTCCTTTCAGTCTGCCTCTAGTTATATGATCATGTGATGCTGACATTCCTTGATCCACAATGCCCTACACTTATATCATCTTGCTTTTTCCAGGTATTTTCCTAATAGTGTTAAAGAAAGTGTTATTGGCTGGGTGTGGTGGCTCACACCTGTAATCCCCACACTTTGGGAGGCCAAGATGGGCAGATCACGAGGTCAAGAGATGGAGACCATCCTGACCGACATGGTGAAACCCCGTCTCTACTAAAAATACAAAAATTAGCTGGGCATGGTGGTGCACGCCTGTACTCCCGGCTACTCGGGAGGCTGAGGCAGGAGAATCGCTTGAACCCAGGAGGCAGAGTTTGCAGTAGGCCGAGATTGTGCCACTGCACTCCATCCTGGTGACAGAGCAAGACTCCGTCTCAATATAAATAAATAAATAAATAAATAAATAAATAAATAAATAGTGTTTAGTCAAATAGCTACCATCAAGACAGCTATAAGAAATACTTTTGAGGAACAAATTGTTGGCTATTTTGACTACATGTATGTAGTATCCTAGTTTTGAGGTAGGTATATTGTGTTATGAAACTGGAAAATAAATATATAGGACAAATCCGGGCAAATCATCTGGCATTTTCAAACATGCACACCAATTATTCTGGGATGTCATGTCTTGGTTTCTAGCATTTTTATCTTAATAGATATAACAAATACATCTCACTTTCTTGTTCCAAGTAAGATATGTTTCAGTGTCACCTGCTCTAAGATATGCTTAGTGTGTTTTTTTCTTTAACTCATTCCTATTTGGGGGCATTTGCAAAGGGTTATATGTCATGGATAATTTTTTTCCTGAAACTATTTTCTTAAAGTAATACTGTATTGATCTTTGGCAATTAGACTGATATAGTTACACATCTCATATCAAAATTCTTTGTGTTCTTTGTATATTTTTTAAAACATGATCCTCTGCAAAGAGTACTAGAGGATAGGAAATAAGTTAAAAAGACAATATGACTCTGAAATATTGTCAGAAAATACTATTCTAGGAACTTTTGGTAGGTGCAAATAATAATGGTTCACATTTATTGAGTGTTTACGCTTGGCACAGCATTAAGTACTGTACTTCATTACCATTTAATAAACAGCAATACCAGAAGATAAATACTGTAATTATGCATGTTGCAAGTTTTACTAAGGAGCTGAGGTGTAGAGAGGCCAACAACTAGTCCAAGGTCATGCACAAGTCAGTGGTAAGGTAGGATGTCAACAAAGATCCTGACTGCAGTGCTTAACCACCACACCATTCTCCTATCTGTATAACACTACCCTGATTGATGGTATATTTTAAATGTTAACTTTCAGCTAAACTCCACCACTGAGTATTTTTCAGGCATCATATAAAATTGTTAGATACATCATACAAAGCCATTGAAAAACTACATAAGGCAATTATTTCCTTGTGCAAAGACATTAATTGTCAAAATATTTCTCCTAAGAGAACTGAAACAAACATTCTGAGCATGATGAAGTTTTAAAAGTTACGTTATTATTGGGTTTTTTGTTATTATTATTAGTTAGTAAAACATGGCCTGAACCATCACCATAATATAAAACATCTAACTCTAGTTTGAATCAGCATTAAGAATCAGTGAGTGGCTTAGCTTAGTTTTGTCTGGTATTTGTTGCTATTTGACTCAAGTTGTTCTGCTCCTCCCAATATGGATATGTCCATTTCTTTTATTTATTTTGGAAGAGCCATTGCTTTCTTTTCACTGTAGATATACCAAAAATAATTAAGGAGTTAGTTAAGAAGCTGGGGTTGGGGTAACTTGACTTCCCCAGGACTAAAGAGTTTCCCAAGAAGTATGACTTTCAGTTTTAGCACCAGGACAGTTCCAGGCAAACTGCAATGAATTGGTAGTCTACTGGGAGTAGACTGGCAGCATTATTTTATTAATTCTCCTTTTATTACACTAATCTATCTCAAGTACACTTAATGTGTGCGCTTGATTTGACACTAAAAAGCCATCCTAGACACTAAAAAGCCTGGCCTTTACTATGTGGCCAAAGTAAAGCTGACATCAAAGAAAAGAACGTAAGGATAAAATTCTTGCCTAATCTAGGAATTCCCAGATTTTGAAGAGTAGTATCACAGCTTAGAAATTAAACTTTAACATATAAAAAGCACAGTAATATCTTTAGTAAACATCTTAACAGAAATTTGGTTGTACACAAACGTGGTGTTACTTCCACGTAGGTATGTAGCACTGAAAGCAACATGACTGTCAAGTAATGTTTTGCTAACATACACACCTCAATATGAGTGTTTCTCCTGAAACAGTCACCTTGAGAGGTACATACTTGGCACAATGATGTTGATTTGGCATAAGACATTTCTAACACTCATTTTAAAATTGCCTTTTAGAGTCAGATTTACTTAATTTATAGCCTGTCCTCAATTTTTATGAAAATGGCATTGGGAGCATGGATGACTTTCCTTGTTCACCTTATATAGGTTCAAGTAACTTAATTTTTTCCTAAAACCAAATTCCTGCCTCAGAGAGCAATGTTTACCACCACTGATGATATTCAAAAGAGCATGACACATGAAGACAGTTCTAAAAAGATGTGACAGCATCTCTTTGATCAACGGGAGCATGTTAGCATGAGAAAACAACTCAAATTTTAAAGAGAGCAAATTTGAAGTTATCAATTCTATATAATTGTTCCCTTCCCCCACATCACTTATGTTAATTTAGTCATATCTTTTAACTGTCAGCTAAAAGCCTAAGATTTTTGTTCTCATGCTAAGCCCTGACTTCAGCATTGTCATTCCATGTCTCAATCCACTTAGTTATTTGCTCTTATACTGAGCCCCTCTCTTGTAGCTTGCCATATGTCCTCTTCCGAAAATTACTTTTCCCCTTGGGGCTGCTGTCTTTACTTCTAAGATAACAGCAAGTTACCTTGTAATTGCTTCATGGGCATGGTTGGTTGTTTGAGGTCTTTTTAGGTAAACTTGTCCACACACCATCCTTTAATAAAGGGTTTTTCAACCTCACCACTATTTACTTTTTTTTGCTGTTTGTTTGTTTTTTTGAGATGGAGTCTTGCTCTGTCGCCCAAGCTGGAGTGTAGTGGCACAATCTTGGTTCCCTGCAACCTCTGCCTCCCAGGATCAAGAGTTTCTCCTGCCTCAGCCTCCCAAGTAGCTGGGATTACAGGAGCACGCCACCATGCCCAGCTAATTTTTGTATTTGTAGTAGAGACAGGGTTTCACTATATTGGCCAGGCTGGTCTCGAACTCCTGACCTCAAGTGATATGCCCACCTCAGCCTCCCAAAGTGCTGGGATTATAGGTGTGAGCCACTGCACCCAACCAACTGACATTTTAGATTAGATAATTTTTTGTTGTTAGGGGAGCTGTCTTGTGTATTGTAGGAAGTTTAGCAGTATCTCTGACCTCTATCCACTAGATGCCAGTCGTGACAACCAAAATGTCTCCAGTCATTGCCAAAAGTCCCCTGTGGCAACATTATCCCCAATAAAGAACTACTGGCTGACATAGGGATATAGAGATGGGTCATTCTCTTTATAGGGTTTTAAGTAATACATTATACTGCTGAGCCAGATTAAACTTTTAAAGGAAAAAAAAATCGCCTCACATTTAAAGTAAATAAAACGTTTAATTAATTAATTCATATAGTAACTGATATAGCAAAATCTAAATTTAGAAAAAAAGTTATGCTTTCCAGGTAAAACACAAACTATGTATACAAGAGAGAAAGCTGTCCATTCATTTTTTAATTCCGTCAATATTTACTGAGCTAATACCAAGTGCCAGAGACCCCATGCTGGGCACTGGGGTTACAGTGGTGAACAAGATAGACAGATGCCTGCTCTCAAGAAACAACATAGCAAGTTTGGGACATGTGTTACAATATAGTGAGATATGTACCTTGCCACTATAGGTGGTAGAGTAATGCATTTATTAATCATGTTTTTTATTTTCTGTATTTTATGATGTTTTGATATTTTGATGGAATAGAAAGGCTTGAGGGCTGGGGAGAGACTGTCCCTCCCAGAGCTAGTTAATTCCTAATATGGTAAACAACTTGCCATCCAGTACTCCTTTCATATTAAACCAAGCATTAGTGAGTCTATCTTCCCAAACCAGTTCCTTTATCTCTCACACAGTAAGCCAATATTTCCTGCCCTAAATCAACACAGGACTAGAAACCCAGCCAACAAGGGATAGCTCCTGTGTCCCAAAGCCTGCCAGAATTGTTCAAACTGGCCAACCCCAAACTGTTTCCCCTACCTCGCCTTGCCTTTCCTATGGAAAACACAATAAAGGCAGCGGCCTCTGCCTTCCCCTTGTTTTTTTTTTTTTGCTTGCTGAATGGCACTGGTGTTTCCCCGTGTGGTCTGCATAGTGGGGCTGCCTCCTCCTTTCAGGAAATGTAAGTCATAAAAAGCTTAGTGACATGAGCCTCTGCCTCTCCATGTTATCACTCAGTCACCTCTACAAATTAAAATCACTGAGACAAGAAGCATACAGAAAGGGGACCCTATTCCAGTCAGAGGGGCCAGAAAAGCTTCCCTGAGGAAGGATTAGAGTCAGTAAGGTGAATACAATGGGAAATAAATTTCATCCAGGGATAAAAAAATGTATAAATGGTCTGCTATAGGCAAGTTGCAGTAGGAGACTGGGAGGGTGGATTCATTTAGAGTGTTTATCTTGAAGGCAATTGGAAGCCATTAAGTATTTGATTCAGGGGGTCAGGTTTGATCTGTCTTATTAGGAAGATCCTTCTGGTTGCATTGTGGGAAAAGAGCAGGACAGATGCCAGTTGTGGACTAGTGAAGCAATGTGGGAAAACATTGACAGTGTCCTGAATGAAGTTGGTGACTGGGAATCAACAGAACGTGACAAACTGGAAAGATTTTCAAGGCAAGGAACTAAGCAGAGCTGATGAATTGAAAGGGAGGAGGAGAAAGGAAGAAGTCGAGGTTTCTGGCTCAAAAACCTGACTAGATTTGTCTGGTAGTGTCTTTCATTGAGACAAAGAACCCAGGAAGAGAATCCAATCTGGAGGGAAGGCTGAACTTGCGGTGTCTGTTAGACATGAAAATCGACATGTCCAATACTCAGTTGGATGTGCTGCTCTGGAGCAGGGAAGAGAGACTCTCTACAGGTGGAACATTTACAAATTAGCTCCCAATGATTTCAGACTCACTTACAAGGAACAGTAACAGCAGCTATGAGATGACCCTGAAAGAGAGAGCTGAATGAGAAGGGAAAATCCAGGGCAGAACCCGGAGAAGCACCAACATGAATCAACAGGAACAAGAGGAGTCCTCAAAGCAGAGCGAGATGGGGGTGACAGGAGAGAGGTGGGAGGCGGGAAGAAAAGCATTGCCTGGAACGCCCTCACTCCTCACTCCTCCACTTCCTCCCAGCCTCACTCACAGTCAGCGTCCCCTTCATCATCTGAAAAATCATCCTGTCTAGCATCTTTGTTGAAGATCCAGCCCCGAGCATTGCTTCTTTTGGGTGCTTTCCCTGACTACTTCCAGGTAGGGCTAGGGGTGGGGTTCCATCCTCAGAAACAGCACCGACCTCATCATACTAATGTCTCCTTCAATGGCAGGGACCAGTTTTCTCACCACAGTGTTCTCAGTCCAATAACGAGCACATAGCGGGTATTCAATACATATGTGTCAAATGAATGAAAAAAAATAAAAGTTTGCATGCTTTCATGAGTTGTAAGGCAGTCCGTTGGGTAATTAGCTGAAAACAGTTTACTCTTATTTCAGAAGTAATTCTAGTATGTTTTCTAACCCACAGACATTTAGAAATAGAAAATTAGAGGGGAGGGAAGACAGAGCTAGAAGAGCACATGCTCACACACACTGACAGAAATACTGAGAGCTCAAAAGAGAGAAAAGGCGGCTGGGCGCAGTGACACACCTGTAATCCCACCACTTTAGGAGGCCATGGTGGGCAGATCATGAAGTCAAGAGACCGACACCAGACTGGCCAACATGGTGAAATCCCGTCTCTACTAAAAATACAAAAATTAACTGTGCGTGGTGGCGTGCACCTGTAGTTCCAGCTACTCTGGAGGTTGAGGCAGGAGAATCGCTTGAACCCGGGAGGCGGAGGTTGCAGTGAGCCGAGATCGTGTCACTGCACTCCAGCTTGGGCGACAGAACAAGAATCCACCTCAAAAAAAAAAAAAAAAAAAAAAAAAAAAGAAGAAGAAGAAGAGAGAAAAGGCTATAATGCCTTGTGTGTGGCACTCTAATGCCCTTTAGTGCCAAGGCCAGCACATTCACACAGTTTAACACAACACAGTTCAAAAAGTGATGCTCATGTGAAAACACGGAGTCTCTAAGGAGCTCAAGCCATGACAGGTAACTCTATTAGGGAAGTCAGTCAGTGTATATAAAGTTTGAATAGATTTATAATGCAATGGCAATTATTTTTAGTTTTTAAAGTGAAGGTTATGTGCATTTTAGAAAGATTCAAAATTTTACAGTCATGATGCATTTTAGCTTCACGTGCAGTCGCCTGGAATATAAGCACTATGCGGACTGGCTCACTCTCTCATAATAGGAGCACCACACACACAAGTTGCTGCCGTACGTGGATAGGCACTACTCAGAATTACAAAATGGAATCTCTTGCCTTTCTCAGTTATAAACTCATAAAGACAATGTTTCTTACAAAAGCCTACAAAAGCCTACAAAGCCTAACACAGCATTTCCAAGTGGCTACCTCATTGTTAGCAATGTCTTCTTTGTTGGGGTGAGCAAGAATTTAGGAAGATTCTACCAATGCAAGTTGCCTCTTCATCCTTCACGGAACAGCACGCAAGTACTTCGCTATCCTCTCCAGTTAGCACCAGCGTCGCTCAGCAACTTAAGACTGTGTTCTTAGATATTAAAATAAATCTCACTCAAAAAATATTCCTAAATAGGGCACGATGGTTAAACTGGCAATGCTATAAATATTACAAGACCAAAGTGTATTTTCGTCTTTATTTCTCTATGCCAGACACTGCTAAACCAACTGTGCACACACAAACTTCTTTGTTGTTGTTGTCAAGGAGAGTATGCAGCTTCTTTAGGACTATTTTAAATTCGGTGCCTCATTTCACATAAATATTTACCCAAAGGAAGGTGTCTGACAGTGGAAGTCTGTACACCATCATAATCCTTTTACACAGAGCAGCATTTTTACTGCACCCTGATGAAGGTATAAAAAGCTCCTCCATGGAAATACCATTAAGAAGACAGTGAATATAGAGAGTAAAAAAAGGAAAGGTTATTATTATCTCCAGAAGGTAAAATTTATAAAAATAAAATTTATTTTCATTCTTATATAATATAAGCCCAAACAGAGTGCCCTGCATATGAAATATGCTCAGCTCAGCAATCTCAGTGGAAAAAATAGAAAGTAATGGTGAATTATTTTTGAATGCATCTGAGAGTAAGTATGTACATATCTCTTACAAATTGTTTAAAAACTCAAATTTTTTTTTTCAGTTCAACAATATTTATTTATTGAATACCTGCTGACTGCATACCATTATACATAAATGCTGCAGGAAAACACAAAAATTATACAAGAAATGTCAAAGTTAACATGATTAAAGAGACAATGTGCCTTTAGAGAAGAATATTTAAATAAAATTATACAATAATAAGTAAATCTATTTTTCCTGCTGCAATAGTACTTTCAATGGAAAGTAATCATTGCACCCTAAAGAGATAGTGTGGTTTCAAGGACATTGTTAGGTAGTTTGGATTTTGCTTGAGGACAACATCCCAGGCAGAGAGAGAATGGCATGTGAAAAGGTATAGAGGATGTAATGAGTGGGAAAGTGGAGGATGTTGACTAGAAAGGTGAATTTTTACATATTAAACAAAACAATAGGTAGACAAGGCAGGAAAGCTAAAATATGATCAACTTTGAAAGCTAGGCTGAGGTAGGTTTGTGGACTTATTTCTATAGGACATTATAAAATTTTTGCACAGAAGAATGCCACCATGAAAGCAATATTTGGGACAGCCATGTGGGATCAAACATTGCTTTATAAACCTTTAGCTAATGAAACAAACCGAACAATCTGGTTTTCCAGAAACCACACTCTCTTCACTATTTTATTCTTTTTTACACATTATAATTCTTGCATCATTTTACGGAGGCAGCCTAAGTGCCTAAGCAAAAGTGATAAAGTGTTGGGATTAAGAAACCCTACCTCCTTACACTAAAATAATTGTCTTTTCATCCTGGCCCTACTACATTTTTAGTTAAGTGACTTTGGCCAAATTACTTAATTTCACTGTACTTCAGTTTTCTTGTTTGCATTGTGAAGAAAATAATACGGTTATTATAGGATTTTACAGATTGGGAATCCATACTATTCAGGAAGTTCTTAGGGATTTACAATGCTTGGTACATAGTAAGCACTCAGTAAAAGTTAAAAACTCAAATATTTTAAGACAACCTCTGAAACGGAGACTAAGTTATGTATTAGGATAGCTAACCTGAAATATCTGACAGTTTTAAAAAGTACTGAGGGAAAAACACAGGGAAGCTATCAGTGAAAACAATTTTTGTAGCACTGTTCTAACTTGAATAACAATAACTTTTTAGAGACTTCTTAGAATTATTCAAGAAACTGGTATTATTTCCTACTGACTTTTGCCTACAATATGTAAACATCTTAAACAATAATAATATAGAGTTGATCTTCCATATTTCCAGTTTCTGCATCCATGGATTCAATGAAACGAAGATCAAAAATATTTGGGAAAAACCCAACAACAATAAAAAATAACAATATAACAATTCAAAATAACGTACATCTCTCTCTCTCTATATATATATATACATATATATTTTTTTTAATTGAAACGGAATCTTGCTCTGTCACCCAGACAGGAGTACAATGGGGCGATCTCAGCTCACTGCCAACCTCCGCTTCCTGGGTTCAAGTGATTCTTGTGCCTCAGCCTCCCAAGTAGCCGGGACAACAGGCTCCTGCCACCATGCCTGTCTAATTTTTTTGTATTTTTTACTAGAGATGAGGTTTCACCATGTTGGCCAGGCTGTGCTCGAACTCCTGACCTCAGGTGATCTGCCTGCCTTGGCCTCCCAAAGTGCTGGGGTTACAGGTGTGAGCCACTGTGCCTGGCCCAAAATAATATTTTAAAAATAAAATACAGTATAACAACTATTTATATAGCATTTACACTGCATTGGGTAATATAAGTAAGTAGAAATGATTTAAGTATATGGGAGGATACATACTGGTTATATGAAAATACTATGCCATTTCATACCAGGGACTTGAGCATCCTCAGATTTTGGTATCCAAGCAGGGACCTGGAACCAAATTTCCACAGATACCAAGGGACAACTCTACTAATAACCATTATAGATTGAACACCTACTATGTGCCAGGCACTCTAGTATTTTACATGGATTTTGTGATTGATTCTTGCAATAATCCTTTTTTAAAAGTTATATTTTTTTTCTCTGTTGTGCAGGTGAAGAAACTGAGGCTGGGTAGTCAAAGTCCTATAACTGCCAAGTGAGGGCACAAGGATTCAAACCCAAGCAATCTGATTACACCCTGGAGATCCAGCAGTAGGCCAAGCCACTTTTCCTGTAGTTTATGGTCTACTGTCCGAGGCAGACTTTACACACTTAAGCAGTACACACGCAGGTGCTCCAAAGGAAAATTTGAGGATATCTTTGAAGAATATAACATGGAGTCCTAAAATGAGCTGTTAGGGAAGAATGGAGACTAAATGACACTGGCTGAGAATTAATGATGAGTAGGAGTTTGCCAGGCAAAGAGACAGAGAGTGTTTCAAGCCGAGGAGAGGGTATGTGCAAAGGTCCCAAGGCAGAAAAGAGTTTGTTCTAGTAACGGAAATGAAAGGAAATGAGTGTATCTGAAATGTACTAAGCAATAGAGAGAATGAAGGGAGATGTACTCGGACATGTAGGCAGGGCCTTGCACAACTTATGAGGAATTTTGCATTTCATCCTAAGTGCAGTGAAAAGTAACTGGAGAGTTTTAGTAAAGACAAACATGGTCCTGTTTGCATTTTAAAGTCTTTGAGTTGCTGTTTGGAAAACAGACTGGAGAAGAGACAAGTTCAGGGGTTATTACAGGAGTCCCAAGTGGCTGATGATGATGATTAGACTACCGGTGGCAGTAAAATTGGGAGAAAGAGAATGTATGTGAAGTATAATATGGAAGTAGATTTGATTTACAAGACTTGGAGGTGGACTGGATGAAGAGAGAGGCACTCCAGACACCTCATTACAGGCTTTCCTTAAACCACTGCTCAATTTCCTCCCACTTCTCATGTGTCTGATGGGGACCAGTCCTTTTCAGAGTTAACACCAGTGTTAAGCATTTCATGAAAGAGAGGAGGATACCACAGGCTTAATAGTTAATTGTTAGTGATCTTATGTTTAAGTAGATAGTAGTGACAGATAGGATGGGGGAAATGGAGAAAGAGATGGAAGAAAGCTGTCTACTCCCATAGAACAGCTGTGGGACCATCTGTTTGTCAAATTTCCCATACAAAATGCTCCAAGCTGTATACCCTGGGTGGTTATCACTCTGCTGGAGAACATTAACAGTAATGTTAATGACCTGAGAGTTCAGTTTACAAATAGTATCTGGACACAGTCATTTTGATGGAATACTTTCTCTTTCATTTTTATAAGAGAAAATAAAAAGAATTATCTTTAAAAATAAAGAGTATTTCAGGAGGCTAAGGCAAGAGGATCACTGGAGTCCAGGAGTTCAAGATCAACCTGGGCAACATAGCAAGACCCTGTCTCAAAATAAATAAATAAATAAATAAATAAATAAATAAATAAATAAATATTAAATACATTAAATTGAAGAGTTCATACATATACAGTCATGCATTGCTTAACGATGGAGGTATGTTTGAGAAATGCATCCTTAGGCGAACATCAGAGAGTGTACTTAAACAAACCTAGATGGTAGAGCCTACTACACACCTATGTTATTATGGCAAAGCCAATTGCTGCTCCTAGGGCAGAAACCTACACAGCATATTACTGTACTGAATACCCTAGGCAACTGTAGGATGATGATAAGTACAGTTGACCCTTGAGCAACACAGGTTTGAACTATATGGGTTCACTTATGCACATTTGTTTTCAATTATAGTTATACCACATGTTCCTGCCTCTCCTGCTTCCCCTTCTATCTCCTCCCTTCTTCTGCCTCTGCCGCCCCTAAGACAGCAAAATCAACTCCTCCTCTTCCTCCTCCTCCTCAGCCTGCTCAACATGAAGATGACAGGGTGAAAACCTTTATAATGATTCACTTCCACTTAATGAATAGTAAATACCTTTTCCTTGTGATTTTCTTTTCTCTAACTTACTTTATTGTAAAAATACAGTTTATAATATATATGGTGTACAAGATATTAATATGTGTTAATCGACACATATTAATAACAATGTTATTGGTTAACAATGTTATTGGTTCCAGCCAACAGTAGGTTATTAATAGTTAAGTTTAGGGGGAGTCAAAAGTTATACGCACATTTTAAGCTATGATGGGGGTTGGCACACCAGTGCCTGCATTTTTCAAGGGCCAACTTATTTCTGTATCTAAATACATCTAAACATAGAAAAAGTACAGTGAAAATATGGTATTATAATCTTCTATGACCACCATTGTGTGGTCCTTTGTTTACTATCACATGTAGCACATAACTGTATTATTATATATATTGATTTAAATACTAATAATTTATAAAAATTTTAAAATCAAATATCAGGTCCACAACAACAAAAAATTAAGCAATTAAGCCCAGTATTAACGATTACAGATTAGAGAGATCATGTTCCAAAACGTATTTTTGGCACACATTCTGGCTGTGTATATTTTACTTAGAGGTAATCATTTTTGAGACTGGTTTATTCAGCAAGCTGCTATTAAAGCTATTTTGCAAAAGATTTAGACTCAGTCTCTTTCTACTCACACATACAGCAATAAACTACTTCCCAGTGGCCTCACTGGGAGTCTCTATGTCCGTATCATGGAACTATGTGTCTGAGTTTGGAACTGATTAACTAGAATTTATACAAAGAAGAGTGGCCAAAATAGTGAGGGTATTCTAAACCTTTTAACATTAAGAACAGATGAAAGAATGGGGGATATTGAGCCTGGAGAAAGCGGCTTAGGATAACTATCTTAACTATTAGTATTTTAACATATACTAGAAAAGCTGTAATGTGGAAGGATTGAGTTTACTTCTGCGGCTAGAAAGGGCAAAATAAAGACCAATGAATAAAGGACAAAGGGAAGCAAATTTATGTTCAATATAAGACAGGCCTTGCCAAATTAAACAGTTCAAAACTCCAACAGTCTCAGAAGGTAGTAGCTGGTTCATTGGCATAAGTGGTATCTTTAGAGACAACATGACCATTTTTGCTTAATGTTTTATAAAGTTTGATCAGTCAGTAAGCATTTGGCTGAAGATTCTAAAGCATCGTTCTATTTCTAAGATTCCATTGTAGAGTTGATTATGTCTCCAGCATCCATTCTCACCATTCTAAAAGCCATAAATTTCCATTTGATGACTTGCGTAGTTCACCGGCATCACTTTGTGGAGTGCTGGGAAGGGGTCTGAAGCTAGGCTAAGTATTTGGTGCATTTCATTTCTCTGGCTACAGTGATTGGATCGGGGTGAGCATGTAATTTAATCCAGTTCTGATGTCTTGAGAATTCTGGGACTAACATGGTTTCTTCCAATGAGTTATGGATTGAGAAGTATGTAGTCTCTACAATAACTGGTAGTCGTCTTAGAACCACAGGAGAGATCTTTACCTAGAATAAACTTAATAACAAGGAAACTAAGCAAAGAATTGAAGGGAGAAAGACTCAGACCTGGTCACATCATGAGAGCAGTAGATCCAGCCTTTTCTAAGCCAGGTGTCCCAATGGACTTTTCAATTATGTGGGTCAGTGGAGTCTCCTTTTGATTTAAGCTGTTTGAGTGTATTTTTGACACATGCAAATAAATTATTTCTGATTCTTATCCAACTATGTGTAAAGTAGTATCCCATTCTTAGAAAGTGAAAAGAGACCAGCTGCACTTTGCATACAAGGGTCCACATAGCAATCAAGAGATGGCTCTAAAACTGATCTCTGAATCATGTAAATCCTAGTTTATCCAAAAAGCTGGTCTCTGTAACCATCAGTATATTTTTCAGAATAAACCATGTTAACTAGCATTGCAACTGAAAAATTAATAAGAATTGAAAGATCTAAAGCAGTTTTACAGAAAACTTTTCATCTTACATGTATAAACTCAATCCTTTTCTCTCCTTGCAAGGTTACTGTCAAAAAAAAAAAAAAAAAAAAAACAAACAAACAAACAAACAACAAACAAACAAAAAAAACCAGCTATGACCAATTTAGAAATCCTAGTGTTAATGACCTTGTGAACAGATTATATTAACTGGGTAAATAATTTCTTGATTTGATTAAGGTTTTGGTAACTTCTCAAAACTAGAACTATAAGACCCATAAACTACTCTGCATGCTGTTTTTCAATCCTCCTTAATCTTGGTTCCAAAGAATTTGGGTTTTGACCCACATGAGTAGGTCATCCTTAGCTGGGTTCAAATGTTACCATCATTACTTATCTGTGTTTATATGTGATTAAAAATAAAAAGTGAAAACTACAAACATATACTGAGGCTAAGTATTAATATCAACCTTGCCTCCAGGATAGAACTTTCCTGGGTGCTGACTTGTGGCCCGTTGATATGCTGAAGGTATTGATGTTTTCCCTCAGTCCTCAGGGCATCTGGCCAGGGCCAGAGACAGACCAAGATCCCACATCAGTAGCCTCTGGTCAGGAGTAGCCTTGCCTGTTTGCCCAAAATGCTGCAGAAATATTTTCATTTCCTACATATGGCACTGCAATAAAAATTCCAGGATGCACTACCCGAAATAACATGACTTAAAATTCTACCTTGTTCCTTTTCTTATCGAACTTGATATAGTCCAACTTTGGAAACCTATAATAAATATTATTTTGCCAGCATATTTGTAAAGGAAACTTAAGGCTTTCCTTTGAATTTGAATTCAAATAATTTAAGAAAACCCCAAACTTATTTTCTTTTTCGTCATTGACATAAAATGTTTTCACTTGTCTTTTCCCTTTGAACATTATTTATTTTTATGGCCTTTTTCTTAGTGCTCCTCCTAGAAAAATTGATTTTTAGCGAGTTCTGGTTTAAAATAAAATTGTGAATTTTCAGAGTGGAGCATGTTACAGTTCATGTTTCCTAGCAGCATTGTTATTCATGGGCAAGATTCATACAGCTACAGAGAAGTGAGAAATTTTGTTGTAGGGACCACACATAGTCCTTGGAAGATTTGTAAGGGACACTCCATAAAGACGGGTTCTTGTTTCTTTTTTTTTTTTTTTTTTTTTTTGAGACGGAGTCTGGCTCTGTCGCCCAGGCTGGAGTGCAGTAGCGCGATCTCGGCTCACTGCAAGCTCCGCCTCCCGGGTTTATGCCATTCTCCTGCCTCAGCCTCCCGAGTAGCTGGGACTACAGGCGCCCGCCATCTCGCCTGGCTAATTTTTTGTATTTTTTAGTAGAGAGGGGGTTTCACCGGGTTAGCCAGGATGGTCTCGATCTCCTGACCTCGTGATCCGCCCGTCTCGGCCTCCCAAAGTGCTGGGATTACAGGCTTGAGCCACCGCGCCCGGCCGGGTTCTTGTTTCAATACAATGATCCCAATGAACTATCGACCACTTTTCTATCACTTTTATTAACAGTGGTTATTTAAGGTTATCAGTTTCAAATTACAGAAAACAAATTCTTACACAGGTGTTCTTACATTTCAACTTAATGTTGACACAGAGAAAACCATTTTCTGCCAAACACTAACCATAAATTTAGTCTGTGCTCAGCTTCTATGAAGGTCTCTTGTTTAACCATGATAAAAAAATTTATTATCTACAAAATATTAAATATAGGTATTTTTGGCCAACGTAAATCAGAACCAGTCTAAGCAATTTAAGTTTATAACTAGCGGAAGATAAATTATTTCAAGATGCTCACTTTCATAAGATAAAATATTTTATTAACAATAACACGTCAGATGCAAACAAGTTTACAAGCTCAAAACTCTGCTGTAACTCTGAAGGAAAGGATGGGAAGCTTTTCAAAGTATTTATTTTTCTAAGCTGGTATCTTCTTTTGAATTCCACCTTAAATGGTGCCTTACTTCTTGTGGGGTCAGTGGTGCCTCTATCTCAGAATACAGGTAGGCCAAAGAAAATGCTCTCATCTATTTTTGAACATCCTGGGATCCTCAAACTGAAAATTCTTGTAAGTAATAAGAAATATATGAATAGAAGTCTGCTTGGAAATGATCTTATTTCAGTCAGAAAAAAAGATGCCTTCTGAGAGAAAAGATGACAAGTATGTGGATAACCACAAAATCCAATGGCTTACTTATAGCAGCAGGTATACTGCTTATACTTCATTGTGCTAGATTCACAGCTTGCAAAATGAGTAAAAGGAACAGAGTTTAAAACAAGTAGAAATTTCAAGCAGTGACAGGTATTCAGAACAAAAACTGTAACTCACCAAATTCAAATTACTGACTCACATAGTCAGGAGTTTTCACCCAGGAAATAGACAAATATTTACTGATTTTTTATGATGTGTAAGGTTGGCCCTATACAAGGCATTCCATAAAAGCCTGAGGCATTTGTTGGCAATCCCAACCAAAGAGCTCTTGATTCAATTTAGCCAAAGGAATGGAAAGAGATTAATTGTATACAGGTGGGTAGTAATGGATTGGGTGTGGAGCTGGTTTCTGAGAATCTGGGATCCCACTGATTTGCTTACATAATTTTCTATGCCTCACTCCAGGATATTCCTGATCTATACAGCAGAGATAAACTCTTCATACAGTTCAGATTATAAAGAAAAGGAGTGCTATGGATTTATTTGAACACAGGATTGGTTTTTCCTGCCTTTCCTGGAGGAGTAAAGCTCCTTGGGAGCATATCATAGCTATACTGTGTAATTTTTTTCACAAAAGAGCCTATCAATTTGTAATTTTTCAGAAAATATTAATAACGATAATAGCATAACTTTAGATATTTGGGGAATTAAGTGTTTTCACAAATTGAAATGCCAGTAGTATAATAGTTTAAATATCATACCATGCACCCAAACTAATAGTCAGAGACTTATGTTCTCATCCCAGCTCTCCTACTTACAGCTCTGTGAATGTGGACAAGTCATAGACCCCTCAATCATGATTTTTTGTTTTACTTATGAATCCTTAATTTCTGAGGTTTATTGTGAGAATCCAACAAAATATATTCTTTTTTCATTGAAAAGTCCTGTAAGGTAGTTTATCTATCTTTATTGAACATGTATCTAACATATGATAGTATTTTCACATCTTAACATAATAAATATAACTTAATATTAATATAATGTTTATTGTATAGTAATCATTTAAATCCTTAATTCAATTCAATAAACCTTAATTTGAGTCATCCCTGTGGGTAAAGAATTCACAAGTGAGATATTTCCCTCTCCTCAAGGTACTTACAATTTTTTTTTTTTTTTTTTTTGAGGCAAGGTATTGTTGCGATGCCCAGGCTGGAGTGCAGTGGCACTAACACTCACTGCAGCCTCAACCTCCCGGGCTCAAGTGATCCCCCCACCTCAGCTTCCCAAGTAGCTGGGACTATAGCTGTGCCACAATGCCTGACTGACTTTTTTTTTTTTTTCAGAGATGGGGTCTCCCTATGTTCCCTAGGCTGGTCTTGAACTCCTGGGCTCAAGCAATCCTTCCACTTTGGGCTCCCAAAGTGCTGGGATTACAGGCATGAGCCACCTCACCCAGCATATGCTATTTGTAATCTAATGGAGGAAATACACCCAGATGTAACCCCTCATTTATTCCACAAGCATTTACGGATTCTGCTAGATTACAAGCACTGCCCTAGGCCCTTTGCTACAAATAGGAAAAACCCTGTACCATGACTTCAAAGAGCTGGTGTTCTCATAAAAAAGGCAGTTTTTTTTAAGCTGCAAATTATTCCCGCACAATATGCAAATGCTATACAGAAGTATGCACCACACAGTTTAAGTAAGAGTGGGAAGGAAGCAATGAAGAAGATGGTAAAAAGCACTAAAATACAATAACTAGAACAACTGACAAAAAGTCAGGATCAAATTTATGTTAAAATTCTAACTGTGTGATCTTTTCCAAGCTACTTTCTTTCTCTATTAGCTTCTAGGTCTGTAAAATGGAAAAAAAAATTCTCATAGGACTTTTGTGAGGATTAAATGAGGCAAGTGTAGATAAAGCATTAGCATTGTACCTGGCACATAATAAATGATCAGAAGTTTCATTATTGCTAACATATATGGCACATCTATATTATCTCTGCTTGAGTACCTAATACAATGTTACTTAAACAGCAGATTCTCTGCAAATTCTTAGAGTTCTATCTGGTCATTATTATGAACATTAATTTAAAGATGTTTATCATTATAACCATCTATTCCCAAATATAATACTGAAGATGTACTTTTTATTTACTAAATTAATGCTAACCACATGCTTATTGGTCCTTTTCCCTTTTCTTCTAAAAGCAGAATGTAAACAATAAATAAATTAGAAACCAAATGTATGCATCTGCGACAAATCAGTTGATTGAAGGTTTTGATTAATGGAATTTGGCTTAAACCAGATTGATCTATCTATGATAATCACTGTACATTTTTATTAGAAAAAGTATACGTGTACTTTTTGGAGCTTTCCATCATAATTAGTTTAGGAAAAAGTGATTTCAATTTTCTAGAGCCTTGGGAGATAATTGAAGGACTCTATTTGTACAACAACAACAAAAATGAGGATTTGGAGAAATCATTTGGCTAAAGGGAGGGGTGGGATTCCATTGAAGAAGAAATGAAGTACAAGTTCTTCTATTAAAAACTAAAAGCCAGATCTTCACTTTACTTAGGAAAATGTAGCAAAATATATTTTTAAATTTTTTTCTATATGATTAGTCAAAATTAGATTAGAAACATTATGGTTTTAAAACTTTGATAGGCTATTTTATTTTCTTATAGGATACTCTGAATTCTTTATGTTGATATAAATTTAGAGATACATACAACTCAGTTACTCATGCAAACTTAAAAACATTCCATTTGAAAAGATGCAAAGAGTTGGCCAGTTCCTTATTTTTATGGCAAATAAAAAGTAGCCACTAAACTGGCTTTATAACTCTGATTATTATTTTCTTCTGCTCTTCCACTTCCTCTTCTTTCTCCTCTTCCTTTCTCTTTCTTTCCCACCAACCTTTTCTCTTTCTCATTTACCTTTCTTTCCTCCATCCTTCCTACCTCCTTTTTTCCTTTATTTCTTTCTGTACATCTTCCTTTCTTTTTCTTTTTTGTTTTCTTTATATGGCCAAAGACCAGGTACTTTCCTAAACGCTGGCAAAGATACAGTGAATTAAATAGACACAGTTCCTTCCTCACAGAGCTCACAAACTTCTATGGAAAACTGTTAATTAAACAAATGTGTCTATTATAAGATCATAAGTACTACAGTCAAGCAAGTATAGAACAAAAGTACATGGCTGTGGAATGTGGCTTAGTTCATGAACAAGAAAAAATTTATTACCCAAGGTTTCTGAAGCTGCTTTACATCTTACTACACATGTGTTTATATATCAGTATATAAATACAAAAATACAACATAATCAAACTTTGTCTCACAGTATCCCAAGATAACTAGGTTTAAGCATTTTGATTCACTCTAATAAACAAGTTAACAACCTCCTTCACCAGGCATTTATAAAATAAAGGATTAAATAAAAGAGGTTTAAAGAAAAAGCATCTTTTTGTATCTGCATGGGGATGGCCTGAGACTTTCGGTAATGTCTAATCTTTCTACATAAATGTCACTGCAAAAATGTGGGTGCCACTGGAGCTGGTCTGGAATTTCAAGTCTCAAAGTATTAGTCATGACCTCATAAAACGTATGCCATCTGGTTTTTTTTTTTTTCCTTGCATGGAGAAGTTTTAAAGTTTAGCATAGAAGGACTTATTTTAAATTTATTTCTTCCCACACAAATTTATATGCAGGTTGGCAAGCTTTCTTAAAGATCAACACTTCTAACTTCATCTAAGGGTTTTTTCCTTCAGTGTAATCACAGATGACTGTTTTCCGAATGCTTTTTATAAGTTTTGATTCTGACCAATTAGCTAATAAACCCCTACATGGACTGATCAGTTCTGTACAAACAAACCTCTTGCCATAAAATATTAACACTTCTTAAAGGGCAACATGTGAACTGTTACAGTCCAGTTCTAATTTATTGTGCCTTCTTGCCTTGTTGGAGAATGGCAGCAGGCCAGGCAGGAATATCTAGGCTTGTTTGAAAGCTCCTTCTGGGTTGCCTAGCAAACCTCCTGTGATGGGAGCCAAGCAGCCTGGCCTCTGCAGATCCTGAGTACCCTGCAGACAACCTCCTTCTCCCAGAATGGAGTTCAATTCACAAATGTACATATTTAATACATTTGCATTATAAAGACAAAGCTTAATCTTTGTAGATCAACACAGTTTCCTGACCAATTTCTGTATAATACCAGTACAACATATACAGGCAGAATGCATTTTTCCAAAGCTGATAGCCAGGTAAATTTTATAAAAATTCAAATGATTATCTATCTATCTATCTATCTATCTATCTATCTATCTATCTATCTATCTATCTCTCTATCTAATTGTCTAATAACAGTTACTAGGTAGCAGCACAGCCTTTGCAAACTCTGTAGTCAGGACATTACATATTCAACACTCTCCAGAGTTTTGAAACTCAAGCACATACCTCTTTCTCTCTCTTTCTCACATGCAATTTCAAGAAAGCCCTGGGAAATGGCATGGTAATGGAATAAATACTTGTCTGAGAGTCAGAGGACTTGTGCTATAGACTCGGCTCAGATACCACCCGGTTGTATAGCCTCTAATGATTCACTTTACTTTTCCGGGCCTCGGTTTACTCATCTGCCAAAGTACAGGACTGGTCAAGGTCATCTTTAGGGCCCTTTCTGATCCCAACATTATCTCTTATCAATAATAAAAAATAAAGAGAATTCAGCAGCTACAGTGAATGAAGGAAATGAAGAGTGAATACCTGAATAATGTCAAATTATGGATTTTTTAAATGCAGAAACTATCAATGGTAGGAATTTCATCTTACCTTTCTGCCCAGAACCTACTAGGATCCAGGCAAAGCTGTGCATGTTGGGCAAACTAGCGAGACAGACCAAGACAGTTTACTTGCATGAAAGTTTTGGGTGTTGCTTGAAAAGAAAAAAGGAGAGGGAGAAGACTCTAGAAGAAGAGTGACGGTGATACAGGAGGACAGTTCAGTGTCTCCCTGTGTTTGTCACTAAGAAATAGGTTTCAATTGATGAGCAGGGGTGCCCTAGGCAGGCACCAACAGAGAGTAAATCAATGCTGCTTCAGTATCCTGTTAACCAAGTGGCATCCCACACAGAGTAGAAGCATTCTCATTCCTTATGGATGAAAGGTCTGGAAGAAGGGGATCTGCTTGTGTGCTGCGGGGATTTGACAGACTTAAGGGAGCCGGACAACAGCACTCTGCTCCTCTAGAGAAAAGTCTATTTGACTATAATAATCATAATCTACATTTATTACATTTTATAACTTATAGCATTTTTAGTTTTTGTTTCATCACACCATTTAACAAGGTGTCTCTTTTAACTGATCATATTATTTTCTTTGCTTTAACTGATAGAAAGTTCAGAGACCAAACTGCAACCCTGCTCTCAGGGTTGCTGTGTGTTTTTGTATAGATTTGCATCACATGACTCCAGGAAGTGCTATGTATTACCTTTTAATTATGTGCCATTACCCTTTAACCATGGCAGAAAGAATATTTAACCACTTTTATTATTCTTTTCCTTATCTCTAACTGATCATCAAAACCTTTCTACTGCATTACCTAAACATTTTTCTTAACAATGTCCTATTTACCTCAGCCCACTCCAGCTGCCATAATTCATATCTTTATGTTCCATAGTTGAAATAGCTTCCCAGCAGCTCCATATATATATCAAAAAGTAAAAGTATTTTTCCTCTCTCACCAGGACTCAAGAATCATGTGAAAAAAATTCATTTTTGCTAATGCTTTGAATAGCTCCCTATCACCTACTCACAGGAGGAAGAGTTGTATCATAGCTCGCAATAGCCTTCCTAATCTGGCCTCTGCCTGCCTCTCTAGCTCACCTCCTATAATCCCCAGTTGTGTTCTCCATTCACATGGAAGCGCTTACGTTTCTGCAAACACACCACACTACACCATTGTCACTGCAAGTTGGCATGCTCCATCTCCTGCAACCATATTTCTCCTACTCATCTGCCTGGTAGATAATCTACCACCATCCCACCGACTACTGTGCACATTTTGGAGACAGGATCCATGTCTAATTCATCTTTGTTTGCCAAGTACCTAGCAAAAATCATGGTACTTCTTGGACAGTTATTTTAAATATCTTGAAATTCTGAAATGTCAAGGTTGGGGTATTGTCACACTGAGATTTCAGAGCACAAACTCTATGCTGGGATATCTACAGTTGTTACCCAGACTCACCGAGCAGAATTATAATTCTATAATTATAATTATACAATTATACACACCCCACCCATAAGTATGTGCAGGAAGGCATACATCACTTGTTAATCCTTAAAATAGTTCCCATTTCCTTTTCTTATAAATATACTGGGGACAGAATTAAACTGATACATTGATTTTACTAATTGAATACAGCTACTTCAGGAACCCTAAAGATTAGATTTTAATAAGTCTAAAGGTAATGAATGTTGTTCTGGGAAAGCTGCAGAGCTCAGGATATCAAGGCCTCTGTCCTCATAGACCAGTCTTGAAGGACAAGGGGAAAAAATAACAAAGATCACAAACTCTGTAGACCTGGGGCTTATACTAAGATGGAGAGCCCGAGACATAGGTGATGATAATAAACTATGACTAGAAAAACATGCAACTGGAGTGGGATTTGGAGATAGAAAAAAAAAAGACAATGTGTTACTTTCAAGTCAGCTGGGTTTTTGAAGCCAACAGCCATCTGCTTTAAAACTGGCATATTACTGGCTGATGAGTGTACATAGCAAATCACATCTGAAGGGCTTCACATGTTAGTAAGTCCAGGTAATTAAATTGTATTTTCTTGGGTTCTCTTATGTTAGGAATATGTGCCATCCTCATGTCTCCCTAAAATACTTTTTTTTTTTTTAATAACCAAGGCACTGAAATGATCACATTCTTAAAACTTTGGTGCCCTCCACCAAAATAATTAAACTGCAAACACAGATTCTAGCAAAGTGCTACATCTTGCCACACAATAAAATTAACAGTGCATTTCTGTGTACATCCCATGCAAGGAAAACGAGCCTATCCCTCACACCAAGAATTTAGTGATTGCAGTAATGCAGCTACGGAGGTGATGTGTTAGACTTTATGTGCCTAGGGCAAAAATGTGTAGAATAATTTTCTATAAACCAGTAATATGTTAGCTACTCAACTCAAATGCACACTATTTTGGCTTTTGCAACTGAAAGACTGACAGAAATAGAATTAAAGAGGAGTTGCCTACAGAGTGGCCTGAAGAAAAATCTTCCTTTAAAACAACAGATACACCAACAGGATAGATTGCCCAATTTCCAAATACTGAGCTTTGTCTGGTCAGAGAAGACAATTGGAAAGAAACTTTCTCCATATCATTTTGGAGATTCTACAACCCTCCAACATGTCCACATAGGAAGTGTGCCATATATCTCAGGATAGGGCCAAAGGCCAAGTGCCTGTCAAGTGTCTGAAAAGATGGGCATATGTGGGCAGAGGTAGGAAGGGAAATGCCAATGTCCATGACCATCCAACCACACTGACCAAGGGCCTGGCCTTCTTTGCTCTGAGTCCCCTAGTTACTTCTGTGTTACCATGCACAGAATGTATGTTTGGGGAAATATTTCCACCTCTTAGGAGCCACATTATTACTCAGAATGCTCATAATTTTGTTCATCTCCAATGATAACACCTAAAAGGCAATGGCCTATACCAAATTAAAAATTTCTGTATTTTTCTTGTAAGACACACTGTTAACATTTGACCCTTTCCTGCCAATTGTAGATTCCTATGTTCAGGAAAAATGGGCAAAGGATTTCTGCAGACATGTGTAGTCCTGGAGTAAGGATATACCTGTAACATAAGAGATTGTTTTTTGATATATCTGTAACTTTGTATTGACTTGCTGGTCTTTAATCTGCTGGGGAATGCTATACACCCACATGGAGCACCTGGGTACTGCCTTTCACATTTAAATCTTTGATTTACTGACAGATGTGCAAAATCTGATGCATCTAGACAGCTCCTGTCAACTACATATGTATTGAAACACAAATTACATAAAAGTGCAAATTATTCCAGCTGAGATCATCATTAATTGAAACTTAGAATAACAATTCATTCAAGACTTTCTTAAAAAACATGTTGCCGCATGAACTCAGGTTTTTTGAGTGCAGTCTATTGAGATGTCTATCCTTTCCTCATGCAAGAATTTTCCATAAGGAGAGGTTCGGGAAGCTGAGAAGGAGCTTCAATATAGGGGTAGCACAAAGGCTACAGCAATGTTAAGAGCCAATATCTCTCCCAAGTAGACCTGCATTCTGCAGGCAATTTCTCAGCTGGACTCAATAGCCAGGATCTATATTCTAGAGGAGATGATACAGGTCAGCTAACATCCTGTTTATATTTCGAGCTAAGAAGCAAACTCAAAGTTCAACATTTGGGTTCTTAAACTATATGTTACTTGTGCAATACGGCAGAAACACCAATTTTCTATTATGATTTTTAAACTTATTTTGGGTTTAATTGTGCAGGTTTGTTACATGGGTAAATTGCATGTCACAGAGGTTTGGTGTACAGATTATTTCATCACCCAGGTAATAAGCATAGTATCCGATAGGTAGTTTTTTGATTCTCTCTCTCCTCTCCACTCCATCCTCAAATAGGCCCTGGTGTCTGTTGTTTCCTTCTTTGTGTTCATGTGTACTCAATGTTTAGCTCCCACTTATAAGTGAGAGCATATGATATTTGGTTTTCTGTTCCTGCATGAGTTTGCTTAGGATTATGGCTTCCAGCTCCATCCATGTGGCTGAAAAGGTCATGATCTTGTTCTTTTTCATGGCTACACAGTATTCCATGGTGTATATGTACCATATTTTCTTTATCCAATCTACTGTTGATGGGCATTTAGGTTGATTCCATGACTCTGCCAGGAAACACCAATTTTCTGAAGCTGCCATCATGTTGTGTGTATGGCAGAGAATATTTTGTTTTCCAAAATATATGCAAGAAACCACAGTTCCTTTAATAGATATCTATGGAATTCATTATCTTATTTTAAAGATTTACTTTGTTCTATAAGTACAGATATATAATTAAAGATATACTTACAGATAAGTCCAGCTAGCCCAAATATGGCTAAGCTATGCTATATAGATGATACTCTAATAAAAAGATTTTATTTTTTAACAGACTGAGCCTAATATCTGTCTGGGATCTCTAAATGTAATGTGAAAAATACCAGACACTTTTCCCTGGAGTTTAAAATTTAAGACAACACTAAGTCTCTTTATCCCATTATAATAAAAGCCTTATATTCATAACTAACAGAAATCAGAAAATGCCAGTTGATCTTCTAAAAACAAAAAGGCTGTTACCTTAACCCTCTTTGGTTACATGAACAAAGACGATATGTGTCTCTGTGTCTCTTTTTATAAACATGTAGGTTCCAGTAGAATATATAAGTAGAAAGTATCTACATCCTGTGAATATGCAGGTAGAAAAGAAGGTTCAAAAAAAAAAAAAAAAAGAGTGAAGAGCAAAACCTATGTGACTACACTATCAAGCTAGTAAGTAAATCATTAGAGTTTTCTCAGGAAATTCTTTAGAAGGATAACGTAAGGAGCACCACAAATACAACATTTTACTTCCAAAAGGCATCATCTACCTATAGGTCTTATATTTTTATAATACATATTCTTATATTACAGAAAGCCAACCTTTTTCTTTCTCTAAGCCTGAAGGATTTCTTGAGGGAAAGAAATAACACTATCATGCAGATGTACATCTACTTTAGACAACACCTGATTAGAATCCGATAATTAAACAGGGTAACAGAAACAACTCCAGAGGAACAAATCTACATATGGTTCACTGGAATTACTCAATGGCTAAAAAATTACACTCAAGTACAAGGAGGCATTTTTTTAATGTAAGCTTGCCTTTGACATTCACTCCCTCCTCATTTATTTAACCATTTATAAGCACATGCTAGTCACTAAGGATATAAAGATGAACAGGATACAGTCCTAACCCTCAGGGTACTCCCAGTAATGAGGAAAACAGTCCCATAGAAAGATAATTGCGGAACAATGTGTTAAGTGACAAAGATATGCACAGAGTATTATAAAAACACTGAGATGAGGTAATTACTTTAGGGCCAAAACTGGCTATCTGGAGAGGTGACAAAAGTTAATCAAGTGGAAGAAGGAAAGGGCTGCATATTGAGGGAGAAGCAAGAGTGAAGACAAGATGTCAAAAAAGTGTGTGTGTGTGTGTGTGTGTATGAAAAGTGACCATAAGCAACTTGATGTTGTAGGAATTTAAAGCTTAAGTGGCAACAGAAAGATAAGGCGGAGATTTAGACAGGACATCATTAATGAAGGATCTATTTTTCCAAATTAAAGAGCTTTGGCTTTTCTATGGAGGGGGTGGGGAAGCATCGAAGGGTTTTATTATTAGTACTATTATTTTGTTTTAGAGATGGAGTCTTACTATGTTTCCCAGGCTGAGCTCGAAGTCCTGGTCTCAAGTGATTCTCCCAACTCAGCCTCCCAAGCAGATGAAAGGCACAAACTACTGTGTGTAGCTTCCAAAGGATTTTAATCAAGATAGTGGCATGGGCAGATATATGTTCTAGATACATCAGCTTGGCTGTTGTGTACAAGAAGGGTTTGAAGGCAAGATCCAGACTAAAGACATAGATGGTATCATGAATATAATGATGGTAGTAGTACTTATGAGAATGAAACAACCTCTAAGGGATAGCATGTAGAGTGAGAAGACAGTGGACTGACCATGAAACCCTACAGAATACCAACATTTAAGGACTAGGTAAAGAACTCAGGTTGGGCCAGGTGTGGTGGCTCACATCTGTGATATCAGCACTTTGGGAGGCCAAGGTGGGAGGATCTGTTGAGGCCAGGAGTTCAAGACCAGCCTGGACAACATAGCGAGACTCTGTCTCTACAAAATAAAAGTAAAAAACAGCCATGCTTGGTGATGCGCGCTTGTAGTCCCAGCTACTAGGGAAGCTGAGGAGGGAGGATCACTTGATGCCAGATCCCAGGAGTCTGATATCACAGTGAGCTATGATGGCACCATTGCACTCAAGCCTAAGTGATAAGGCTAGACCCTCTCTCTAACAAGAAAAAAAGAAAAGAAAAGAACTCAGGTGGATCTTAATAACAATCTTTCCCGGCCAGACATCATTCTTGATTGGGCCAGTTTGCCTACCTGTTGCCTGGTTATTATATGATTGGCATCCAAAAAAAAAAATGGTTACATATGTGTACTGTGAAAATATTTATTTGTTTTAAGATTTATTTTAACCTCAGCAAAATTGTTCCAATATGCAACTTTAATAAATCTGGAGTATGGAATACATATTTCTTATATTACACTCAAACTACAAAGAGTTCTTTTGATGGCTAAATTACTTTACAGTTTAGAGAAAGACTGAGAAAATTATTGCCTTTCCTCTGTTCCATGGTGGATTATTTTGTTCTTAGAGTTCTGTCCAAGACAGAACAAGTATCTGGTGCTGTGCCTACTGTGGGTGCCAAGTGTTCTTGTATTTACTCTAATACGTGCACAGTTGAATCACTTAGATAAAAGTTGTTTTTTATGACATGGATGATCTCACCCACTCCAATGACTTCAACCACCAGCTGTACACAGATGAATTCTGGTCTTTCCTTTTCCTGAGCTCTGAGTTCTTATGTAAAATTGCTTACTAGGCACCCTGGCTGTCCTTCAGCAAACTCACTCACTTTACAAATACATAAAAGTAAACTCCTTATCTTTTTAATATACCTATTCCTTCTCCCATAGTCACTGTTTTCACAAATGACTCTAAAATCTACTCAAATACCCAAGTCATCCCGGATTCCTCTTTCACCTTCATTACCTCCCACAACTCTTCAACCACCTTATCCTATAGGATCCAATTATTTTGCATCAATGGTATCTATCTCCTCTTCTCTACCACTAATTCCTGCCACGTATACTAAAATGATAATTTTATAACTGCTCTCCCAGCCTTCAGTCTCTCATCCATCCAATAATTGCTCCATCAGTTATCATATTATTCCCATGATTTAAATATCTGTGGTGGATTCCCATTGCCATTATCAAATTCCAGCTTCTTAGCAGGGAGCACAAGTCCCTGCACGCGGAGGCTCCCGCCTAACTGTCCACTACATCTTGTTTGCTACATAGTGAGCCTCTGGTTGCAGCCAACTCCTGTACTCAGTCTCTTAACAGATCATGTTGGTTTACGCCTTAAGGCTGTTGCCTTGAACACTTTCCATGATCCTCTCCTCCATCCTGACAGATACCTTCTCATATTTCAAGCTTCAGCTATATATTCCACCTTCTAGAAAACTTTCCGATCTCTCTCCATCCTCTTTTGTGCCTCCACTGTTCACTATACTATCTTCTACAATAACACTTGCAAAATCATATTACACTAATTGGGTCACATATTTGACTCCCTCTATAATAGTGTAAACTTTTTGAAGAGAAGAACTTTATAATATTCATCCTAGCATCCCTAGAGCCCAGTTTGATTTATGGTGGGCCCTTAACTGGTGTTTACTGACATCAAAACAGTTTTAAAAGTTGATGCCCAGATGAATAAACTTTTATTTTTTCATTCAATTACTTCAGTATACAAAAAGTAGCCAAATTATGAGAGGAGAGTATGGCGAGGTACAGTGACTACAAAGAGGTTTCAGCCCAAAGTCCAATTCTCATCAATTCCAAATGACTGACAAGGAAACAAGCTTGAGAGACAGGGAGGCTCAATTCAAACTCAGAAGAATGAGTGCAATGATCGACTAGCACTTCCTGTCATACTAATGCCTAATATTTGCTCTCCCTCACATTATGTAAGTATTCAATAAGCAAGCCTTTTTGATTAAGTATTCAATGAGTATTTTTGAATACTCGTGCACATGAGTGAGTCAGTGTCTGTATTCAAAGCATATATTCATTAGGAACACCATGCTAAAAATGGCGAAGAATATTTCTGCTGGTGCTGCCATAGAAGTTTTAAAATGTATATTTAGTTTTATAATAGTCTTAATTTTAGCCGATTCTGTCTGGTTTGTACAATTAATAATATTTTAAAAAATATTTTAAAACTATTTAATCTGTATTTTGATGGACTTGGAAATCTAAAATAGTCATTGCATTATCTTCAAAATACTTGATGAAGAATTAAATTATTACTACCTAATATAACTGTATATGTCATGTCTTCTGGCAAACTAGCATTATTGAGTTTGAAAGGCAAATGAAAATCTTATCCCATTGTTTGGACTAAGTTGTTTTTAAGGAACCACTTACTTTATCTGCAAAGTAGATTTAAGCAAATACAATCTGTAAAACTTTCTTTTAGAAACTACTCTTCTGTTCCACATCATCAAAATAGAATGTTTCATTATAATTTTATCTGAACTCTATATGCTCTAGTGCTGCTCTGCAAATGAGTCAGAGGAGAACTATTCCCAGTTTGCAGCCAATTCTCCAGAGAAGCAAAGGAAAAAAGAAACAACTGCCTTTTAAGGAAATCAAACCTGTTTCTAGTGATAAACCCCTTTCCATTTATATTTGAACATAGTTTTAACAACCAACGAACAGAATACTACGAAATAATGTGTAAAACACATTACCTATTGGATGAACCACTTGGCCGAATACATCTGTAGGTTTGTTTAATGTTTTTCACATACCATAATCTATTACATATAAACAAATTGTATAAATATACACACCTGGGTACATGTGAAATGGTAAAATAAAAGAATTTTTTCAGCAAACATTAAGACATCTGTTTTCAGTTTGGAATTATATGTCGGCAAACGTTGTTTAAAAAACTGATTTTTTAAAGTTTAAAAAAATAACTTTCAGTTCCTAGAAAAGTTTTGTAATGTGGAATTTGTATGGCAAATAATTTGTATAAAAAGCTGAATGGGAAGGATTGCTAAAGGTAAGCTCATGCAGCAGGCACTCTTCAGTTAATTTATCTTCTACCTAACTCAACAATTTGATGGGAAAACTGCCAATTCAGTTTGTATTTCAAACTCTTTTGTATTCTTTGAATTTGTAAAGTGACAGAAGGTAAAAATTCAGTATATAGGGCCTACCACTATATATTTAGCTATTTTTCAAATACTTTACAATCATGTTATTCTCCTTTCATTATACCAAAGTATTTCTATCACAAATCTTTTTTGTCAGTGTCTCAGGATGGACTAGAGAAATGAGTCATGGCATAATAAAAAATCTCTTTTTAAAAGCATAAGTGATTATGCCTATTTAGTAACACAAAATCATTCTCACAAATTGAAATATTGTATTAGCATTGCTGCCTGGAAGTCACATATAATAAGGGACAAACATATTCATCTATGCACATGTATTTACATAGCATGAAATCACGTTTTGGTTTTGACTAAATTGTTTCTATTTCTAGCAGCAAAGCTATAGCTGAAGAATTCAAAAATTAAAAAGCTAGATTTTCATGTATTAAATCGCAAAACACTATTATTCATTCAAGAGATTACTGTGGTTGAATTCTCTGAATTTAAGGTGATTTTTGTTTGTTTGTTTGTTTGTTTCTCTGGTTTTTTTTGTTGTTGTTGTTCGTTGGTTGGTTTTTTGTTTGAGACAGAGTTTCACTCTTAATGCCCAGGCTGGAGTCCAGTGGTACAATCTTGGCTCACTGCAACCTCCGCCTCCTGGGTTTAAGCTATTCTTCTGTCTCAGTCTTCCGAGTAGCTGGGATTACAGGTGCCCACCACCACATCCAGCTAATTTTTTGTATTTTTGTAGAGATGGGGTTTCATCATGTTGGCCAAGCTGATCTTGAACTCCTGACCTCAGGTGATCCACCGCCTCGGCCTCCCAAAGTGCTGGGATTTCAGGCGTGAACCACTGTGCCTGGCCTGTTTCTTTGTTTTTTAATCAAACGACTTTAAATCTCCAAGACGATTAAAACAAATTTTTTGAAAACAACAGAAGGGCACGGCATGGTGTCTCAGGCCTGTAATCCCAACACTTTGAGAGGCTGAGGCAAGAGCAATACTTGTGGCCAGGGGATGGAGACCAGTCTGGGCAACAGAGCAAGACCCTGTCTCTATTAAAAATAAAAAAAATTAGCCAGGCATGGTGGCATGCATCTTTATAGTCCTTGCTACTTAGGAGGCTTAAATGGAAGGATTACTTGAACCAAGGAGTTCAAGGCTACAGTGAGCTATGACTGCACCACTGCACTCCAGCCTGGGGGACAGAGTAAGATCCTGTTTCCAGAATAAAAAAAAAAAAAAAAGAAAGAAGAAGAAAAAAAAGAGGAAGAAGAAGAAGAAAAAGAAAGCAGAACTGCTCTGAAACTTCAAAAACAGTATTATATCTAATAATAAAAAGTTTATTATAAAAATATATGGTAAAACATGTTTAAAAAATTTTTAAATAATTATTTTAAAACTCAAGATCTAATAGTAAATAATAGGTTTATGTTTCTTAGACTTGGAGTAGTAAAAGATTTCTCTAACAAAACCCGAAAACATCAACTGTAAAAGAAAAAAAAATAGGCCAGGCTCTGTGACTCAACCTGTAGTCCCAGCACTTTGGGAGACTGAGGGGGGTGGATCATTTGAGCCCAGGAGGTCGGACCAGCCTGGCCAACATGGTGAAACCTCGTTTCTACGAAAAATACAAAAATTACCTCAGCGTGGTCGTGCGTGCCTTTATTCCCAGCTACTTAGGAGACTGAGGTGGGAGGATCACTTGAGCCCAGCAGATTGAGGCTGCAGTGAGCTAAGATTGTACCACTGCACTCCAGCCTGGATAACAGAGCAAGATTCTGTCTCAGAAAAAAACCCACCAAAACCCTAAGTTTGACATATTAAAATCGTAATTCATCAAAAGAAGACTTAAATAATGTGAAAATATGAGTTATAATGTAGAAAGGTCATTCACCATATATACAATGAAAAAGTGTAATGTGAAAATTATATAAAGTACTTGTACTAATCAATAAGAACACAAACAATTTAATACAAAAATGTTCTAAAGAACATACAGCCAATAAATGTATGAAGAGATATTTAATTTACTTGGTAGTCATAGAAACAGAAATCAAGACCACAATGAGGTACCATTTTATATCCAGCAAAATGGCAAAAAATTAAAAATAAAAAGTCTAATAAATTAATGAAGTGTTAAGAAGCTGTAGAGCCACAGGATGCCTTATATGTTGTTGGTGGAAATGTAAAATCATGCATCAACTTGAACAAGAGTTTGGCTTTTTCTCCTAAGCCTGATCATTCACAAACCTATGACCCAGCAATTCCATTCCTGGGTATACAACTAAAAGAAGTCTTTGCTCATGTAGAACAGGAAACATGTTCTAGTAACACATGTTCACAATAGCAAAAACCTGGAGCAACCCGGATGCCCATCAACGAGAGAATGGTGAGCGGACTGTGGGATAGTCACACAATGACATATTACACGTTAGAAAAAATAAATTAACCAGAGTTACAGCCATATGGATAAATCCTAATGGTAATATCTTAACTGGAAAAGCAAGTCCCGAAGATTACATACAGCATGGTACCCTTTTTACAAAGCTAAAACCAACTAAAATAAAAATATCTACTTCCTAGGAATATGTATTCAGTAAAACTATATAAAAAGAAAGGTAAGTAATGGAACAGAATTCAGAATGACAGTTACCTCAGGTGGGGAGAGGCAGGGTGATAATATTGGGGTTGAGGTCCTTAATGTCAGACATCAGGTATTATCTCAGTTTTTATTTGGGGAGCTGGTATTACATACGTTTATGATATTATTAGAAATAATTTAAGAAGCATGATATGTACTAAGAATTATGATTTTTCAGCTCTATATTCCTGTTATCCAAAGTAAAATTTAAAAAATAAATTTAAATAACTAAAAATTCACGATCCATGGCTCAAATGCTTTAGAAGGCTTTCAGGCAATGACCTTATTCATTGATTTTTCTGTTTTTTTGTAGAACTATTTTGCATCCAGTATTTTTCATCATATAATGAATACTTCCAAATATCAAAATGAAGTATATAAAATATAAACATATTAAGTACAAAGTTCAGTGGATTCTAATCCTTTCTAACTCCACTAGTTTTGCTACAAGAGTAACTACCCTGTTTTACTCAGTCTTTCTTTCTCCCTCTCCTACCAATATTCTAAGAAACACTTTCCTGGGCCATCTTTTCCCTCAAGTAGGTGCCATCTTCACTCTCCTTGTTTCCTCACCAATTACATTGTATTTGCTGTCTTTCCTTCACTGCCAAACTTTAAATATAATTGTCTAGACTCTATGTCTCCACTTGCTCTCTTCTAATTCTCATTTCTCAGCCAACTATTATGTGGCTTCCATCCCTATCATTTTATTGAGAAAGATCACAAAAAACCTCCTAGATATCAAATGTATAGTCTTCTTACCATCCTCTTCATTGAACCACAATATTTGTCACTAATAACTCATTCCTTGAAATACTCTCCTTTTTAAACTTACCAGAAATACTTATCTTCTTTCTATCTTTCTAGTGACTTCTTTTAACTTCTTTCCATTGACTCTTCTTTCTCTGTCCATACTTTAATCATTGGTCTTCTCCAAGTTTCTGTACATACTCTGTTCTCTTGGCTTCTTACCTCATGTATTTCAGCTATTATCCCTAGATTTCCTCCAGCCCTGGCCATTCTCCTGAGCCCAGACTGATACTCTTATTTCTGCATTAAACAGCTCCTTCTGTATGTTCTATAGATAACTTAAATTCAATTTAATCTAAAGTTAAATTTATTTTCTTTTTCTATAATTGCTCATTTTCCTCTAATACAATCTCTCAATAAACCCAACATCCATCCCTTTGTCATCCAAGATAAAACAATCAAATTACTGTCCACTCCTCTCCTGACCCCACCATCCATATCCTATATTCTTCTAATTTGTCTGTGTTTCTTCCTTTTCAGCCCTGGTGCTATGGTGATCTAGAATCCTAGTAATTCTCACATAACGTATGGTAATCACCATTCTCCAAGCTCCACCCTTGGATCCATTTCCACATTGCCATCAGTCATCTACTCAAGTATGCATCAGATGATGTCACCTCCCTGTTTAGAAATCTTTAGTAAGAATTTGGGAGAAACAATTTTAATGAATAAGATGATGCATTTGAAAGGAAGAAGACAGAGACTTTTAAACCTGGTTCTTTGAGTTAATAAACTCACAAGTTGTAAAAGTGTCTTTTAATCCTTTCCATGATGATGAGGTAGCAAGATCTTCATTATGGCTTTTCTCACAATGTTTTCCTTTGACCCTGAAATAAAGACCTCACACAAACTATGGAAAATGAGTGTAGAGCTTTGAACGTTATTACAGGAACACACCAATGAATTTTTATGTGTGCACACACAAAAAAACAAAACAATACATGAAAGAAGGCTCAAGATAGGCATTTTGAATTCTAGCTATTTGAATTCTGTTTTATGCATAATTCACTAACCTTTCTCACAATACTGAATCTGAAACTATAGCACCAGAACTGAAAATGTTCTTGAAAGAGTCTAGTCTCTACAGACATCTTGCCATTCACTGACATGCCATGATCTTGCAAGCCTTCTGTGTCGTTGCTCCAGGTACTCCCTAGGTCTGGAAGTTCTTTGTCCAATACAGACATCACGGTCTGGTTTGAATGTTAACGCTTCTCTTTATTGCTCCCTGATGATACTATGCAGAACTAATTTTTTTCATGATTTGTATTTCATAATACATTATATTAATATATTCCTCTCCCTAAAGCCTTGTCATCTTGTATAATAGTTATAAATCTGCCTTTTCCATGAAAATTTCTTAAGAGCAAGAATAATGTCTTATTCACCCCAGAACCTAGCATAGTACTGTTGCACAAAGCAAACAGTAAGTATATGCTACTGAATTAAAATGAATATCAAAAGCTGATGCTAACAATTAGTGGGAATCCATAAACCTGGGAAGTATGGTTGATTTTGCCTTGAAATAACTCTTCTAAAGGTCATAGACCTAACTTGGAAAATTACTTGAAAAAATGATTCTTACAATGAAGTTGAAGCTACAAACAAAAATAATAACCATGTGTTTAGCTAAAAGTTTTTCTATTAATTATGTCTGAGATTGTTTTATAACTGCTGAATCCCTTGCCCAACTAAAACCCTAAAGTCCTATTTTTTTCTGAACTACTATCTTGTTGGTACTACCTTAAAAAATAATTCTTTAAATTAAACGTGGATTTTGCATGTACTGTTCTATCTAGGGCTTTCAGGTAGATAGTTCCATTCGAAGGATAATTAGAGGAAATTAATGATTAGAATTTATAGAAAAGTCTTTATTTGAACAGCTGTCATAGAAAGGAGTATATAATCAAGTTTTTACTAAAGGCAGAACTTAAATCAATAAGAAATTATAAGGAGGAAGATTTTACCTAAATTTTTAAACATTTTTTTTCCTTTTGGCCAGGCACTGTGGCTCATGCCTATAATCCCAGCACTTTAGGAGGCTAAAGCAAGTGGATTACTTGAGTCCAGGAGTTTGAGACCAGCCTGGGCAACATGGTGAAACCCTGTGTCTACTAAAAATACAAAAATTAGCTGGGTCTGGTGGCACGCACCTGTAGTCCCAGCTACTAGGGAGGCTGAAATGAGAGGATCACCTGAGCCCAGGAAGTTGAGGCTGCAGTGAGCCATAGTCACTCTACTGCACTCCAGCCTGGGCAACCAGAGTGAGATCCTGCCTCAAACAAACAAACAAACAAACAAATTTCTTTGTTTAATGATGACCAACAATTAATTGTTTATATTTCATTGGATCTCGTGATCAGAACTAATTTTTTAAAGGCTAGTGGTTTATTTATCAGTGATGTTGTAAAAAGACGTCCTCTATCTAGAGGCAGGTTATATCAAATTCTAAGATTTTATGAGCCCGTTAATGCTTTCCATAATTTTCACTCATTGGCATTTTTCAATCAATCTTATTTTGCACCTAGACTTAATCCTGTCAATTGGCTTAACCTGTGATTCATCTCTGTGCCTTGAGGGAAATTTCTCTTTACCATATAAATCTGTGTGTTCATTGTATTTACCTCTACAATGAAGCTAAATACAATAGCTCTACAATGAAGCTAAATACAATATGGGGTTGGAGGGGAGTTGCTAAATGAAAATGGGATTTGTAAACAAAATAATTTTTACTTCACATCTCATCTCAACTCCTAGAATCAATGATCTAAAGAGCTTCCAAATGTTGGTATCTCTTATTTCTTCCCATGATGGTGAAATGGCAAAACCTTCCCTATGATCTTTCACGCATAGTTTTCCTTTGACTCTTACACAGAGACTTCATGCAAACTATAGAGACAATAGAGTTTTTAATGCTATCATAGGAACATGCCAAAAAACTTTTCTGCATGCACAAAGAAAATAAAACAATAAAAGAACGAATGAAAGGATCAGGCATCAGAGAAGAACATTCTGGTATTTCCACTCCAGCTGCTTGAAAAGTGACTAGATTCAATAGAAAAACAAATGGTCAAGTGGGGAAAACAAAGATTGAATTAATCTCAGACATACATCTGGAGTTTATAAGAGAGAAGCAGAGAAATTCCTTGTGACTGATCCATATTAATAGATAACCAAGGCAGTTCATGCAGTTATAATGCAGGCAATTCCCAATTATCCCTGATAATGGACTTAGGCATAGCATAAAATGATTTGATATCTCAACTCAAAGATGCATTAGCTTCAACATTTCATCCTCATACCAATTAGATTTTCTTAAACCAAAAAATTTTTTTATCTTTCCTTCATCCGAGGACTAAAGGACAGACAATAAATAGGAAAATCCAGGATAGATCTCTTAGATACTTATTAAAGATCTTTTATGTGTGAGAAATCATCAGATAAAAGAAATATAAAGTTTATTCCCTGTCTGTAAGAGACTGTCCATTTTCTTTGGGGGAAAAGTACATACACTTGTGAAAAGTCGAAATAAATTAACACTATATGATTAAGCACCAAGTGCACAGGCATTGACAGCACAAGGCTTTGACGATTTTAGAAAATAAAGTACTCATGTTTTGTTTGGAGAGGGGTCATGAAAACAACTGGACTTTAAAGGATGATTCTCAAAAAAAAGAAAAAGAAAGTAAAAGAAAAGTAGTTGGATACATAAATAAGAAACAAGAATTTGTTCTGGTGCTGCGTTCTTTTGAAGCTAACTCAAAATGAACTATTGAATTGGACTGCACACTCACACACACACACACAGAATCACACTCATCCACCCACATGCTAAACTTTTAAACAATATAGCTTTTCTATGAAATGCCGAAGGTAGTTGGTGAAAATTCTCTGAAGCCACCAGTCCCTAAAAGCACTATTCTCTTTGTTTGGAAATCAGCACACTGGTTTTCCGAGCCTATCCTATCAATTAGCAGAAACTTGCAATACTTAAGTGCACCATATTTCTCATAAACACATGCACACACATAATTACACAAGTAACTTCTAAACATTTGTGCTCATAAAAATTAAGGGATTTTTGAAAGCTGTAAAAACGGAAATTCCCGGTGCAACGCACCCCTTTCAGATACGAGTATAGGCGTGTTATGCAAGGTCAAAAGCAAATTCAGAGAGAGGGAAAAACAATCACAGCATAGAAAGGAAAAACAAAGTTGATCTCATTCTCACTTCATTCTCCACTGACATCTTTTTCATAATGTCTCCTGTCATAAGGAGGCTACAAGTCAGGGTTTAGGAGAGGAGAAGCATCATATCAAACTCCGCACCTGGAAAATCTTTTAGATAAAACGACAGTGAGAAATAGCCACATGTGTTTCTGCAAAGACAGAAATCTAAGATGGAACACAACAATCCATAAGGGACTGGTGAGCCGTCAATACTTCAGCTAGATAAATGGTTTGGGAGTCATAGTAAAACAGTCGTTGAAAATGGAAAACAAAAAATAATGGGGAAGGAGGTGGAATTATGTTTAGGTCATCTGTTTTCAACAAACGGGAGAGATCAGGATCACATTGTGAGTGATCAGTAAATGCCACGGTACAATTGTGGTGTTGTCTTATTTGTAATTATTTTAGTTTATAGATAACCTTTGGTATGTGGATACCAACTTCTGTCAAGAGTCAGAGATATGGACTCAGGCTGGGCCCTGGAAATCACACAGATATAAGTGTAACGGCAATGCCTCTGGGACACTAGTAATTGCAAGTTTGCTGCCTCAAGAGCTCCGGCAACAGATGCAGCATCTCCCTCTGCTCCTCCTCCATGCACAGGAATAAGTTCACTCACATCCTATACTCCAGCCTTCCCAGGCGTGAGCAGGGCCCACAATTTATTCTACATCTGCCCCTATCAAAACTGTATGAGAAAAAAGAATGAGAAAACACCCTTCCACAGTGCTGTGTCCCACATTATCACGTGGACTCTGGCACAATTAGTGTCCTGAGTTTAATGGAAAACAGTTCCTAAATTCCCACTTACTCTCTCTCCACTTACTCTCTCCCGAGTGTCCCTGAGCAAGTCCAGGGAACAGGCATCTTCATATCCCACACATGCTCTCCCTTCTCCCACACCCCCAAACATATCAATTCCTGTAGGTCAATACCCGCAGGGACATCTTTTTAGCCTAGGCTTACCCAGGACCAGCCCCACTACCAATTCAAAACTCAATTAAGAGCCATGTAAATGGAAGAGATGTCTACATGTATGTCAGTTCTCATTCCCCGGATGTTTCACAACCCTGAAAGGAGATTTATCTGCCATACTAGGCATCCCTCAGTGTGAATTTGCAGTCACAGGTATTTTTGTTAATGTCACAAGGATGTTTGAGGGTACAGATGAGCCACGTGTCCATATTTCATTGCAGGGTCACTCCCATGGATCAGTACTCCAGGTCAGGCTGCTGGGCATGTTGAGGGGTACGTCTGCAGTGCCAGATAATTGAACAATGGATCAGAAGATGGTCATTCCTCTATGGCTTTATGTTATGGGGGCCCAATCTTTTAAGAAACAAATTATTTAGTTCCTTTTTCTAACAACCAGATAGGTCAGGAACCTTTAAACGATGCTAAAACTAAATTATGTAAACTATATTAAAAACAAAATAAAACTTTTTATAATATTTTTGTGAATTAGAACAAAAAAATAATTACAAGATCCAAATTTCAATGGCCTTCTCTTGAAACGGATTCTATAACCTTAGTAGGACAGTGATATGATGGCATTTGTAACTCCTGTTCTATAAGGCTTTATCATGTGCGCAACCTGTTTTCACATATCTCCCAAAACAGACATATCAGAATTTAATTACTTTTAGGATAGATTTTTTTATTTGATTTATCCTGTCGTGATAATTCCATGAAAAGCTGCAAACCCAGACTTCCTAAGCTTTAATACCTTCCTGCCCATTGCTTTTAGAACACTGATCATACTTACGGATGTTTTTTATCCTGAAACGATCTGGAAATCTAATCAAACTAAAATGTGAGAAATTTTTTCTATCAAAAATTTTTTCAAGTCATTTTTTAAAGTTACAAATCACTATAAATATTTTTTAAATGTTTAGAAATGGAAGTATATTACCTAGATTATTTAACATTGACATACACTTATTTTATCAACCAAAAGAAATCTGTATTGGCCAATATAATGAGTAACAAGTACATGACAAGAGAAGTTCTCTTTATGTATAAAACAGCCTTCAAATTAATTCACATATTCTTAATTTTTACAAAAATATAAAATAAAAGAAAGGAAATAATTTTAAGAAAGCCATCATTTATCATATTCTCATACTAAGCAACTCCACATTTAGGAATTTGTTCTAGAGGGATGATCAGAAAAGTGCACAAATATATTTTACATATACAAAAGTATTAATCTCAGCACTATCTGTAATGGTTAAAACTTAGAAATAAATTACATGTTCAATAGGGAATTTGTTAAGTCAATAATGGTCAATCTATATAATGTAATACTACACAGCCATTAAAAATTATGATATAGGCCGGGCGCGGTGGCTCAAGCCTGTAATCCCAGCACTTTGGGAGGCCGAGACGGGCGGATCACAAGGTCAGGAGATCGAGACCACCCTGGCTAATACGGTGAAACCCCGTCTCTACTAAAGAATACAAAAAACTAGCCGGGCGACGAGGCGGGCGCCTGTAGTCCCAGCTACTTGGGAGGCTGAGGCAGGAGAATGGCGTAAACCCGGGAGGCGGAGCTTGCAGTGAGTTGAGATCCGGCCACCGCACTCCAGCCTGGGCGACAGAGCCAGACTCTGTGTCAAAAAAAAAAAAAAAAAAAAAAAATTATGATGTAAATCAGAATTCATGGGCATGGAAAGATGTCCATGATGTGTCATTTAATAACAAAGCACATTAAGTACCATTCTTTTTCATGGAATGGAAAGTAAGAGTGATTGTGAGTTGCTGTGTGTACAGAGGGGTCTGAAAAGTGGCTCCCCAAAGTGTTAATAATGTGGTATTTCTGGCTGGTATAGTTTTTACTTATTTTTATCCTTTTCTGTAATGTTTGATTTACTTTTATAATGACAATATGTCATTTTTATGTTCCAAAAATTAAAGCCATTTTCAATTCTAGTTATTTTAGGGGTTTATAGTATAGACTGTAAAGAAGTCATTTGTGGGACACAGCCATGGTTTGATTACAATAGTGCATTTTAAGATGTGGCACTAGACTAATCAAGTCCAAGTATACCAATGACTCCTTTTTCTCTTTGACATATTTGCCCAAATGAGGGGTTTAAGGAATCAGCACATCCTCTCTTCTCCCATTTCCATCAAATTTGAATACTTCATAGAAGTAGACAGCCAGGTCAGAGTATTGTAGCAGTTTTAATAATGGAAATGAATGGTTTTAACTCTACAAGACGGTCTGTATCAATTGTTTCTTTGGGATTTCTAGTGGGGGAAGGGAAACAAAACATAAAAGCTATAAATCATATTGGATCCAAAGTTTGAGTAAAGAAGTTAGATTTATAAAAACATCAATTGTGTTTAAGTCCATGCACTGTTAATGATTTTTTTAAAAAAAAAATTGATTACATTTTCATATGCTGGGGAACTGCTTCATTATTTTTAAAAGTTATAAGGAAAAGAAAAGAATTAAGCATTTATTTTTCAAAAGGGCCAGGCTTAGTGTCTCACACCTGTAATCCAGCACTTCGTGAGGCTGAGGTGGGAGAATAGCTTGAAACTAGGAGTTCAAGACCAGCGCTGGCAACAAAGCGAGACCCTGTCTCTACAAAAAATAGAAAAAAAAAAAATTAGCTGGGTGTGGTGGCACACACCTGTGGTCCTAGCTACTTAGGAGGCTGAGGTGGGAGGAACACTTGGAGTTGGAGGCTGGAATGAGCTATGATGGTGCCACTACAGTCCAGCCTGGGCAACCTGTTTCCTAAGCAAAATAAAAATAACAAAATAATTAGAAAGGAGCTGCATTGGAAAATGCTGAATTCAATAGTAATTTGCTGAAATACCACTTTAGGCATAAAAAAAGATCTAGTAAGGTACACATTAAATTGGTAGCATTTTGAGAGTTTTTCTTTTTTTTAAACTAAGATGCAAATTATAATTTGGAGAAATTCAAATAAAATCCCCATACAATACTGTATAAATAATTATCATTTCCAGAAAACATTTCTTTATTTTTCAAATTCACTGAGAAAATATGACCATTCATTGGCATTTTCTTTCTCTCATTATTGTCTTGATTTAAAATAGCTCTAACCAAAAAGAACCTTAAAATCATTAACTCTAAATTTTTTTTATTTTATAAATAGAGCAACTGAGAGCCACTTAGTGTCAGTGATACAGTTAAAGTAATGGACACGAGGGAAATTAGACTCATACCTAGAATTCAGGTCTCCTGATTCTCAGTTCAACCAACAGTCTTTTCACTGAAGCTCTTGGATTTGCATCTTGTTGCTACATACTATTACATGAAAAATCTGAACACACATATGTACAACATACATATCACTCTTCTAATTACTCTTTATATAAGTTGCCTATTTAAAAAAAAAGCATCAGATAAAACTTCAGCAAAATCAGACTTTTCAATAGTTACCACTCTTGAACAAACAGTAAAAGATATATAGTCATTCATTCATTTATTCAACAACCTTTCAACAGGTATATCAGCCTGCCTTAAGTATCTAGTTACACATGTATGTGACATATGTTAATCATTCACCTTGAAGAGCATTATTTTGGAAAATGCCAAGAACTATGAAAAGATGTGGTTCCTACTTTCAAAGAGCAGGGTGACAATGTAAGTGCAAAAAATGCAAGCCATTTAACTAAAAATACCAATGAGGAACAAGCCCCTATATCATAACATTAGCTATATCAAAACAATAATATTTGTTTAAGTATCAAATAGGTACGCATTCCAATGATTGCAGTCTCCCTTGCCACCTTGGCTCCAGGACACTGAGCCCAGGTGAGAATTCGAGACTCGAGTGACGAATGAGGATGACACATGCAGGAGAACATGAGAACAGCCTCACTAGACAAAACAAGCTTGTCTGATAGGAAAGTTGCGCGGTTGGCTGGGGAAAGGGAGGAGGACACGTACAATGAAAGGAAGTAAAGGGTCTTACAAACCTGAAAAGGGATTTTCTATGAGAGATGTGCTGGACTGTTGAAATGCACTCCTGGAAAATCACACAATGCCTATTAGGATGAAACAATTTTCCATACTATGTTGTTACCGTTCCATGAAAATCAATTAAGACAGACATATGCCAGACTTCCTGTGTTCTTTCTCTCTCTCTCTCTCTCTCACACACACACACACACACACACACACACATCAGGTATCACTTCTGTTTCTTCTGCAGGTAAGGCAATATTAGGTTCAATGTCTCAATTTGCTCAGGCAGCTACAGGGAGAAGAGACTTCAAAAATCTAGATAAAGAAAGAATGGGAATTAAGAGAATGGGAGCCATGAATAGAAAGAAGAAGGAATTTTCCAGCTCAAATAAGAAAGGTCAGGGTAATTGGATATCATGAAGAACATAACGGAATAAATAACATGATGGGATCCTTAGTTGAATTTGTGTCTACTCTCAGTCCTGTGCCTGCAGCTGAAGGGATCCACAGTAACCTAGTCAACATGAAGCTATCTGGTCATTGTGGCATGGGGGTAGGATGGAGTAATGAGCTTCCTCTCCCTGACCACAGCTCTGCACTGAGATACAATTGTTCTGATCAACATTTCCCCATCTGGCAGGCCGGCAGCCAAAAGATTGGAGATCTGAAAATGGATCATTACATTTTGACTCCCTACAGCAACCGATAAATGTAATATAATATTTACACAAGTCAATCTAATAGCAATCATGCTGAGCACCATCCAGTGGAAAACGCTATGTTTTTCATGAAAGAAAAAAAAATAAAATAAAGGTAACTTCTATGGTATTATCTGACTCTCACAGATTTTGGTTTTCATTTTAGCTTGGTCTTGACTGATGAAAATAACTCACCACTGTTTGAAAAGCTAAAAACTCCAAGGAGTTGAATGTATTATCATTTACTTAGAAAAAGCAGCCTTATATAGTAATAAGGTCTTGTAATTTAGAAGACAAGCATGTGGGGGTGGAGGTGGGGGAGGGAACAAAATCCTCATTAGCCTTTGCCAAAGGCCCTGGCACAGAATTTTCCTGACTATTCGGAGATCAGTGTCCTATATTTACTTACCAAGAACAATTTATTTTCTTTTATATTTTCAAAGCACTTGAAATGATTTCTTCTCTTCGTGATGATTTCCATATGCTGTTTCCAATTAAAGGGCAATAGGTTATTCAGCAAATGTGAGGCAGCATTCTAAAACTATTAAATGCCACTTCACAAGGTGGGACTTCAAGGACTACAGGAGCCCTTCCAATGACATTCGGGTCTCAAAAATCACTGAAGAGAAGACAGCAGATATGCCTTAATTTCATAAAAGTTACTGAGATAAAATTAGAATAACTGCAAACATGCTAATAATAATTTTTAAACTCTTGAATGTTTTCTAAGTACTAAGTGATTTGAATGTATAATTTCTAATCCTGAAAACAATCCTTGGAAATGAGCGTTATAACTATCGCCGTGTTACAAATGAAGAAACTGAGGCACAAAGACTAATATATTGAAAGAAAGTCCATTTGCTCTAAATAGAGCTCAACAGAATTATATGCGATTAATTATAGCTTGAGATATTTCCTTTCAAAAATTTGTACCATTGACTGGGCGCGGTGGCTCATGCCTATAATCCCAGCACTTTGGGAGGCCAAGGTGGGTGGATCATGAGGTCGGGAGATCGAGACCATCCTGACCAACATAGTGAAACCCCATCTCTACCGAAAATTCAAAAATTAGCTGGGCATGGTGACGTGTGCCTGTAAATCCCAGCTACTCGGAAGGCTGAGGCAGGAGAATTGCTTGAACCAGGGAGTCAGAGGTTGCAGTGAGCCGAGATCACACCCCTGCACTCCAGCCTGGTGACAGAGCTAGACTCTGCCTAAAAAAAAAAAAAAAAAAAAAAAAATGCACCATTTTTAAGTGGGACAATCATTTGATTGTATTTGGCCACATAAAATACATAATTTTAGGATCCTGTGTCTTAAACTGATTAAACTGCATAACAAAGTAACCTTGATTAGTAACTGATACCGCAAACATTTTCTGAAATGTCATATTTATCAAAAATGAAAACTTGCACTGGGTGAAAGTGTCATCACAAATTGTTCTAACTGGCTTTTGTGCTACAGATTTTATGTGTATATCCGGAGTTCAGTGAATTGGACTACTGCTTTTCTTAATTTTTGAATAAATAAAACTTGTTTAGAAGACAGTTACTTCCTCCTTTAACTAGAATAACAATACTAAAGACAAACCCCTTTACTGCATGATTACTGTGTGCCAGGTACACAGAAAGAGAAAGTCGCTTTCTCATGAGCTCATTCTCTTTCAGCATTTTGCAATATATTATGTTTTACTGTGCCTGATTAAGTGAATTTCCATATAATTATCTAGTTTCAAGGAAATCATCTTAATATACAGTCTTTAAAAAGCCTTTTGAGTTATATTATTGACTGGCTATTTGGGTCTCAGATTTCTCACCTATAAAACTGAGTAATATTCCAATATTTTTTACCTACAAAGGCAGCAATTTCATTACATAGTACCTTATTCTACAGATGAGGAAACTGAAGCTCTGAAAAATGTCTTTAAATTTACACATTAAGTCGTAACCAGCACTGAAATATTTTTATCCTTTCCATGGGCTTGTTTCCAAACAATATCCAAATAGGGTTATCTCTTTTTTAAGGAGAACTGAAATTAAGACACATTAGAAAATACAGCAAAACTCTACTTTGCTCTAGATATGGTGTCAAGGTTAAAACAAACAGGATCTAAGTATTAAAATTCTCCTCAATACTACTTAAATTCCTCTTCTCACACTGGGAGAATGCACTTCAGATGAAGAGAAAATATTACTTTAATATTATTTTTATCAGAATTGTTACATAAAAGGTTGTAGTGATTATTCACTTAAATAAGTGCTTGATGTGGTTTGGCTGTGTCCCCACCCAAATCTCATCTTGAATTGTAGCTCCCATAATTCCCACGTATTATGGGAGGGACCCGGTGGGAGAAAATTAAATCATGGGGGCGGTTTCCCCCATACTGTTCTCATGGTAGTAAATAAGTAAGTCTCACCAGATCTGATGGTTTTATAAGGGGAAACCCCTTTTGCTTGGCTCTCATTCTCTCTTGTCTGCTGCCATTTTGCCTTCCACCATGATTGTGAGGCCTCCCCAGCCACATGGAACTGTGAGTTCATTAAACCTCTTTTCCTTTATAAATTACTTAGTCTCAGGTATGTCTTTATCAGCAGTGTGAAATGGACTAATACAGGTGCTCTAGAGACAGGTCAGTAGGCTGCTACATCATGAGAAGCCGAAACGGATAAAGAGGAAATTCAAAGATCTAATTGCAAAGTTGTTCTTATAAGACCAGTGTGTTAATTATTTAATGATGGGAAAATAACCACATGGCCAGAGTTCCCAGGAGAGAGACTTTTTCATTTTTACCACTGTGAAAGACTGGACTTCTCATAACAATTTGTCATGGAAATATGTGCCAGCTACATTGGCACATTTACTGTTCCTTGACCTTATCAAGCACACTTCTGTCTCAGGGCTCCTGTACCTTTAGAACCCTGTGCCTGGAAGGCTCTTCCCCCAACTATCTAACAAGCCCACTGGATTCTTATGCACATTTATTTTCATCTACAAAATGAAAAGGAAATGAGCACCAACTAACATTGAATCTACTTTACAATGTGAATTGACAGTGGTATCCTGGTCCAGTCTGGTCTGTGGGCCAGACAGTTATGTACTTCCCACAGTGCTTCGGTGACCTCACCAAAAAGGGGACTCACCTCCCAGAAGGGTGGAGGGTTTCTCGTCAGCTCATTCTCTTTCAGTATTTTGCAACATATTATGTTTTACTGTGTCTGATTAAGTGATTTTCCACATAATTATTTAGTTTCAAGGAAATCGACTCTCACAAAATGATTCCTATTAAAATATTTCTGAAAGGAAGTTGTTAATTAAAAATAACACATTTCAAGCACAACAGAACAACAAGAATACAGCAGAGCCAGAGCTGACTCTTCCGCTCTGCTCCTATGGATACTCTTCATCATATTATGAGATTAATACCATTACTGCTTAATCCTATGTGACAGGTAGGGAAAATATTCAAAATTATCAAGAAGATAATTTGGAATATGGGTTATTTGGAATATGTGACAGAGGAACTTTGCCTTATTGTGTCCTATGATGTTAGTTTAGTTAATGTTACTGTGAAGCAATTGGGATTAGGAAGCTATTTAAAAACTAACATCTGAGCAGGAAAAACTTCTGGATTTGTTTTTTCAGCAAAGGCAATACTCAATTTAAAACTTAACAGAATTTAAGCCAAGTGTAATGTTTAGAAAGATCTTCATGGGTACAAATTAAAAATGGCTAAAATAATACAATATGGCAACAAAATGTATTTTTTTGCAAGTACTGTTGAAGATGCAAAGAAAACAAAATACCAGAAAATTAGTATGAATAATACTGAAACAAACTACATATTGGCGGAAGTTTGCTGTATGGTTGATTAAAAAAAATGTTGCTGGTATACCTCGGCTTATGGCATTTTCTAAGTTATATCTCAATATTGAAATAAAAAATTACTTCTTTGGGGATCCAAGAAAGAAAGATACTGGAGATAAATTCTCAAAAGTAAATGAAGTCTTTAACTCAAGAAAATGAATATTTTGTAGAAAAACTATGTACACTGATAATCATTGATGAATTGACAAATATCTATCTATCTATCTATCTATCTACCTACCTACCTACCTACCTACCTACCTACCTACCTATATATAGAGAGATTCTAGGGTAAGATTACAGAGGTGCCTTAAATCAAATTCATTCAATGCATTACTTGTAGGCAAGTTCATGCAGCAAAATAATAGAAGTGGAAAAGTGCTACAGGAGGTCATAAATATGAGTAATTTTATAGAAACTCACATTTAAACCACACTGGAATCTTTCAAACGTACCAATTATATAGGGAGTGACTAGGAAAAGTTTTATATCATACAGAAATTTGTACCACTGAGGTTCCAATGGTATGTCTTACAAATCCTTAAAATACTTGTGGAACCTAAGGATATTTCAGTTTTATTTAACAGATAAATGAATATTCCAAATTTGTTGATGTTTTCTGTGATGACAAGTGGCTTTTAGTTGCTGGTCACCTGACACACATTTTAGGATAATAAGCATGATACATTCCCTAACATGAATTGCTTTGAAAGCAACTTCAAAAAGAAATGAAACAGAATTGTTGAAAATATTTCTATAATTAAGTGATTTGGGGCTGGAAATCACTTAAATGTATTATTCTTTAAAACGCCATAATAGCACATTTAACTAGGAAGAAGAATTTCTAACCTGATTTCATATTTTTCAAATAAAAAGTACAGCAGGCTGGGTGCGGTGGCTCACGCCTGTAATTCCAACACTTTGGGAGGCCAAGGCAAGCAGATCACCAGAGGTCAGGAGTTTTAGAACAGCCTGGCCGATATGGTGAAACCTCATCTCTACTAAAACTACAAAAATTAGCCGGGGGTGGTGGTGGGTGCCTGTAATCCCAGCTACTCAGGAGGCTGAGGCAGGAGAACCTCTTGAACCTGGGAGGCAAAAGTTGCAGTAAGCCAAGATGGCACCATTGAACTCCAGGCTGGGCGACAAGAGCGAGGCTGAGTCTCAAAAAAAAAAAAAAAAAAAAAAAAGTACAGTCAGGGTTTAATACAAAAATAAAAATGTAACCTATTCCAATTAGTTTGTAAGAACAAAGGGTAGACATCAGAGAAAATGAAAAATCTACTGGTCAAATTGCAACAAAAATAGTTGCATTATTTGTTGATGAAAATGAAAAATGATTATCAGGTAATGATTAATTTATTCAGTGTACACCTGCATATATTAAGAGATTATCATTTCAGCTAAGACAATCTTTAAACTCAAGAACTGAAATAAATTAAAGTTTCACTAGACCTTTGAATCATTGTACCCCATGGGGTCACATCAAGATTTTCAAAATCTGAAAAAGTCTGTCAATAACATTGTTCTCACTTTAAAAAAAAGTCTGGTCAGCGAGAATAAAAAGACATTTTCTATTGTCAAGAAAATAAAATAAAAATAGTTTTGAAATATTGTTTATTTCACCTTTTATCTCATGTTTTAAAGTTTTCTTTTTGGTATGTTTTACACTATAGATAAAATATAGCCCATCAGTACATGTGCATATATACTATATTTCATATATATGTACATTCACCCTGTATATGGGATATGCTCAAAATTGTTTTAAGAGGCACAATCAAACCTTTTGGCTACCACTGGTCTAATGGAGGAAACAGACTTGTGAACAAAAGCTTCAGCATCAGGCTGCATGTGGGAGCTCAAGGTGAAAGCAGTGTGTGATCACAGGAACACGGAAGAGCAAGTGCTCCCCTCTGACTAGACAATTGAGTCAAACCTCTCAGAGAACTGACTTTAACAGAGATGTCCAGGGTAAGTAAAATTTCTCCAAGCATTTTAGGGAAGGCGCCAGGAGATGGGGTGGACAAGTATTCCAGCCAAGGACACAGCAGGGATGAAGCAACCAGGGAGGAACAGTGTTTGAGAGAATCGTGGTATTTTCAAATGCTAAATGCACTTCTGGGAGGGTGACAGGTGATGGGGCTGGACAGTTTGTCAGCATCCAGATCACAGAGAGCTTCGTGTGCCACAGCGGGGCCATCGGTCTGTGAACAAGCCCCACTGCAGGGTGGCAGCTAAGAGCATGGGCTTTGTCATCAAACTGGCTTCTGTCCTCGTTTTGCCATTTGCTAACTATATGATATTCAGTTTTTTACTTAACTTATCTAAGCCTCAGTTTCCTCCACTGTTAAAAAAAACAAAAAGGATTGTAGGAATATTAGGAACAAAATAATTCCTAAAGTGCTTAACCCATGTCTGCACATAAGATAAACCAATGTTATGGTTATCTTGATGACAGAGATGGGGAGCCTTTGAAGTATTTTAAGAAGTGATATAACAGGTGATTTAGAAAAATCTCTCTGGCAGCTCTGTGTAGCATGAACTCAAGGAATGTGAAACCAGAAACAAGGAGACCAGTTACAGGGCCAATGTAATTATCTAAGAGACAAAAATAAGGACCTGAGCCGAGGTGGTGGGAGCAGGAATACAGAGCAGGAAATGGAGTAGAGGTTACTGAGGAGGTAGAAAATCAGTATCTAGACTGCCAGCAAAACACCCTGGATTTATATCCTCTTAATAATTTCACCTCTGATATGTCTTGAACTGCATAACAAAATTCTCAAAAATGGTCAGCTGCTTGAAAGTTTTTGCTTCAAAAACAAGGTATCATGCCATAGTTTTCAAGAAGACATGGAAAATCTTGCTAAGAAAATAAAAGAAAATTATCCTTCAGAAGACAGAATTATGAATGTTTCTAGCCTATTTCTGTTTTATTTCCTAAATTATTCATTTTGGAAATAAAAGTTTCAAATAAAATGATTTAACATTAAATAATTGAGATTATACTTAATGTCAGAACAAGAAAAGCAGGTTTGGTTTAAGGGGTCACAAAAATCTCTCCAGCATGCTCTTGTTGAGATGCCGTCTTCCTGTCTTAACTGGCTGTTCAAACTACACTAGATCCAAAAGTGACATGTGTATGAGCTTAGAACACGAGCCCTGGATCCAGGCTCTTTAGATGTGAACCCCAGCTCTGGTCTAAACTACCCATGTGACCTGGAGAAGTTACTTAACCTCTTTGTGCCCCTGTAATGGGGATCTTAACTAAGGGTAACCTCAGAGTTCTGTCATTATATTTAAACGGTTATTCAAGAAGCGCCTGGCACCTAGTAAACGTCATATATGAGTTTCTTAAATAAAAATTTCTCCAGAAGATACTGTTAAAGACAAGAAGATATTTGGGGTTAAATGGCAGTCATTGGTCATGATTACAGATTTCCTAGGATAAAAATAACATGTCCTGAAAAGGTGAAATTTAAGAAGGTAAATTTTGTTAAACCGGATGAAGGAAGAAGGGTGAAGGAAGGGGGCGTATCTATAGGTCAAATCAGATAAAATATTGGTATAGTTTGCTCTGTGTCCCCACTGAAATCTCATCTCAAATTATAATCCCCACATGTTGAGGGAGGGAACTGGTGGGAGGTGATTGGATCGTGGGGATGGTTTCCCCCATGCTGTTCTCATGATAGTGAGTGAGCTCTCATGAGATCTGACGGTTTGAAAGTGTTTCGCAGTCCCCCACTCACTCTCTATCTCTCTCCTGATGTCATGTAAGATGTGCCTTGCTTCCCCTTCACTTTCTGCCGTGACTGTAAGTTTCCTGAGTTCTCCCCAGCCATGTGAAACGTGAGTCAATTAAACCTCTTTCCTTTATAAATTACCCAGTCTCAAATAGTTCTTTGTAGCAGTGTGAAAATGAACTAATACAGACATAAATCCATAATTCTGTTCCGGAAAGCTCATCCTTCATTTTTTTTAAATCAATCCAGTACCCACACTGCTTCGAAATACAAGAGGAGAAGCTAGTTATTGGTGAGTAGGATTATAAAAATCCAAAGACCAATGGTTAGGAAATAGTTATTTGTTACATAATCTAGAGACACAAATTTTCATTCACAATGTTCCAAATGGTAAATCCACCACATTTCGCTGTTCATTTATCTGAAACACACCAGATTTATATGTTAGTTAAAGGAAACGACATCCAGTAATCTGCCACATGCAAACAATTTCACAAAGACTTGAAGATACAGTTTGTTGAGACTCTGGCCATCCCTGCTTTTGAAAAACAGAAAAGAATGATAGACAATTCAGAAACATTAAGTGCCTAAAGTAATCCAAAATCATAAACATGTTCTCATTGAGGTTGTCAAAAATATCCCTCAAAAGAGCAGATGTTATTTTCTTTCTTAGACGAGTCTTTTAACTTCATGAAGGCGTTTACTCTTCAGAATTGTTTAATGAACCTGTTTCAGAAATTCTCCATTTCCTTTTATAAGAACCTCACTGCATTCAGTTTCATCATGAATTTCTTAGAAAAGACGTAATAAACTTGGAGTCTATATATTATTCAGATTTATTGATAAGCAGACTGGTTCCATTTTCAGTCTTTCTCCCATTGCACATTACCTATAATCCTCTTCCTCCGGCCCATTAAACAAAGAGTAGTTTCTTATCAATGTTTTTAAGGAATAAGGTTAAATTTGGTGAGATTCTATTTCATAGAAACCCTGTACTGAAGTCATTGCACTTTTCACCAGTACTAAGTGACAGCCTGTTCTTTTTATCCAGGTAGAGGCAGTGGAGTAGCATGACGCCCCTAATAGACAGAAAGAATTATATTTAACTTTGGGCTTCTTTATATAATGTTTTCGCAATTAATTTATTTTTCAGGATCAGTTTTTTTAATCTATAAACTGAGAATTACAAAACTTTATCAACCGAATTAATGTTAAAAGAGATATCATATATTAAGACACTTCAGAAATTATAAGATATACACATGTGAAATATTTTTAGCCAAATATATAAATTAGTTTATATTCTTAAACACTAATTAACTGACAGAAGTTATTTTGGAAGCTACATTAAGATGATTGCTATGAAAAATATGCAAAATATCCAGTTAGGCATAATGTGTATGTTATAATGACACTGCATAGTGACTTCCCCATTTGGCAAGGCAAGGATCCTTGCATTTCCTGTGGGTGAGTGACTATCATAAAAGGTAGCTAGATTTGAACCATCTTGCCAAGGCCCTACCCAGAAAGGCCAAACTCAACCAGAGTCTAGCAGGAGCAAGCTGGTATCTTGATGAAACAGTGGGATTGTAGGAGGTACAGAAGAGATTGTCAGAAGCCTGATTTCCTGTATTAGGGGCTGTACACTAATGAGGCCCTCTAGCTCTCCCGGAAGAAACCATACACATGCTCCAGAATTTGGACACCAGCCTCAGAGAGGACATTAATGGCCATTCACATTAACCAGAAAAGCACAACACCCAAAGAAGAGAGAAACGCCACCTCATTCAGTTATGAATAAATACATCTATCTGCCCCTTTCCTCTTCAAATCTTTCCTCTTTCCTTCAACCATGGAGGGACTAGAGGGATATGGGTAAACAGCAGACACCCTCCTTTCCATGCCACACCCTGGAGCCACAAGCCTGGCCACCGTGACTAGGGAGAGAGTTTAGAGTCAGATAGTTGACTGAAGCTTTAATTAAAGTTGAGTGTTTTAATAACTAAAAGCCACCAGGAATGATGAGATCTGCCCAAAATATTACTAACAAAGGGATTCATCTTTATCATGTCAAAAGCAGTTACTGGAAGAAATATATATTTATAACGGAATGAGTTGACGCTCCTTAAAAAAAATCAGTTACATCACATAGGTTCATATCAATCACGTGTTCTTTATGTATGTTAGTCCTGAAAACTTATCACCAACTCATGTGACTTCCATTGATGATCATGTTGAAACTAATATTTCTAGGCAGAATGAATGAAAATTTGACTGGGCATGACAAGAGCTGTATACTCTCCCTCTTCCTTTTTCTTCTCTTTTTGTTAAATGTGAATCAGTACTTTAGTAACCTGGGATGCATTTCGGTATTAGGCAGATGTGTAGTTTCAGTTAGCCTAGAGAAGTGTTTCTTGAATGTTACTGTCAGAGTATAGAACTCTCAGCTTAGAAATAAAAACTCTGAACTTTTATTGAGTATTAAACAAAGGTAATTGTTTTTAAAGCAAATCATATTATCTCTCTCTCTCCTTCTTCCTTTTTCTCCTACTCTCCTTCCCCCTGCATCTTTCTGCAGTTTTATTCCCCCGACTTTCCCCCAACACTCTGCACCCACTCCCACTTATGAAGGCACTAGGGAGGCTAGCAAGTCCATGGACGGAGAAGACAAACTACCAGGGAATAAACTGCTAGTCTCCCCTTCTTGCCAGTTCCTCTGATCTTTACAGTAATCATTTTGGAGCTTCCCAATACCTCCTCTTCCCCACTCCTGCTGACCCGGGCAGCCCATCCATTCTGGCTTCAGAAAGGGAAAATCCTCCCACCACTATTATGACCTGCTCACAGTGCCAAAAACCCAGATAATGATTAACCTCTCTCTGGTCTTCCTCTTAAGTTGACTAGGAGAGAGGCAGTGGGGAAGGGCGGAAGGGACATAACGTGCCACCACCCGTCAGTAAGTCCTGTGGGGACCTATCTGGCCTCACTTTGTTTTTTTTTAACCTTTTCTTGAATTTTCATGACAATTATAGAACATCAGAGCAGTAAAGAATCTTAGATGACTGATGATGATGATTTCATGAACCAGCAAAATATATATAATATATATTCATATACATATATATCTTCTTTTTTAAGTTTTATTTTATTTTTAATGGACAAATAATAGTTGCATGTATTATGGGGTACAACGTGATGTAGCAAAACATGTATACATTGCGGAATGATCAAATCAGGCTAATTAGCATATCCATGACCTCAAATATTTATCATTTCTTTGTGATGGGGACATTTAAACTCCTCTTTTTTAGCTATTTTGAAATATACAATACATTATTATCAACTATAGTCACCGTGCTGTGCGGTAGAACATCAGATTTTTTTTTGGCCTCAACTTTCTATAGCAGCTTTTGTGAATCTTGACCACACATCACAATTCCCTTTGGAGTGTTTATAAATCCTGATGTCCAGGGTGAACCCCAGATCAATTAAATCAGGGTTGTACACAAACTATGGCATTTCTTTTAAATAATCTTTCCTTTTGGGACCGATTTAACCTACTTTTATCCTCTCAGGCACCTGTTGCCACCAATGAGGAAGAAGAAAAATCAGATCTCATCATTTTTTGTAGCTTAACCACTGGCAAGCAATGTAGCCTTTCTCATACCTACTGTTTAGGTTTTGAGGAACATTTGAAGAGATAATACCAGCAAAGCACTTGCAACTTTTCCTGGCACATGGCAAGGGCTTGATACATGTAAGCTACATATGTGCTATGTCCAGCTAATGGCAAAGTTCATGCATAGTGAATATTTTATCTCATTGTCATCTTTCAGAACTCTCTCTTAAAATATATTATTCCAAAATAAGGATTTTTAAATATCACCTACTTAATAGATTTACCTAGAGCACATTAACTTCTATAAGCATGTCTGGCTTTAAAATTCCTGGAAAGGGCTTAAAAATCAATTTAAGCCGGGCGCGGTGGCTCAAGCCTGTAATCCCAGCACTTTGGGAGGCTGAGACGGGCGGATCACGAGGTCAGGAGATCAAGACCATCCTGGCTAACACGGTGAAACCCTGTCTGTACTAAAAAATACAAAAAACTAGCCGGGCGAGGTGGCAGGCGCCTGTAGTCCCAGCTACTCGGGAGGCTGAGTCAGGAGAATGGCGTAAACCCGGGAGGCGGAGCTTGCAGTGAGCTGAGATCCGGCCATTGCACTCCAGCCTGGGCCACAGAGAGAGACTCCGTCTCAAAAAAAAAAAAAAAAAAATCAATTTAAAAATTAAGTGATTAAGCATATTTTCATAAAGATATTACTAGTTTTCATATATAGGAAGGAGCATTTATTTTCAAGTATACACACTCGAACACATTAAAATCTTTTACCCCCTTTAGAAATACCTATGTTTCTGGAATTCTTCTATTTGAAACATTTTAAAAACCTTACTGATGGCACTAAGGGAAAAGAATTATATTATCTGAAAGGTGTTTTGTGTAAATAATACATTTTTATTCAAAATCTTAAAGAACACATATACAATAATAGATAAGAATTATTAAATCCATGTTGGCCTTATTAAATGAAGGATTATACTCTGTCACCTCAATTTTAATGAACAATTATTTGAAATTTTGAACTAAATTCAGAAAAATGCATACTACAGTGGTATATAAGATTTGAAGAAAAAATAAATTTCTAACTATATTAAAACATATAACGGATAAACAGTCTGAACATTTTTTTCTTAATTATTTTCAAAATGTGAGTAATTTTTCAATTGCAGATAAGATTTTTTTATAAAACAAAAATTTCTCCCCACTCCTTTATATGAGGATTTTTCAAAGTGATTTGCCAAAAGTATGTCCTGAGACAGAGCCAGATAAGTATATGTCCCAAAAGAGAGAGTTCTGTAAAGAAGAAGTGCTCACATTCTTTTTGTAAAGCCATCTGCACACACAGTGTGGTTTTCTGTTTGGATAAATTTGTTTCTGTTTATAATCTCTTGAAAATATACTTTGCAGAGTATTATGCTATAACTCAGTGTTAGAAATGTTTGCCTCCCATCACATATATTTAGAATATAAATTAAAAGATATATAAACATTTTAAAAACAAGCTTATGTTACTGATTATTTGGGCCTTATAAAAATTCAGTTTATTTTTTAAAACAAAACAGATTTTCGTGGCATTGAGCTTAAATGTCAATGACAGGTTTTGATAATCAATATTCCTGTTATTTATCTTTAAAATTGGGGGTTTGTATATAGTTCAACCAGCTAACCAAATACTAAACATGTTTGGACATATTTCAGAAGTGACTAAATATGTCACTATAAAGGTATTTATTGGGAATTATAAAGTTATTCAATTTTTATTGTTCTTAATAACATTAGACGAGTTTTTTCACACTATTTCAGCCTGTTAGATTTTTACTCTATATAGAATTATGAAAAACCTAAATATGTAGATATTTCACAGCAAGCCAAAATGTGTTATTGTCTACAGAACTGCTTTGTAGCATTCCCATTTTAAGGAGCATGGTTCAAGCACTTGCTGAAATTTTCTTTTCTTTGAAAATTTAAGTTTTCCTTCAACTCCCAAATTAATTCTGTGCATGTTATTCAAAACTGTGAACATTTGATTTGACAGCAACCATCTCTCTAGCCTTTCTGTCTCTTTCCTTGCATCCAGTCCTAACAAGCTATCACCAGTCCTTACGAGAAGAGAAAGTGTATGCCCAAGCAACATTCACTTTGCCTTGAACTCAGTGAGATACCATGACTAGATCTGAATTGACTTAATGTTTAAAATAAAATACAGTTATCATAGTGAGGCAATAGCTGTATAACAGAGAAAGTGATAAGCACTTTGTTCCAAGGAATTTCTCCCACAAATAATGCTAGTATAAGAAATCGAATATAATCATTTGAACTAAAAAAAGAAAAAGATCAACAAAAATATGCCTTGCCATGGTAATTTAGAACTTAACATCTTCTATAGATAGCTCTTTAGTCTTTTTAACATACGGACAAAAGGTAGGCTGTAGACTACAGTTTGTCTCTTGCTCGCTCTCTCTCTCTCTCTCTCTCTCTCTCTCTCTCTCTCTCTCTCTCTCTTCTCTCTCTCTCCCTCTCTCTTACACACACAAACACACAAGAATTAAGGCAAACTTCCAGATACTTTCATAAGGATATTTTAAAATTTATACCTCTAACTATAGTATCACAAACTACAAAAGCAAAGCTTTTGTAGTTTTCAATAATGATCTTCAATAAATAAATAAATCTTCAATAAATAAATAAAGCTTCAATAATGATCTTTTGAAAATCACAAATGTATTGCTGGATATTTTAAGAAGGATGATTTGGGGGGAGTGTAGGACTGGATTCTGACATAGCCTAACAACCTTACTGAATCCTGGCAATAGAGATGTCATTAGCAGAGAATCTCCTCCACAGCACCCTTTCCTAGCAATCTGCTTCAGCTCTTCAGTGAGTCACCACAAGGAGGTTCCACATTGAAATCGCACATGGAGAACTCAGAAGAAACCCACTACCCACTCTACTCTTCAGGCCTGACTGCCAAAGAGCCACCAGAGAACAACAGCACTCAGCCACTCTGTCCCCATATTTCAATTAGCAGGCAAGTGATTCTAAAACTGTACACTAGAAGGATCGTAGAATACTTGGGCAAGACAGAGCTTCATAGACTGCACAGTCCAATTTCTTCCTTACTTCTTTACTACCTAAGTTAAAACTGTCTCTCTCTCCCTACATACACAGAGAGAGAGAGAGAGAGAGAGAGAACAGATGAGACAGGAAGGGTGAGAGATTTTCCTAAGGCCAGGCGGCAAGTTAGATCAGAGCTGGAATTAGAACCCAAATCTCATACCTAGAGCCAGCCAACTGCTATTCTAGACTCAGGACGAATCTGCTTCAGTGTCATGAATTCTACATATGCTAAATTGGGCATTCATATTTTATCTGAGGTTGCCTGCTATTGACTCCTAAAGGAACCCAACAAAACCACCTTTCTGAGCCTTTAATCACTCTACCAGTTCCAAGCTGAAAACTCAAGGCAAGTTACTTAACATCCCTGGGCTCTTTCCTCATCTAAACTTCATGTGTTGAACTGCAGACCTCGGAGGAACTTTCCAGTTATAAAAACTCTGCTTTTCATCTACTGTTTTATGCTTCATTCTTGATGTTCGCAATTTTCACTAGGTGGCAGGATTCCACCATCACATTACGAAAGGATTTTCAGATGGATGCCTGGAAGCAAAAAGAAGTTTCAAAGAAACTTCTTTCTTCACAAGGGACACTTAAAAAAAAAAAAAAAAAGTAAAAGCCAGAGGGAAGCAATAACTACAAAGGCAATGGCCCATGTATTTCATAAAGATCTGTACCCATTTTTAACATAAGCATAAAGTAGGAAATTAATCCCATGCTCTTGCATGTTCTTCAATACAATACTATAATTTGCAATTTGATGATGAAGTTAGGTAAAAGTTTGCTTAGTTTTGTGCATTTTAAGTTTTATTTTAGCTGAATGCCAATTAGAGAATACCAGATCCCCTCTGGCTAACTGGTAATGCAGGCAATCTAATGGCAATAAAAGCATAAAGCACTTTTATTAATGTGTTACAAAGTTACCTCTTAGTTAATTATAATATATTTAGATTATCTTCTAAGTTTATTTTTGAGATCTTGAATAAAAGAGTACATAAGAAGGAATACAGCACTTGGATTTTTGCATTTATTTGTCAAATCCTTAAAACGGTATTCTTTTAAATAGATTTTATGCCATTTCATCATATTTTTAAAATTATTGCCCAAAATTGGCCTTTTCATGAATGCTGCATAATAAATGTCACTACCAACGCTCTATATGAGTCCCCAAAATAGCCAAGCAAAGTAGTTATGCTGAACTGAGCGTTTCTCCTCTGCCAGAGCCAAGTGAAGTGACATGAAACAATAACTCAACTGAACGTTCTAAAATTGCCTGGAAGAAACGCTCCCCAGTGTCTCGCTGGTTGTCAGAAGAACATGGTTAACTAGGCCTTTTCCTCTGCTGATAAATATGGCATTCTTCCCACCTACCCCTCATCGATCGCAAGTTTATTACATAGGATGTGGTCCATTACTCTCCAGAGTTTCTTAGAAAACAACTCACATCCTAGAAAAATCAATGTCCGCCGCAAAATCAAACTAATACTTAGACTTCTGCATCAGAACTTGAAAACACCATCAACAGGTTGCTTTCATTCCTTCCTTCCTAGCACAGAGCCGTGACACTTCGTTCAGGTCCTACCTTTGCAACTTGTAAGGGCTGCTTCTGCTCCTTGCCACCTTGCAATCTGAACCCCCAGGGCGCCCCTCCAGTCATGGAAATGCAGATAAAATCCCCCGTGCCCATGTTTTCCTTTTAGTTGGGCAGCATGAAGAGCTTGAAATGAGAGACGAAGCTTGGGTGCGGCAGAGGATGCGCACTCAGCTTCGGGCGCCTGCAGAGGACGCAGGACTGGGTAACGCAGAGCCTCCGCCGCCGCTGCTGCAGCCGCTGCCCCGGCCGCCCGCTGCGAATTTGTGCAGCTAATGGGCTCATTCTCAAGGAGGCAGAGGCGCTCGCAGCATCCAGGACACAGCCCACTCTTGCGTCACTCTCCTTTGCTCGGCCCACCTTCAGGGAAAGGAAAGCAGCCTCACACACAGGAGGATGTCCCCACGTGGGGCGAGGTAAGGGAAAGGAGGACGGGAGAGCCAAAGTTCTCTTGCACTAACAGATCAAATTCAAGCGGTTAAAGGTACAAATATGATTGAAACACTTACATTTAATAATTCTGTAAATAGTAAAGGACACATGAAGGTCTAATCTCCACGCCGTGAATGACGTCATGAAGTATGAGCTTTGGGAATTCAACTACTAGAGAATTAGATTCTCTCAAATAAATGTTTTGAGAATTGTCACATTTATGAATGGAATAGAAAAAAAAGAGTTAAAGTGAGTTAAATTACTACTTTTCTGTCTGCAACGTCCTGAATTATTCCTATAAGAGGAAACAAAAGAAAGCATAAACTTTTTTTTAATAAACCTCCAACTCTGAAAAGTACTTTTCTGAACCATATATTTAGAGAAGGGGGAAGAGAAGAGACAGAGAGGGAGAGAGAAAGAGAGAGAATGAATATGAATTTTTCTCCTGGAGACTACATTCTTATAACTACATCTGTTGCATAGTTTTGGGTATGTTAAGTTTTAACGTGTTTTGTTTTCTTTCTTCCTGCTGATCTTCCTAAACCTAAACCCAACAGTTAGTCAACTGCATAAAATGTACAATGTCACCTACAGGTTTCTTATTTTTATAGTTTGTCATCCCATATCATGAATCTGGGTGGTCCAATATAAAAGTGGATTTTGTATATTCCAAATATTTAAATGTTTTAAATCTGAATACAATCTGCCAAAAATGTACAATGGGACATTTTAATTTTCCCACAATACTTTTGTTTTCCATAACATTCATCCACATAAAAGCATACTAAATAAGGAAGAGCCTGGGAAAGTTAGTTTGTGTTACTTGTGGTACCAAACAAATGTGATTTCCAGACACACTGCCTGTTTCAGCACTAAGAAACACTATATATAGTAAGTTCTCACTTAAAACATCACAGATAGGTTCATGGAAACTGTGACTTTAAAACCAATTTTACCATAGACTGATTGATAAAAACAAGGTTAAGTGCCTACAGTCTATTTCTGGTCACAAAGACATCACCAAACTTCTAAATAAGATTAAAACACTTCTAATATTAAACATGGAAATGTCAGCTACACGTGCATTTAAGAAAGATTAACAAAAACAAGACAATCATTGACCCAATTTTTGGTGAATCAGTGAGTGAGGGCAGCTGTAGTAGTGGTGGATTCAATCAAGGAACAAATGTTTGCAAAGGGAAAATTACAAGGAGCACTTCCTATCACAATGCAGTTCAAAACCATCACAAATATAGCAGGCTCACTGAGCAATTCCATACAGAATCATTTATTGTCATTCATTTGTGTGATTATAATATATTTTATGCATTTTTATTTGACAATAGTTTGCATCCATACATTCATTCCTCCTGCAACCCACTTATTCCAACTCAGGGTCTCCAGTGGCTTGAGCCTCTCCCTGCAGCTTAGGGCGCAAGGCAGGAACCAGCCCTGGACAGCTCTGACCATCCCATCAGAGGGCGCACACACACACACACACACACACACACACACTCTCTCTCTCTCTCTCTCTCTCTCTCTCTCTCTCTCTCTCACTCAGACAGGGACCATTTAGACACACTAGTTCATCTCATGAGCACAGCTTTGGGATGTAGCAGGAAACCAGAGGACCTGGAGAAAACCCATATAGACATGGGGAGAACTTTCAAACTCCATACAAACAGTGGCCCCAGCTGAAAATACATTTTTTTTCTCATCAATGTTGTCATGAAACAATGTTGAATAAAATGTCATTATTCAAGGACCTGTGGTACAATGAACATTTTGTGCAGCCCATGCTCCCCCGAAGTCAAAGGCATCAAGTGATTTTATCTGTGGCTCATCACTGGAGTAAGGACAATGAAATCAGAAATTGTGGCACTGGAAGAGACCCTTCGAAGATCATGAGGGCCAGATACTCATCCCCAGTTTGATTCTCTTCAGAAACACGAATTGACTTTCCCAGACTTTCCTTTAAACAATAGTTACAAGGGACATCATATGACACTAATTACAATATCTAAGACTTGAAACCAACCCAAATGCCCATCAGTGATAGACTGGACAAAGAAAATGTGGCACATATACACCATGGAATACTATTCAGCCATAAAAACAAGAGTGTGTTAATGTCCTTTGCAGGGACATGGATGAAGCTGGAAGCCATCATCCTCAGCAGATTAACACAGGAACAGTTAACCAAACACTGCATGTTCTCATTCATAAGTGGGAGTTGAACAATGAGAACACATGGACACAAGGAAGGGAACATCACACACTGGGGCCTGTTGGAGGGTGGGGTGCAAGGGGAGGGAGAGCATTTGGACACATAATGCATGCGGGGTTTAAAACCTAGATGACAGGTTGATAGGTGTAGCAAACCACCATGGTACATGTATACCTATGTAACAAACCTGCACATTCCGCACATGTATGTCAGAACTTAAAGTAAAAATTTTTTTAAATGAGTTCTGAGAACAAAGAAAAAAAAAACACTTTCGTATTTGTTCTTTTCCCTTTTTCATGGCCCTTCTGCTCCTCAACCCACTTAAGTCTAGCCTGAAATTAATGACAGTGTCCTCCTTAAATCATTTCTCTCTTAGGCTTCTGGGACCCAGCAAGCTCTAGGCTTTCCTCTTGCCTCTCTAGCCACTCTTATCAAAGATTTACTCTGTGCCAGGAACTCGAAATATAATATTGTATTTATTTTCAAAGCAACCATGCTAGATAGGTATTAGTGTTCCTCTTTTACTGGTAATTAACTATGCTTTAAATCCTGAGGGATAGAGCCAGGGTTTGAACTTTTGTCTGCCCAAATTTGTCTGCCCTAATACCTATTCTTTTTTTTTTTTTTTTTTTTTTTAGATGGAGTCTCACTCTGTTGCCCAGGCTGGAGTGTGGTGCAGTGGGGTGATCTCAGCTTCAGCTCACTGCAAGCTCCGCCTCTCAGGTTCATGTCATTCTCCTGCCTCAGCCTCCTGAGTAGCTGGGACTACAGGTGCCCGCCACCACGCCCGGCTAATTTTTTGTATTTTTAGTAGATACGGGGTTTCAACGTGTTAGCCAGGATGGTCTCAATCTCCTGACCTCATGATCCGCCCCTCTTGGCCTCCCAAAGTGCTGGATTACAGGCGTGAGCCACCGCGCCTGGCCTCCTAATACCTATTCTTAATCATTGCTATTCTGCCTCCAGGTCTTATGTATTCCCTGATGCTCATCTCATGCATCCAGTTATCCATTAAGACCTATGGATCTGGCCATGTGCAGTGCCTCATGCCTGTAATCCCAGCATTTTGGGAAGACAAAGTGGACAGATCGCTTGAGGTCAGGAGTTCAAGACCAGTCTGGCCAACATGGTGAAACCTTGTCTTTATTAAAAGTACAAAAATTAGCTGGGTGTGGTGGGGCACACTTGTAATCCCAGCTACTCGGGAGGCTGAGGCAGGAGGATCACTTGAACCTGGGAGGCAGAGGTTGCAGTGAGCTGAGATAGCACCATTGCACTCTAGCCTGGGCAATAGAGCGAGACTCCATCTGAGGGGGGAAAAAAAGACCTATGGATCTAACTTCTAAATAGTTTAGAAATCTGCTCCTTCCTTCGTTTCCTTCTCCCGAGACCACATCTATCTCTGACCTGGACTTCAACAGTCTCCTAACTGCTATCTCTATTCCAGGCTTGTTTCCACCCTCAATTCATTTTTTACTCTAAAGCCAGGGTGAAATTTTGAAATATAATGTCTATGTTATTTTTCCTAATGGTTCAAATCATCAAAGGGCTCCCAGAATAAAGTCTGAACTTTCTTACATGGAAACACTTTCTGCCTCCCACTCCCTACTTCTTCCACCTTGTTGTTTCCTACCCCTACCTTGAATTTTATGACTCAGACCCACAGAAGTACTGTTCTTTTCTCAAACTTGCTTTGTTGTTTCACCTGCTTAGGCATTTTTCCAAGCTATTCAGTCCTTGCCCACACATAAATCACCTAATAATTCCTCCTCATTCTCTGGCCTCAGATTAGAGATCACATTCTCCAGGAAGCCTTTCCCGACCTTCCCGGTGTCCAGGTTAGGTGTTCCTTCCACGTGCTACTATCACTCTGTACTTTCCCTCAGTCTAATGGTCTCTTAAATCGTCCGAATCCTATGCTAGGTTATTAACCCTGTGAGATTAAGGGTCATTGTTGACTTATTCAGAATTCTATCCCCAAGCCTAATAGTTCCTGATGAATGATTGGTGCCTAATTAATATGAGTAAAACAGTTAAATAAGAGTTCCTAGAATAAAGACATAGAAAAGAGATACAAAGTTTTCTAATTTTTTTTTTTTTCTTTTTTTGAGACGGAGTCTCGCTCTGTCGTACAGGCTGGAGTGCAGTGGTCAGATCTCAGCTCACTGCAAGCTCCGCCTCCCGGGTTCACGCCATTCTCCTAACTCAGCCTCCCGAGTAGCTGGGACTACAGGCGCCCGCCACCTCGCCCGGCTAGTTTTTTGTATTTTTTAGTAGAGACGGAGTTTCACCGTGTTAGCCAGGATGGTCTCCATCTCCTGACCTCATGATCCGTCCGTCTCAGCCTCCCAAAGTGCTGGGATTACAGGCTTGAGCCACCGCGCCCGGCCTATTTTTTTCTTTACTTTGTTAGACTTGGAACATTTTAAATAGACCAAAATTCCTCAATTATACTCCTTAGAGACCTGCGGAATAGGTAGTGGCCACCTCCCTAACATTCTATTTCCCATTCCTTAGTAGCTATTGGTTTAGGTATAATCGATCCTCCCACCCCAGCAGTGTGGTTGATCTAAGGCAATCAGAGTAATTCTTCCTCCTTAACACAGAGATGGATACAAAACCTAGGCCAAAACAAGGAGATTCCCTTGGCCTGAGTGATTAATTCATGTATGTGCCAATCACAGGCAAGCTCAAGACTTTTCTGGATAGTTGTCAGGGCAAGGCCCCTTGTCCATGAATATTGATTAGCAGCCAATGGAGAAAGTCAATGTGAGGACAAAACCACCACAAGGTATGTTTGGAGAGACAGTCCTTCATGGGTCTCTAGTGCTTCTATATGTCTTCCTGGGTATGCCAGAATGCAAAGTCCTGATGCCTTTTTTCCTGAGCCATTTCTCAGGATTATGTTTACAGCAAGCAACTTGAGAAAACAGATAATAACTCAATCTGAAACAAAGAGCAGATTTGCTAACTCATTATTATAAAAGCAATGAATTATCTAAGCTCAGTGCCCCCTAGCTGTGATACAAACCCATTGTGTGTGTAGCATCCATCCGGGTCATATTGTGTCACGCTTATGGGACTTAGGGCAAGGTGAACTGTTGCAAACATGCTGATGTTTCTGCTGCTTGCAGAGCTCTGAGTAATAAAGTTTTTTGTCTCTGACCCAGAAGTTTCATATGTTCTTCCAGCACCTATGAAACAGTAACAAGCTAATTTCGTAGCCTGTAAGGACAGTAAAATCAAATCCCAGACCCAACAGGGTGAAACTGAGAAATGAGTAGAAAAATGAAACCAGAGCCCTGATCAAAGGGCACACAAGCCTGCCTCCTTTTATTTTATTTGGGTTTTAGGAATAAAAGCAAGAGCAAAAAAAAAAAAAAAAAAAAAAAAAAAATCTATTTTCTTAAAAAAAAAAAGGCTAAAGTCGTGTTGACAATGGTCTTCTGGGACTAACTCTAATTCTATGCCATTTTAATGATTTAACAATGTATCAGATACTTTGTTTTATACTACCATTTATTCATTCAGTCGAGTAATTATTTATTTAACAAATAATACCTATTCTATCTTTCCCCATTTTGATAGTACTGTAAGATTTCTGGGCCTAACATGAACTGAGAGAGCACATTATGAAGCACATATATTCCATTAGGAATGACTTATTTTACAATAATTTCATATTGGCTACCTATGCCTGGCTTGTGCCTCTTTTTTTTTTTTTCCTAATTCAATTTTCATTCAAAAAACATCATTACTTTCCATTTTGAGCTAATGTCTATGACTGCTTCCTAATTATCCGAAGAACTAGAAGTTACTCTTCATTATGAATAAAATGGTAAAAGTTTTGGAGAAAAATAAAGCATTACAGCAAGGAAGTAAACATTATTATAAAATTATGTGAAATTTAAAATGGCAAAACCGGGAAAGATGCATCATGATTTTAATATCTAAAGCAAGCCTAAGTCTTCCTGTCCTTTTAGGCCATCAAATCTTCCTGCTTATTAAAAGGCCTTAAAAAAAAAAAAACCAAAAAACAGAAAACTAGCAGGCATCTTACAGCATTAGCTAATATATTTATGTGAGTATGGTTTGAATGGCTCAACAAGTAAAAACCCCACATATTAAAGCCCCCTTAGGATACATGTCTATTAAAAGCTTCATTTTCAAAAAGTATGCTTTATAAAGGTGGGTGGGGGGTGTTGTGTGTGTGAGAGAGAGAGCACATATTTTAGGATAATGAAGATGAGATAAATAAACATATTAGGCATTTTATTTTTCCAAAAGATTGAAGGGCATTTGTCTGTAATGTCAAGGAATGAAATGACAATGTTGACTCAATGTCTATTGACTATAATTTTGCTACTTTATGTTTTTACTAATAAATATTGCATGTTTTACATTTTAAGAAATACTGAATTATCTGAAACATCAGAAAGAGTAAAGATAATTTTTAGGGAAAAATGTAATGTCAATGAATTACTGAAAATGAAATTTAAACAATAGCCTCTATATTTTTTAAGCAATCAAATCATTTTCTCATGGGTTGTGATTATTTGGAACAGCTGCTAAATTATACCCCCCAAAATCAGTGTTAAAATTTGGAGCTTTGAAATAATGTATTTTGTTGTTGTTTCATTTTATTTCCCCCCAATAAAAAGTGACCAACAACAATAAGAGGTAAAATTATGTATAGGGAAAGAAATTAATATCCAAGACAAAGACAGCAAGGTCTTTAAATGCTCGTTGTTAACCTCTGAAAGAAACATGCTGGTTGGAATTAATTGCACATAACAGAACTTTATCATAAGTGCCAGATAGATAAATAGATCATCAACAGGATGGATAAACACTTGAGGGCCTATATTTAATAATTATGCAACTCTGATTATTGGAGAATCACGCATTTATCATGGGCTGGGCACACTAGGGGCTGATGCAACTGGAATACTTGTGTGGTTTCCAGGAATGAAACACGCGCCCCTCCATGAAAAGCCATCTGAGCAGGTGGGGTGGTGCTCTGTAGCATTCCAATGAGGGAATGAGCAGTGTGAAAGAAGACGCCCTCAGGCCCTCCCCAAAACATTTTCCCTGTGATCTGTGTGCCCTCTCTCACTTGGAGGCCGAAGGTGGCTTAGGGAAAAACTACTACTGCTACTACTGCCAGTGATTTAAAGTTCTGCCATAGAGGCTTTACTTTTACACAAAGCCCAGGACTGTAGCCTTGCTCCCCCTCAGGGCATAAGACAGTGTATTACTGTGCTAGGGCTCTATAACAAACACCACTGATTAGGTGGCCTAAGCAACAGAAGTTTATTCTTTCACATTTGGGGGGCTAGAAATCTGAGGTCAAGGTGTCAGCAGGCTGGTTCCTTCTGAAGTCTTTCTCCTTGACTTGCAGATGGTCACTTCCCTCTGTCTTCATATGGTCTTCCCTCTGGACAGGTCTATATCTTAACCTCTTCTTCTTATAAGAACACCATTCATATTGGATTAGGGCCCACCCTAAAGACCTCATTTTAATTTAATTATCTATTTAAAGACCCTTTCACAAACACAGTCATGTTCTGTTTTTACTAATAAATGTTGCATATTTTATATTTTAAGTAATACTGAATTACCTGAAATATCAGAAAGAGTAAAGATAATTTTTAAGGAAAAATGTAATGTCAATGAATTACTGAAAATAAAATTTAAATAGTGGCTTTCATAATTTTTATTTTTTATTTTTTTGAGATAGAGTCTTGCTGTGTTGCCCAGGCTGGAGTGCAGTGGCACAATCTCAGCCCACTGCAACCTCCACCTCCCGGATTCAAGCAATTCCCTGCCTCAGCCTCCTGAGTAGCTGGGATTACAGGCGCCTGCCACCATGCCCAGCTAATTTTTGTATTTTTAGTAGAGATGTTGTTTCACCATCTTGGCCAGGCTGGTCTTGAACTCCTGACCTCATGATCCACCTGCCTTGGCCTCCCAAAGTGCTGGGATTATAGGCGTGAGCCACCACACCCAGCCAGCTTCTATGATTTTAAATGAACAAAATCATTTTTTTCATGGGTCATGATTATTTGGAACTGCCACTAAATTTTACCCCTCAAAATCAGTGTTAAAATCTGGAGCTTTAAGGTACTGGGGATTAGGTCTTCAACATATGAACTTAGAGGGACATAATTCCCCCCATAACAGGAAGGCACAGCATACAAATAGCCAAACTGCCTATTAGTTTATTTCCAATGCACAAAGTATATAAAATGAGCATGACAGAATAATTTTTCAGATTTCGATCATTTTGTTGGTCCTTCTATTCCGAGCAAGTAGTCAGACCCTTACAATTTCCTTACCTCAGGGACTTTTGCTGAGCAGGAAAAGAAGGTGGTAACAGTGATTCCCAGTTTTGTAAGGCCTAGCCTTCATGAAATGATAATGTGAGGAGTCTCAGAAGGAGAGGAAAGAAAGGGGAGCATCACTGAGAGAAGGAAGGAAGGATTCCGTCCTAACAGGGATGGTCTGCTGCACCTGGGCCTCTCGAGTAGTGCAGACCTCCATGCTGCTGACAGACGACAGGCCTCAGAGGCAAACGGCTGCAGGGTCTCGGGAGAAGGTGGACATCAAGGGCAGGGCTGCCAACCCCGCCAACATTCTTCAGCCACACGCATGTCACAAAAGCTGCAGTTAGGTACCTGACTGCCAGCCAGAACCACTGACAGTTCAGTGACCAGTGAGGGCAAATGATTGATTACCTGCTGCTCTATTGAACCCCAAGACCTTTGCAGCCGCTGGTGTTTTAGTCTGTTCAGACTGCCATAACAGAGTATCATACACTGGGCGATTTAAACCACAGAAATGTATTTCCCACAGGTCTGGCAGCTGGGAAGTCCAAGATCAAAGTGCTGCTAGAGCCAGTGTCTGTTGAGGGCTCTCTTCCTGGTTTGTAGATGACTGTCTTCTCATTGTGTCCTCACATAGCAGAAACATAGAGAAAGATCATCTCTCTTGTATCTCTCTTCTTACACTAATCCATTCACAAGGGCTCTATCCTCATGAGCTTATTACCTTCCAAAGGCCCCACTTCCAAATATATACTGGGGATTTAGGATTCAACATATGAATTTTGGAGGAGACAAAAAAGTTCAGTTCATAGAGCCTGGGGACTGGGGGCCCTAACCATGTCTGAATTGGCATTCCCACCTACTCAGTGAGATGGAGAACTAGGGCTGAAGTAAATTGATTTAAGTGATAAAATAATATTCTTTTGTTTTATTTCATTTTAGTTATTTATTTGTTATACAGGTAAATTGCATATCATAGGAGTTTGTGCATAGATTATTTTGTCACCCAGGTAATAAGTATAGTGCATAGGTGGTTTTTCAGTCCTAACCCTCCCCCTACCCTCCACTCTCAAGTAGGCCCTGATATCTATTGTTCCCCTTTTTGTGTCAATATGTACTCAAAGTTTAGCTCCCACTTACAAATGAGAACATGTGATATTTGGTTTTCTGTTCCTGCGTTAGTTTGCTGAGGATAATGGCCTCCAGCTCCATCCATGTTGCTACAAAGGACATAATCTCCTTCTTTTTATGGCTGGATAGTATTCCTTTTTGTGTATGTATCATATTTTTAAATCCAGTCTAATGTTGACGGACATTTAGATTGATTCCATGTCTTTGCTATTGTGAACAGTGCTGCAATGAACATTCACATGTACGTGTCTTTATGGTAGAACAATTTATATTCCTTTGGATATATACCCAATAATGGAATTGCTGGGCTGAATGGTAATTCTGTTTTAAGTTTTTTGAGGAATTGCCACACTGCTCTTCACAATGTCTGGACTAATTTACACTCCCACCAGCAGTGTGTAGGTGTTCCCTTTTCTCCACAACCTCACCAGGATCTGTTATTTTTTGACTTTTTAATAATAGCCATTCTGACTGGTGCGAGATGGTATTTCATTGTGTTGCTGATTTGCATGTCTGTAATGATTGATGATGTTGATCTTCTTTTCATATGCTTGTTGGCCACGTGTATGTCTTCTTTTGAAAAGTGTTCACGTCCTCTGCCCACTTTTTAACGGGGTTGTTCAGTTTTTGCTTGTAAATTTGTTTAAGTTCCTTACGGATTCTTATTAGACCTTTTTCAGATGCATAGTTTGCAAATATTTTCTCCCATTCTGTAGGTTGTGTATTTACTCTCTTAATAGTCTCTTTTGCTGTGCAGAAGCTCTTTAGTTTAATTAGGTCCCATTTGTCAATTTCTGTTTTTGTAAAAATTGCTTTTGGTGTCTTCCTCATGAAATTTGCCTGGTTCTATATCCAGAAAGGTATTTCCTAGGTTATCTTCCAGGGTTTTTATAGTTTCGGGTTTGATATTTAATCCATCTTGAGTTGATTTTTTGTTTATGGTGTAAAGAAGGGGTAAAATAATATTCTTGAGCAAACTAAAAACACAAAACACATTTATGTGCTTTTAGGTTTATAGTTCATTCATTCATTTGAAAAGCGTCTGAAGGTGAGGTGCAGTGGCTCCCTGTAATCCCAGCATTTCTGGAGGCTGAGGCAGGAGGGTCGCTTGGGCCCAGGATTTCAAGACCAGCCTAGGCAACATAGAGACACGTTGTCTCTACAACAAAAAAAAATTTTTTTTTTTTTAATTAGCTGGGCATAGTGGCATGTACCTGTAGTCCCAGCTACTCAGGAGGCTGAGGTTGGAGGATTACTTGAGCCTGGGAGGTCAAGGTTGCAGTGAACCATGATCATGCCACTGCACTCCAGTGCAACAGAGCAAGATCCTGTCTCAAAAAAAAGAAGGAAGACAAAAGAAAAGAAAAGAAAAGAAAAGAAAAGAAAAGAAAAGAAAAGAGAAAGAGAGAGAGAGAAAGAAAGAAAGAAAGAAAGAAAGAGAAAGAAAAAAGAAAGAAAGAGAAAGAAAAAGAAAAGAAAGAAAGAAAGAAAAAGAAAAAAATAAAAAAGAACAGTAAAAAAGAACAAAAGAAAAAGAGAAAGAAAAAGAACACAGAAAGAAGAAAGAAGAGGAGGAAAGAGAAGGAAAGGAAAAGAGAGAGAGAGAAAGGAGGGAGGGAGGGAGAAGGAAGGAAAAAGGGGAGGGAGGAGGCAGGAACGAAGAAAAGAGGGAGGAGGGACCGAAGAAAAAGAGACAAAGAACAGAAAGAGAAGAAAAGAAGGGGGAGGAGGAGGAGGGAGGGAGGAAGGGAGGAAGGAAGGAAGGAAGGAAGGAAGGAAGGAAGGAAGGAAGGAAGGAAGGAAGGAAGGAAGGAAGGAAGGAAGGTAGGAAAATATCTGAACAAATAAATGCTGGGTGCTCTTCTAAATTCAGGTGACATACCTATGAACCACAAAGGAAAGATGCCTCCTCCCTTGGAGACTGCATTTTACTGGAGAAGCCAGACAGTAAATAAGTAAACAAAAGAGTTTCAGAGAGAAATGAGGGTTAACAAAGAAATAAAGCAGTGTGATATGGCAGAGCGTGATGAGAGTAATATAACACATAATGTGATCAAAAAACCCTCCCTGAGCTGGGACACAAATAGCTGAGACACAAACTGACAAGGAGATAGGAACTTGAAAAGCGGAAGAGTGGGAGGCAGGGCAAAAACATGCTTTGTCAACACAAAGAACAGATAGACTAGTGCAATTGAAGTGTGGTGGATTCCTACCTATTACCAGAGAACAATTTAATAGGACGCTGATGAAGCTGAGCCTCTTGGGCCCTCACTTTCAGAATCCCTTCAAGAATCTGAAGGACCCCAGCATGTACTCACATGTTCGTATGCCTTTGTAAAATCTGCCAAAGTAAAATATTTAAACCAAATTTGGTTAAGATTGTTGTCAACTCTAACTTCCCCGTCTTATGGTACTGGAGTAGCCGCGAGCATTTTTGGAATCCAAGCTAAAGGGAAGATGAGTTGAGGATTTGTTCAGTCTGGGTTTAGTGGAATATATGTATGTGGTTTGAAATTGCATTCATGTAAAGTTATTGCCACTGCCCATTGAAGAAATGAACAGCTTCCAGTCATACTTCTATCATGTGCCAATTCACCCAGCGTGGAAACATTAAAGGGCAGAGGTTTACCACAACACCAACACATTGTGAGATGCTGACACTGTAAGTATTTGGGTAGTGGAGGAGAAATAAAGGTTGACATGTACAGAGCCAGAAGGTAATCTTTGGAAAACGCTTCTAATCATCAAAAATAAAAAATGTCAGTGAAGGATTCATTTCTTATTAAGGCGTAGTCACATACAAAGGACTCCCTTTTCAGGAACATGCTAGATAATGCAAGCACACACAATCATAATCACATCATACATTTTTATGGCTATCATGAGAAATATAATTTATTGGAATTCCTGTGTTTTGGGGCACAAACCTGCAGCCATGTTACAGTGATGACATCTGTATAGGAAGTTGCATGTTGCGTACAATCCTATGATCAATAATAAAAAACCAATTTTGATAAACCATGCTAGAGGTTAATGTAAAATATGATATTACAAAATTATTGTCATATAAAATATCAGAATACTCAACCAAAAAAATAGAGAAAAAAAGTATGTCAAATGGTTAATAAAAATACTGTTATTCCAATCTACATGCCCATCAATAATAGACTGGATAAAGAATATGTGGTGCATATACACCACAGAATACTATGCAGCTATAAAAAGGAATAATATCATGTGCTTTGCAGGGACATGGATGGAGCTGGAAGCCATCATTCTCAGCAAACTAACACAGGAACAGAAAACCAAATACCGCATGTTCTTACTTATAAGTGGGAGCTGAATGATGAGAACACATGGACACATGGTGGGGGAACAACACACACTGGGGCCTGTCAGGTGGGGAGAGCATCAGGAAGAAGAGCTAATGGATGCTGGGCTTAATACCTGGGTGATAGAATGATCTATACAGCAAACTACCATGGCGCACGTTTACATATGTAACAAACCTTCACATCCTGCACATGTACCCCCAAAGTTAAACTAAAAGTTGGAAAAAAATACAGTCATTTATCTGAATTTTGTGTACTTTTGCAGCTGTGTGTTTGTGGTATCTATTATCTTTTTAAAAACTTGACATTTTTGGTTTTTTTTTCTCATTTTAAATAAATATCCAGTTTCATGTCTAATTTTATAATTATAATTTGTATTCTTTTTCTTAAAAGCCCTCCACACCACCATTGAATTGTAACAGTTTAGACCCCACAAAGCCTCTATCTACTCTTTCCCAGTTTACTTACAGCAAGGAGGTCCACAGCAGGGAGAAAACGCAACAAAACTTACCCAGCTATAAAAAGAGCCATGGTTCAGTCACAGGGCTAGTTTCAGATATATCAGATGCATAGTTGTATCACATAGTGTCCACTGGTTTTAGTTCTAGTTTATTTTGATTTTTTAAAAAGATGTCGGCTGGGCGCGGTGGCTCAAGCCTGTAATCCCAGCACTTTGGGAGGCCAAGACGGGCGGATCACGAGGTCAGGAGATCGAGACCATCCTGGCGAACACGGTGAAACCCGGTCTCTACTAAAAAATACAGAAAAACTAGCCGGGCCAGGTGGTAGGCGCCTGCAGTCCCAGCTACTCTGGAGGCTGAGGCAGGAAAATGGCCTGAACCCGGGAGGCGGAGCTTGCAGTGAGCTGAGATCAGGCCACTGCACTCCAGCCTGGGCGAGAGCAAGACTCCATCTCAAAAGAAAAAAAAAAAAAGTCACACAAATTAGGAGAGAATCTTGCCTTTTAACAGGGATTAATTTGTGTAATTTTTCCATAGATAAAATCAACAGTCTTTAGATTGTTATTATTTATTTGGCCCTCTTCTGACCATTTAATTTCCCACATCATTCTTCCTATCCCATCTCTTCCTTCATAGCTTTACAAGGTGAATTAAAATGTCTGCTTTGCCTTTAGGCTTCTGGAAGCCAGTAATATTAAATATAAATAACATTTACATTTATAATATCAAATGAATATTTAAACAGCTGCAATAGTAGTATTTAAAATGCCTAGTAACATAACATTACCTGACTTCAAATTATACTACAAGTCTATAGTAGCCAAAACAGCATGGTACTGGTATAAAACCAGACACATAGATCGATAGAACAGAATAGAGAACCCAGAAATAAAGCTACATATTTATAGCTGACTGATATTTGACCAAATAAACAAGAACATACACAGGGGAAAAGGACACTCTTTTTTATTTTATTTTATTTTATTATTATTATACTTTAAGTTCTAGGGTACATGTGCATAACGTGCAGGTTTGTTACATATGTATACTTGTGCCATGTTGGTGTGCCGCACCCATCAACCCGTCAGCACCCATCAACTCGTCAGTACCCATCAACTCATCATTTACATCAGGTATAACTCCCAGTGCAATCCCTCCCCCCTCCCCCCTCCCCATGATAGGCTCCGGTGTGTGATGTTCCCCTTCCCAAGTCCAAGTGATCTCATTGTTCAATTCCCACCTATGAGTGAGAACATGCGGTGTTTGGTTTTCTGTTCTTGCGATAGTTTGCTGAGAATGATGGTTTCCAGCTGCATCCATGTCCCTACAAAGGACACAAACTCATCCTTTTTTATGGCTGCATAGTATTCCACGGTGTATATGTGCCACAGTTTCTTAATCCAGTCTGTCACTGATGGACATTTGGGTTGATTCCAAGTCTTTGCTATTGTGAATAGTGCCACAATAAACATACGTGTGCATGTGTCTTTATAGCAGTATGATTTATAATCCTTTGGGTATATACCCAGTAATGGGATGGCTGGGTCATATGGTACTTCTAGTTCTAGATCCTTGAGGAATCGCCATACTGTTTTCCACAATGGTTGAACTAGTTTACAATCCCACCAACAGTGTAAAAGTGTTCCTATTTCTCCACATCCTCTCCAGCACCTGTTGTTTCCTGACTTTTCAATGATTGCCATTCTAACTGGTGTGAGATGGTATCTCATTGTGGTTTTGATTTGCATTTCTCTGATGGCGAGTGATGATGAGCATTTTTTCATGTGTCTGTTGGCTGTATGAATGTCTTCTTTTGAGAAATGTCTGTACATATCCTTTGCCCACTTTTTGATGGGGTTGTTTGTTTTTTTCTTGTAAATTTGTTTGAGTTCTTTGTAGGTTCTGGATATTAGCCCTTTGTCAGATGAGTAGATTGCAAAAATTTTCTCCCATTCTGTGGGTTGCTTGTTCACTCTGATGGTGGTTTCTTTTGCTGTGCAGAAGCTTTTTAGTTTAATTAGATCCCATTTGTCAATTTTTGCTTTTGTTGCTGTTGCTTTTGGTGTTTTAGACATGAAGTCTTTTCCCATGCCTATGTCCTGAATGGTATTACCTAGATTTTCTTCTAGGATTTTTATGGTATTAGGTCTAACATTTAAGTCTCTAATCCATCTTGAATTAATTTTTGTATAAGGAGTAAGGAAAGGATCTAGTTTCAGCTTTCTACTTATGGCTAGCCAATTTTCCCAGCACCATTTATTAAATAGGGAATCCTTTCCCCATTTCTTGTTTCTCTCAGGTTTGTCAAAGATCAGATGGCTGTAGACGTGTGGTATTATTTCTGAGGGCTCTGTTCTGTTCCATTGGTCTATATCTCTGTTTTGGTACCAGTACCATGCTGTTTTGGTTACTGTAGCCTTGTAGTATAGTTTGAAGTCAGGTAGCATGATGCCTGCAGCTTTGTTCTTTTGACTTAGGATTATCTTGGCAATGCGGGCTCTTTTTTGGTTCCACATGAACTTTAAAGCAGTTTTTTCCAATTCTGTGAAGAAACTCATTGGTTGCTTGATGGGGATGGCATTCAATATATAAATGACCTTGGGCAGTATGGCCATTTTCATGATATTGATTCTTCCTATCCATGAGCATGGTATGTTCTTCCATTTGTTTGTGTCCTCTTTTATTTCACTGCGCAGTGGTTTGTAGTTCTCCTTGAAGAGGTCCTTTACATCCCTTGTAAGTTGGATTCCTAGATATTTTATTCTCTTTGAAGCAATTGTGAATGGAAGTTCATTCCTGATTTGGCTCTCTGTTTGTCTGTTATTGATGTATAAGAATGCTTGTGATTTTTGCACATTAATTTTGTATCCTGAGACTTTGCTGAAGTTGCTTATCAGCTTAAGGAGATTTTGGGCTGAGACAATGGGATTTTCTAAATATACAATCATGTCATCTGCAAACAGGGACAATTTGACTTCTTCTTTTCCTAACTGAATACCCTTTATTTCTTTCTCCTGCCTGATTGCCCTAGCCAGAACTTCCAACACTATGTTGAATAGGGGTGGTGAGAGAGGGCATCCCTGTCTTGTACCAGTTTTCAAAGGGAATTTTTTCAGTTTTTGTCCATTCAGTATGATATTGGCTGTGGGTTTGTCATAAACAGCTCTTATTATTTTGAGATACATTCCATCAATACCGAATTTATTGAGCGTTTTTAGCATGAAGGGCTGTTGAATTTTGTCAAAGGCCTTTTCTGCATCTATTGAGAAAATCATGTGGTTTTTGTCTTTGGTTCTGTTTATATGCTGGATTACATTTATTGATTTGCATACGTTGAACCAGCCTTGCATCCCAGGGATGAAGCCCACTTGATCATGGTGGATAAGCTTTTTGATGTGCTGCTGAATCCGGTTTGCCAGTATTTTGCTGAGGATTTTTGCATCGATGTTCATCAGGGATATTGGTCTAAAATTCCCTTTTTTTGTTGTGTCTCTGCCAGGCTTTGGTATCAGGATGATGTTGGCCTCATAAAATGAGTTAGGGAGGATTCCATCTTTTTCTATTGATTGGAATAGTTTCAGAAGGAATGGTCCCAGCTCCTCCTTGTACCTCTGGTAGAATTCAGCTGTGAATCCATCTGGTCCTGGACTTTTTTGGTGGGTAGGCTATTAATTATTGCCTCAATTTCAGAGCCTGCTATTGGTCTATTCAGGGATTCAGCTTCTTCCTGGTTTAGTCTTGGGAGAGTGTAAGTGTTCAGGAAATTATCCATTTTTTCTGGATTTTCTAGTTGATTTGCATAGAGGTGTTTATAGTATTCTCTGATGGTAGTTTGTATTTCTGTGGGGTCGATGGTGATATCCCCTTTATCATTTTTTATTGCATCTATTTGATTCTTCTCTCTTTTCTTCTTTATTTGTCTTGCTAGCGGTCTATCAATTTTGTGGATCTTTTCAAAAAACCAACTCCTGGATTCATTGATTTTTTGGAGGGTTTTTTGTGTCTCTATTTCCTTCAGTTCTGCTCTGATCTTAATTATTTCTTGCCTTCTGCTAGCTTTTGAATGTGTTTGCTCTTGCTTCTCTAGTTCTTTTAATTGTGATGTTAGAGTGTCAATTTTAGATCTTTCCAGCTTTCTCTTGTGGGCATTTAGTGCTATAAATTTCCCTCTACACACTGCTTTAAATGTGTCCCAGAGATTCTGGTATGTTGTATCTTTGTTCTCATTGGTTTCAAAGAACATTTTTATTTCTGCCTTCATTTCATTATGTACCCAGTAGTCATTCAGGAGCAGGTTGTTCAGTTTCCATGTAGTTGAGCAGTTTTGATTGAGTTTCTTAGTCCTGAGTTCTAGTTTGATTGCACTGTGGTCTGATAGACAGTTTGTTATAATTTCTGTTCTTGTACATTTGCTAAGGAGTGCTTTACTTCCAATTTTGTGGTTAATTTTGGAATAAGTGTGATGTGGTGCTGAGAAGAATGTATATTCTGTTGATTTGGGGTGGAGAGTTCTGTAGATGTCTATTAGGTCTGCTTGCTGCAGAGATGAGTTCAATTCCTGGATATCCTTGTTAACTTTCTGTCTCGTTGATCTGTCTAATGTTGACAGTGGGGCGTTGAAGTCTCCCATTATTATTGTATGGGAGTCTAAGTCTCTTTGTAAGTCTCTAAGGACTTGATTTATCAATCTGGGTGCTCCTGTATTGGGTGCATATATATTTAGGAGAGTTAGCTCTTCCTGTTGAATTGATCCCTTTACCATTATGTAATGGCCTTCTTTGTCTCTTTTGATCTTTGATGGTTTAAAGTCTGTTTTATCAGAGACTAGTATCGCAACCCCTGCTTTTTTTTTTGTTCTCCATTTGCTTGGTAGATCTTCCTCCATCCCTTTATTTTGAGCCTATGTATGTCTCTGCATGTGAGATGGGTCTCCTGAATACAGCAGACTGATGGGTCTTGACTCTTTATCCAGTTTGCCAGTCTGTGTCTTTTAATTGGAGCATTTAGTCCATTTACATTTAAGGTTAATATTGTTATGTGTGAACTTGATCCTGCCATTATGATATTAACTGGTTATTTTGCTCGTTAGATGATGCAGTTTCTTCCTAGCCTCGATGGTCTTTACATTTTGGCATGTTTTTCAAATGGCTGGTACTGGTTTTTCCTTTCCATGTTTAGTGCTTCCTTCAGGGTCTCTTATAAGGCAGGCCTGGTGGTGACAAAATCTCTAAGCATTTGCTTATCTGTAAAGGATTTTATTTCTCCTTCACTTATGAAACTTAGTTTGGCTGGATATGAAATTCTGGATTGAAAATTCTTTTCTTTAAGAATGTTGATATTGGCACCCACTCTCTTCTGGCTTGTAGAGTTTCTGCTGAGAGATCTGCTGTTAGTCTGATGGGATTCCCTTTGTGGGTAACCCAACCTTTCTCTCTGGCTGCCCTTAAGATTTTTTCCTTCATTTCAACTTTGGTGAATCTGGCAATTATGTGTCTTGGAGTTGCTCTTCTCAAGGAGTATCTTTATGGCGTTCTCTGTATTTCCTGAATTTGAATGTTGGCCTGCCCTACTAGGTTGGGGAAGTTCTGGATGATATCCTGAAGAGTGTTTTCCAACTTGGTTCCATTTTCTCCCTCACTTTCAGGCACCCCAATCAGACGCAGATTTGGTCTTTTTACATAATCCCATACTTCTTGCAGGCTTTGTTCATTTCTTTTTCTTATTTTTTCTTTAGGTTTCTCTTCTCGCTTCATTTCATTCATTTGATCCTCAATCGCTGATACTCTTTCTTCCAGTTGATCGAGTCGGTTACCGAAGCTTGTGCATTTGTCATGTACTTCTCGTGTCATGGTTTTCATCTCTGTCATTTCGTTTATGGCCTTCTCTGCATTAATTATTCTAGTTATCAATATTTCCACTCTTTTTTCAAGATTTTTAGTTTCTTTGCGCTGGGTACGAAATTCCTCTTTTAGCTCTGAGAAGTTTGATGGACTGAAGCCTTCTTCTCTCATCTCGTCAAAGTCATTCTCCGTCCAGCTTTGATCCGTTGCTGGCGATGAGCTGCATTCCTTTGGAGGGGGAGATGCGCTCTTATTTCTTGAATTTCCAGCTTTTCTGCCCTGCTTTTTCCCCATCTTTGTGGTTTTATCTGTCTCTGGTCTTTGATGATGGTGACGTACTGATGGGGTTTTGGTTTGGGTGTCCTTCTTGTTTGTTAGTTTTCCTTCTAACAGTCAGGACCCTCAGCTGTAGGTCTGTTAGAGATTGCTTGAGGTCCACTCCAGATTCTGTTTGCCTGGGTGTCAGCAGCAGAGGCTGCAGAAGATAGAATATTGCTGAACAGCAAGTGTACCTGTCTGATTCTTGCTTTGGAAGCTTCCTCTCAGGGGTATACTCCACCCTGTGAGGTGTGGGGTGTTGGTCTGCCCCTAGTGGGGGATGCCTCCCAGTTAGGCTACTCAGGGATCAGGGACCCACTTGAGCAGGCAGTCTGTCCGTTCTCAGATCTCAACCTCCATGTTGGGAGATCCACTGCGCTCATCAAAGCTGTCAGACAGAGTCGTTTGCGTCTGCAGAGATTTCTGCTGCTTTTGTTGTTGTTGTTGTTGTTTAGCTGTGCCCTGTCCCAGAGGTGGAGTCTACAGAGACAGGCAGGCCTCTTTGAGCTGCTGTGAGCTCCACCCAGTTCGAGCTTCCCAGCGGCTTTGTTTACCTACTTCAACCTCAGCAATGGTGGGCGCCCCTCCCCCAGCCTGGCTGCTGTCTTGCCGTTAGATGGCAGACTGCTGTGCTAGCAGTGAGGGAGGCTCTGTGGGTGTGGGACTCTCCCGGCCAGATGTGGGCTATAATCTCCTGGTGTGCCCATTTGCTAAGACCCTTGGTAAAGCGCAGTATTGGGGTGGGAGTTACCCGATTTTCCAGGTGTCGTGTGTCTCAGTTCCCCTGGCTAGGAAAAGGGATTCCCTTCCCCCTTGCACTTCCCAGGTGAGGCGATGCCTTGCCCTGCTTCAGCTCTCGCTGGTCAGGCTGCAGCAGCTGACCAGCACCAATTGTCTGTGCTGTACAATTGGTGAGATGTACCTAGTACCTCAGTTGAAAATGCAGAAATCACCTGTCTTCCGTGTGGCTCGCACTGGGAGCTGGAGACTGGAGCTGTTTCTATTTGGCCATCTTGCTCTGCCCCCCAGGACACTCTTTTTAATAAATGGTGGTGGGAAAATTGGATTGCCATATGCAGAAGAATGAGACTGGACTCTCTTACCATATATGAAAATCAACTCAAGATGAATTAAAGACCTGAAACTATAAAAATGCAGAAGAAACCCTAGAAAAAAACTCTTCTGAATATTAAACTAGGCAAAGAATTCACGACTGAGACCTCAAAAGCACAGGCAACAAAAACAAAAATAGACAAATGGGACTTAATTCAACTAAAAAGCTTCTGCACAGTAAAAGAAATAAAGTGAACAGACAACCTGCAGAATAGGAGAAAATATTGGCAAACCATATATCCAACAAAGGACTAATATTTAGAATCTACAAGGAACACAACTCAAAAACAATATCAAATAATAATAATAATCCCATTTAAAAATGGGCAAAGGGTATGAATAGACATTTTTCAAAAGAAGACATACAAATACCCAATAGGCATATGAAATATGCTACACATCACTGATAATCAGGGAAATGCAAATTAAAGCCACAATAAGATATCATCTTACATGAATCCGAAAAAAGAAGACAAAAAAAAAAAAAAAATACAGGTATTGGAAGAATGTGGAGAACAGGAAACACTTATACACTGTTGGTGAAAATGTAAATTAGTACAACCTCTATGAAAAACAGTATGGAGATTTCTCAAAGAACTAAAATTAGAACTACTGTTTGATCCAGCAGTCCCACTACTATCTGCCCAAAGGAAAAGAAATTATTATATCAAAAAGATACCTGCACCTGTGTGTTTATTGCAGCACTATTCACAATAGCAAGCGTATGGAATCAACCTAAATGTCCTTTCATGGATGATTGGAATGACTGGAGAAAGAAAATGTGTGTGTATGTGTGTGTGTATACACACACGATGAAATACTATTGAGCCATAAAAAAGAGTGAAATTATGTATTTTACAGCAACATGAATGGAACTGGAGGCCATTATCTCAAGTAAAACAACTCAGACAGAAAGACAAATACTGCATGTTCTTACTTATAGGTGGGAGCTAAATAATGTGTACACATGGACATAGAGTGTGGAATGATAGATAATGGAGACTCAAAAGGGGTAGTGCGTGAGAGGGGGTGGATGATGAGAAATTACTTAATGGGTATGTCACCAGAAAAAGGGGTATGATCCGGATCGCAAGAGAGAGTTCTTGGATCTCATGAAGGAAGGAATTCAAGGTGTCTCAGAGCGCAATGAGGAAAGATAGTTCACTGAAAGGTACTCAGATACAGAGTAGGGCATCCTCAGAAAGCAAGAGGAGGAATGCCTGGTCTTTGTTTTAAGTTTTTCTTACATCTACGTAAAAGCTATGCTACTTCTGCGTGTGGGTGGGCTGACAGCATGCCAAAATTTATTATTTTGCTAACTTAAAAAAAACTATTAATGCCATTTTAATGAGTAAGTACATCAAATCATGACTGTAGTCATTTTAAAAACATGCATTATTATGCAATATCAGGGCATCTGTATACTTTTTTTGTTGTCATAGGAGTTTGTCCTTGCAGGTATTTTTAAGCTGCTTCTTAAGCCATAAACATCTTATGACCATGGGTTGTGACTGGCAAGGAATGTGCCTTGCTTGTTTTAAGACAAAGTTGATTTTAAAATAGTGTCACCCTGGCTCTCTTATGTTCCTGTTTCTCTAACAGGTACAATGTATGTTATTCAGATGATGGATACCTTAAAAACCCCTGACTTTGCCACTGCATAGTCTCTGCATATAAAAAAATTACACTTGTACCCCATTCATTTATGCAAAGAAAAAAAAATGCCCAATAAGTAAAATAAATGATGCCAATGCATTCCTAAGTAAGCTTTATATCACAGCCAAATTTCTTAAATTGGGAATCACTTTTAGCTGATTAAGGCAAAAGCATGATACAAATTGCTACATTTGTTGCACTGAAAGATGTTTTCCAGACTAAACCATACTGTGCTCTCAACGGGTCATAGGCTTGCTATTTACTCTGCCTTCAGAAACCTGCTTTGACCCAGTCATTCACCTAACAATTGTTTATTATTTATTTCAGGCACTGTCCTAGGCACAAGGGATGTAGAAATTAACAAGTGAGACAAGGTCCAAATTTCCTATAAGCACATATTCCAGTAGGCAGAGCAGACGAGAAATACAAATAACCCTATGTTTTGTCACATGGTGGCAAATGCTGTGAAGAAAAATAAAGACATGGTATGTGCAGGATCTGGAAAAAATTATTTTAAAAAAAAGAGGCTGGGCACTGTGGGTCACACCCGTAATTCCAGCACTTTGGGTGACAGAGCAAGACTCCGTCAAAAAAAAAAAAAAAAAAGGAAAAGAAAAAGAAAGATACGAAGTTGTGGGGAGGGATGTGGTAGAGGAAGGTTGACTACTCCAAGAAAAGCTCTCTGTCATGTGGAGGTGACATTTGACCTGTTTGGTGTTGATGCACTATTAGTGGTTGTTATAAATTTAAATCATAAAAATATTTTGACCAAACAAGATGCTGAGTATATATTCTTTCCAGAGGTAAGACAGGTAGGTGTGAGAGCCAAGGCTTGGCATGAATTCAAACCCTAGCTCTGCTGCTAATTTCTGCACAGTCCTGGTTGTCACTTGTCTTCTGAACCTTGGTATTCTCCTCTTTTGAGCTTGCTGTGAGTGATAAATAAGATTTTTTAAACATCTGCTTTTTTAAAAAAGTTTTATTTTAAGTTTTGGGATACTTGCTCAGGATGTGCAGGTTTGCTACATTAGTAAACATGTGCCATGGTGGTTTGCTGCACCTATCAACCTACCACCTAGGTATTAAGGCCTGCATCATTAGCTGTTTTTCCTGATACTCTCCCTCCCCCATAGGCCCTACAGCCAGAATGGTGATTATTAAAAAGTCAAGAAACAACAGATGCTGGCAAGGCTGTGGAGAAATAAGAATGCTTTCACACTGTTGGTGGGAATGTAAATGAGTTCAACCATTGTGGAAGACAGTGTGGCAATACCTCAGAGATCTAGAACCAGAAATGCCATTTGACCCAGCAATCCCATTACTGGGTATATACCCAAAGGAATATAAATCATTCTACTATAAAGACACATGGACGTGTATGTTCATTGCAGCACTATTCACAATAGCAAAGACTTGGAACCAACCGAAATGCCCATCAGCGATAGACTGGATAAAGAAAATGTGGAACATCTGCTTTTTAAACAAGTGCCTGACGTATAACAACTGCTTCATAAATCTTTCCTTAAACCCTCCCTTTGCTATCTACAATGGTCCTCTCTGGATAGAAACAAAGCTGCCTCTGAAGGGGGAAGGATTCCAAGCTAGCAGCTGAGAGTTTCTGGAAGGAAATGACTTTTCCTTGTGGGTTAGTGCTGCAGGCTTCCCCCAAAAGTGAGGAATTTCCTAGAAAATTGCTAATTATTACAAGGCAGCCAGCAGGCACTGAGCAGGCAGAGTAAATCAGCCACCACTGAGTTTGAAGAGTAAGTGTTCAGCTGACCAGGTTTCATTACTCCTCACAACTCTGTAGCAGGCTTGGGAATTAGGCCTGAGTCTGCCAATAGATCAGGAAAGTCAATGCTCACACCCTGCTGGAATACTGGAGGTATTCCGTTTATTTCTGTTGTTATTGTTGTTGTTATTTGTAGTGATAACACTTTTTGAAGCAGAATGTTTCTCATTCACTCGTATGTTTCTCACAGAACCAAGAATTTGTAGAAACATCATCATACCTTTGAACAGAATTATGAAATGAGCAAGGTAACCATGGCTGGGATTTTGTTTCAGCTCTCTTAATCCCCAGCATTTAGAATGGTGTCTGAAACCTACTAGGAGCGCAAAAATATTTGCTGAAAAATCAGCTGCCCTATCTCCCAGTTGTAAGTTTTTTTCCACTGTATTGTATATCCAGGCTTAATGAAATTGCTAAACCAGATAAGAACTTGGGAGTTTTTTTTCCTGCCCTTCAAGTAGAGGAACCTCTTGAACTTCCAACATGGCCAGTGAACCAATTTTATAGGCCTCAGGTTTTGAGTTAACTGAATGCAATCATGGCCCCTCAGTGAATATGCATGAAATGAAATTGCGTAGAATCAAATTGAATTAAATGGAAACACTAAATGCAGGCTTAAATGAACATATTAAATCTGGTTTAAATTTTGTATTTCCAGATTTCAACTTTTATTGACTAACAAGTAGAGTGACAAAAAACAATAATTCTTACACTTCTAAAAATAATTTTCTTAGGCCAGGTGCTGTGGCTCATGTAATCCCAGTACTTTGGGAGGCCAAGGTGGGCGGATCACCTGAGGTCAGGAGTTCGAGACCAGCCTGACCAACAAGGAGAAACCCCTTCTCTACTAAAAATACAAAAATTAGCTGGGTATGGTGGCTGTTCCTGTAGTACCAGCTACTCAGGAGTCTAAGGCAGGAGAATCGCTTGAACCTGGGAGGCAGAGGATGCGGTGAGCTGAGATAGCACCATTGCACTCCAGCCTGGGCAACAAGAGCTTAACTCTGTCTCAAAAATAATAATAATAGTAACAATAATTTTCTTTTTGCAATCCTAAAGTGCTTATAAACATTAAGCCCCACCAAGTGTCATTTGCTAAACTTTCTGGGAAGACACGACAACAGACAGCCAGGCAAGCACATCTCCTGATGTCATGCTGGAATCAGTGGGAAAGCAAGCCAGACTCTTAAGCCCCCCTGTCCACATCAGTGGCACATAGGAAAAGGTAAAAGGAGGTCACTTAGGCCATTTTCCTAGCAACATATTCAGGGTATTTTCCTGTATTTTGTTTTCTAGCACTTTGCCGAATCTGGCCTTAAATAAAGTATTTCCTTCCATTTTCCTTCTTTCTAACTTGGGTAATTACACCAGCATCTAAAAGGAAAAGTTTGCCTGTCATTCAAAGTACAGCTTCCAGATCTCATTTCATTATTTCTAGTTATAGACTTTCTATTACTATTTTTATTGAAAAAGTAATCTGCTCTGCCAAATATTTATAAAATTTCAAAAAAAAATAAAAATTTTTTGAAAGGCATACATTAACCTACATGAAAATTTGCACAAATTGACAATTTTAAAATGTAATGTTATTATTATAAGAAAATTTAATTCACAGGTGAAATATGTGAGATACATTGTTTCTTATATATATGATTTATGAATGCATGTTTAAAAATCCAATAATCACCCAAATTTAGAAAATCAATTTGAAAAACAATAAAATCTAGACCAGGTGTGTTATAGTTTTGGAGAAATACAATGTTTTAACAAGAGTATCTAATTTTTTTAATATGTAAAATTCAACAGAACGATTGCGCAAAAAATTTAAATAAGATTTTGTTCCTTACTCCAATATTTTTCATTAACTACGTAGTGTTTTTTTTTTTTTTTTTTTTTTTTTTAATGAAAGGAGGGGAGGAGTAGATTAGGTCACTGCAACTTCTTTTCCTATGAAGTACATGTCTTTATTTAAAGTTAAACATGACAGAGACTGACTGGAGGGAAATGTTCAGTCCAAAAACACAATCAGATAATGATCATTGAAACTGATTTTACTTCATATTTTCCAAATCCATCTTATCCTGCCTTAATAATAAATGAACTCCAGATGTTGGAATGATGCAAGGTACTTTGCTTTAGATCTAATAAAGCAGAGGCATGCTTTCTACTAAGAACAGTGTTCATCTGAAAAACAAACTAGGTATTTGAGAAAACTGTTTTGACCAAGGAACTCCTGGCATATAAATTATTAAGGATTACCAATAGCCTTCAGGAGACAAATAAATAAATAATGGAGACTACCCAGGTACAGTGGCAACCCAAAACCAAAAAATAACACTGTTTCAGAGTTTCAAGTAATTTTTATTTAAACACTAGTAGGATTTATAGCATGCTAAATGTGCTTTTGTCACAGAATTAATGGAATGACAAATATACACACATAACATTCAAGATACAGATGTGTTCAGGATAATGTCTGACTAATGATGTTCATCATTAAAGATTAGTAGAACAAATCATTATTAAAATTTATAAGATGTTTCCAGTTTGATTACTCATCAAAAAAAAAAATTCTAAGATTTTGAAGTGGAAGTAGACAGACAACCCCTGTATTGTATTGGCAGACAGGTACACAAATATTACTTTAGCACAAGGACAACTAATCTCAGCAACTGTGAGCTAATAAATAATTTATTTTCCTTGGTTTTTGAGCCTATTTGTGACATACAATTATACTAATTGCCTCTACCTCATTTTTGCCTATGAATAAAGGAGTAGAAAAGGGTAACAATTTGAAGGCTATCTACTTCTGAAAGAAGCTAAATAGAAAAAATTCTCATTGTCAAGCACAAAATTATCAAAGATATCAAATATAAATTATAAATTACATTTTTTCAGAAGAAGGTCAAACAACATGTAACATGTTTAATGTAAAAAAGATACATGGGAAAAGATGAATAAGTAACCACTTTTAATAAATATACTGAGTTTTTAAATCAGTAGGCATGACTGATTTGTACTGAAGGATTCATTCACTATGTCCTATTCTCTTTGTAACAAATAATTACACTTTTGCAACAAGGTAGTAAAGGTTAGAGGGGCAGTCTAAGACTGAAAAATAAAAAGAAAGAAAGAAACTCATATGAACCACAAGGAATTATCTCTATAATCGTAAAACTAAACCCTTTGGCATTATTTTTTAACCACAGCATTTGGCTCACCCAAAACACAATAATACAGGCAGATACAGTAAGATCTTTCATTGTATCTAGTCATTTGAAAGAAAACAATTAAGTTAAATATATATTTTTAGATAAATCTAAGAAAATTTAAATATGAAGTCAATATATTAGATTCTGTAGATACAAATTCTTGGTTCTTTTAAAGTGTCTAAGGTCTAGAGCAAACGTTTGAAAACTATGGCCCAGGGGTCATATGGTCTCCATGGAAACTATTCTGTGGTCTTAGTGCAAAAGTTGCCATAAGTAATATGTGAATGAATGGGTGTAAATGTATTGCAATAAAACGTTATTTCAAAAAGAGGTAACAGCTGTATTTGGCCCCTAGCTTGCAGTTGGCTAACCCCTCAGTTAGATTTAAAAAAAAAAAAAAAAAAAAAAAAAAAAAAAGGAGAACTAAAGAAATGAGTAACTTTAAAAAGTTCTTTGAAATTTTGTTTCTGGATATTAGGGTGTATTAGTCCATTCTCACACAGCTATAAAGAACTAGCTGAGACTGAGTGATTTATGAAGATAAAGGTTTAATTGGCTTACAGCTCCACATGGCTGGGGAGGCCTCAGGAAATCTACAGTCATGGCTGAAGGTGAAGGGGGAGCAAGCACATCTTCACATGGTGGCAGGGGAGAGACAAAGAGTGAAGGGGGAAGTGCTGCACAGTTTCAAACAACCAGATCTTGTGGGAACTCTATCATGAGAACAGCAAGAGGGAGGTCCACTCCCATGATTCGATGACCTCTCACCTTGCGATTCAATATGAGATTTGTGTGGGGACACAGAACCAAACCATATCAAAGGGGATATTTTTCAGCAGAAATAAAAGCTCCCACAAAGGAGTACTAGTAAAGCTAAGAAGTGCTCAATCAACTAGGGCCAGGCGGTGCCAAGATTCCAAAGAAGGGCAAGAGACTGAGAATATGGGCTTTGCTTAGAGATAGAACTGTGCTGGGAGCAAAGAAATCAGCAAAGCCTTGGAGATTCTTGTGGTGTTGGAGCGGTTATTCTCAACCAAGGGTAATTTTTCCTCCACGGCATATCTGACAATGTTTGGAGACATTTTTGATGGCCAGTATAGTATGGGGGTTGGGGAGTGGGAGGGCATTCCTACTGGGATTTAATGAGTAGAGGACAGGGATGCAGCTAAACATCCTACAATGCACACAATGGCCTCACACCGCAAATAATGAATTATTTGGTCCAAAATGTCAATAATACTGCAATTGGAAAACTACGGGCTAGAAAGACAAAACGGGAGACAGAAACATGCACACGCATCAAAGGGTTTATAATTCTTACTCCTGACTTTGGCTCAGATGTTTCTCGAATCATTTTGTTAGATTCTTACAGTCTCTGGTGTGAAATGTTTCTGTCCCTATTAAATTCTACACATGAAGTGTTGTGAATCAGCTTCACTCTCCTGGGTTCCAATCCCACACCAGCCACATTCATTCTCAGCAGAACACTTTATCATTTACCTTATGATTTGGTTACAATTATCCTACAAACCCTCTTTCTACTTTCTTATTTTCCTCGTAACTTCACCCATTGCTTTCCTTAATTATAAAAGAGCATCTCTTCTTTATTAAGGAAATGCTTTATCAGTTCTCTTTCTCCTATTCAAATAAAAATCACTTTTTTTTAACCCTGCTTTTTCAGGTTGTTCTTTCCTCTCCCTCCTTCCTCCTGTTTCCAAGTTTTGAAAGAGTAGTCAATAAGTACTCCATCTACTTGATTATATCCTAGCATCTGTTTCAGTGACTGTATAAACATTCTCAGCCAAATCTCAACCATAAAACAAAGATCTTTCTTCAGTCATAACACTTGACACTGTTTAAAACTTCCTGTGTCCTTCTCTGACACTTACCAACCTGATTCTGTCATCTTTTGTTGTCCCTTCACCATGCCACCCACCAGATATGCTCCACAAGATTTTAATGTTTCTTGTTTCAGTTATTAAACGGTGTCTGTTTCAAACCCACTCCTCCATATTCATCTTTATGGTGCTTCAGCGCAAAATCTCAAATCACCTTTCTGCTTTGCCTGCTCTATGTCATGTCTGTCAATAGAGGGCACTAGACAGAGAGACTGCATTGCCAGAAAAGAGAGAGGGGACTTGCTCCTACCTGCTTCCAGTTCCTACTGCAGTTAGTTCCACTGGCCGCTGCTCATTCCGGTGCGTAGCTATTCCAACACTTGCAGAACCAGTCCCCTCTAGCCTCCTCCAAGACTCCAGCAATAGCTGAGCGGCATCCTCCTCCTAAGACGTCTGACCTGGCCCCACAAATTCCCACCTTCAAATTTCCAAGTTTTACTAATTCCGACATATTCTTTTTGTTCCCTCAGACCTCTGGGGGCAAGGTTAGGGGGAGCTGCTTCTTTGAGTTTCTGCCTTTATGATGCCTTGATGTTCCTATTTGCTTTTCAATTATTTACTAATAGAGCCAGTAATAAATAGAAATATATATATTGTAGCTATCAATATCTTACTTATTCAACAGGATATTATTGTAATTTGGCCTGCAAAAAACACATTTCATCTATAAAGACACACATAGACTGAAAATGAAGGAATGAAAAAAGATATTCCAAGCTAATGAAAGTCACACACAAAAAAAGAGCAGGATTAGTTATATTTATACCAGACAAAACAGATTTCAAGACAAATACTATAAGAAGAGACAAAGAAGATCACTATATAATGATAAAGTGGTAAATTCAGCAGGAGGCTGAAACAATTGTAAATAAATAAACACCCAACACCGGAGAACGCACCCAGATATATAAAGCAAATATTTTTAGAGCTAACGAGAGAGATAGATCAAAATACAATAATAGCTGGAGATTTCAACACCCCATTTTCAGCATTGGACAGATCTTTCAGACAGAAAATCAACAAAGAAACACCAGAATTAATCTGCACCATAGGCTAAATGGACCTAATAGATATTTACAGAACATTTCATCCAATGGCTGCAGAATACACATTCTTTTCCTCAGCACATGGATCATTCTCAAGGATAGATCATATGTTAGGTTATAAAACAAGTCTTAAAAAAATTTAAAATAATATCAAGCATCTTCTCTGACCACAATGGAATAAAATCAATAATAAGAGGAATTTTGGAAATTGTACAAACACATGGAAATTACACAATACGCTCCTGAAAAATTGGTGGGTCAATAAAGAAATTAAGAAGGAAATTAAAAAATTTCTTGAAACAAATAATAATGGAAGTGCAACATTCCAAAATCTATGGAATACAGCAAAAGCAGCACTAAGCGGAAAGTTTATAACTATAACTGCCTACATCAAAAAAGAAGAAAAACTTCAAATAAACAAGCTAGTGATGCATCTTAAATAACTGGAAAAACAAGAGCAAACCAAACCCCAAATTAGTAGAAGAAAAGAAATAATAAAGATCAGAGCATAAATAAAATTGAAATGAAGAAAACAATACAAAAGATCAATGAAGCAAAGATGGGCACAGTGGCTCACGCCTGCAATCCCAGCACTTTGGGAGGCTGAGGCGGGTGGACTACCTGAGGTCAGAAGTTTGAGACCAGCCTGGTCAAAATGGCAAAACCCCTTCTCTACTAAAAATGCAAATATTAACCAGGTATAGTGGCTTGCGCCTGTATTCCCAGCTACTAGAAAGACTGAGGCAGGAGAATTGCTTGAACCTGGGAGGTGGAGGTTGCAGTGAGCCAAGATCATGCCACTGCACTCCAGCCTGGGTGACGGAGCAAGGCGCCATCAAAAAAAAAAAAAAAAAAATCAATGAAACAAAAATTTGATTTTTTGAAAAGTTAAGCAAAATTGACAAACAGCCAGATTACGAAAAAAGACACAAGACCCAAATAAATAAAATCAAAGATGAAAAAGGAGACATTATCAAATGATACTGCAGAAATTCAAAGGATTATTAGTGACTACTGTAAGCAACTATATGACAATAAATTGGAAAATCTATAAAAAATGGATAATTTCCTAGACACATACAACCTACCAAGATTGAACCAGGAAGAAATCCAAACCCTGAACAGACCAATAACAAATAATGAGATTGAAGCCATAAAAAAAAAGTCCTCCAGGAAACAAAAGCCTGGGGCCTGAAGGCTTCACTGCTGAAGTCTACCAAACATTTAAAGGAAAAATACAAATCCTACTCAAACTAATTCAAAAAATAGAGAAGGGAGTACTTCCACAATCAATCTATGAGGCCACTATTGCCCTGATATCAAACCAGACAAATACACATTAAAAAAAAAAAAGAAAGAGAAAAAGAAAAAGGCCAGGTACAGTGGCTCACACCTATAATCCCATCATTTTGGGAGGCTGAGTTGGGTGGGTCACAGGTCAGGAGTTCCAGACCAGCCGGGCCAAGATGGTGAAACCCCGTCTCTACGAAAAATACAAGAATTAGCCAGGTGTGGTGGCCAGTGCCTGTAATCCCAGCTACTCAAGAGGCTGAGACAGGGGAATTACTTGAACCCAGGATGCAGAGGTTGCAGTAAGCTGAGATCACACCACTGCACTCTAGCCTGGGTGACAGAGCAAGATTCCATCTCAAAAAAGCAAAAGAAAAACAAAAGAAAGAAAAGAAAACTACAAGCCAGTATCACTGATGAATACTGGTGCAAAAATTCCCAACAAAATACTAGCAAACTCAATTCAAACACACATTAAAAAGATCATTCATCATGACCAAACGGGATTTATCCCAAGGATGCAAGGAGTGGTTCAACATATACAAATCAATGAATGCGGTACATCATATCAACAGAATGAAGGATAAAAATCATATGATCATTTCAATTGATGCTGAAAAAGCATTTGATAGAATTCAACATCTCTTCATGATAAAAACTCTCAAAAAACTGGGATAGGAGGTACATACCTCAACATAATAAAAGCTATTAAGAAGTGAAGCTGGCTGGGCTTCTGGGTTGGGTGGGGACTTGAAATTTTCTGTCTAGCTAAAGGATTGTAAATGCACCAATCAGCAATCTGTGTCTAGCTAAAGGTTTATAAACACACCAATCAACACTGTAAAAACACACCAATCAGCGCTCTGTGTCTAGCTAATTGGGTGGGGACCTGGAGAAGTTTTCTGTCTAGCTAAAGGATTGTAAATGCACCAATCAGCACTCTGTGTCTAGTTAAAGTTTTGTAGAGGCACCAATCAGCACTCTGTAAAAATGGACCAATCAGCTCTCTGTAAAATGGACCAATCAGCTCTCTGTAAAATGGACCAATCAGCAGGATGTGGGTGGGGTCAAATAAGGGGATAAAAGCTGGTCACCCAAGCCAGCAGTGGCAACCTGCTTGGGTCCCTTTCCACGCTGTGGAAGCTTTGTTCTTTTGCTCTTCACAATAAATCTTGCTGCTTCTCACTCTTTGTGTCCACACTGCCTTTATGAGCTGTAACACTCACCATGAAGGTCTGCAGCTTCACTCCTGAAGCCAGCAAGACCACGAACCCACTGGGAGGAATGAACAACTCTGGACACGCTGCCTTTAAGAGCTGTAACACTCATTGCAAAGGTCTGCTGCTGCTTCATTCCTGAAGTTAGTGAGACCATGAACCCATCAGAAGGAAGAAACTCCAGACACATCTGAACATTGGACACATTTTGGCGACCCAGATGGGACACATTTTGGTGACCACAAAGGGACTATCGCCTATTGCCAAGTGGTGAGTACCATCGAACCCCTTTTGCTTGCTATTGTGTCCAATTTTTCCATAGAATTCAGGGGCTAAATACAGGGCATCTGTTGGCCAGTTAAAAGTGACTAGCACAGCCACTGGACTAAAAACATGGGGTCAGGCTTTCTGGGAATGGGCTCTCTAACAACCCCCAACTCTTCAGAGTTGGGAGCATTGGTTTGCCTGGAACCAGCTTCCACTTTTCCTGTACTTCTGGGCTGAGCTGAGGGTCGACACAGAGGAAAGCCATTCAGCTCCAGGGTCCCGACAATAAGTTGGTTGACCCTGTGGCCATGAGTGGAATTCTCAAAGTCATATCGCCCAAGTGGGACTCGTCCATCTATCCTATCTGTCCTGATCCTTGCCTCCTGGGTCCTAATGCCTGTCAGACAAACTTCCTCTTGCCTCTCTTCTCTGAGGCTAGTCCTGCTTCTAAAAACCACTCCCTGTCTCTGATGTTTTTCTAGTTTCTCCTGTAGGAATGATTTCTAGTATAAACTCCAGGACTCTATTCCCTTCTTTAGGCACCTGGACTTGCCAATCAGAAGACATAATTTTTGCCCAAAGCCCTGTTGTAATGGGGACTATCTGTAATTTTAGGACCCCTCCTCAGACTAGCAGGCCTAACAAAAGCTATTCCTGAAGCTAGGGTATGGGGAGCCTCAGAAACAACATCCTTCCTATTCATATGATGAGAAGTGAAGACAAAAGGCGTCACTCTTTCAACCCTGGAGATCCCTTCCCTCCCTCAGGGTATGGCCCTCCACTTCATTTTTGGGGCATAATGTCTTTATAGGACGGAGGTAAAGTCCCAATACTAACAGGAGAACGCTTAGGACTCTAACAGGTTTTTAAGAATGTGCTGGTAAGGGCTACTAAATCCGATTTTTCTCGGTCCTCTTTGTGGTCTAGGAGGACAGGCAAGGGTGCAGGTTTTTGAGAATGCGTTGGTGAGGGCCTCTAAATCTGACTTTCCATGGTCCTCCTTGTGGTCTAGTGGGAAAACTAGTGTTTCTGCTGCTGCGTCGGTGAGCACAACTATTCCAATCAGCAGGGTTCAGGGACTGTTGCAGGTTTTTGGGCAAAAGGTGTTTCTGCTGCTGCATCGGTGAGTGCAACTATTCTGATCAGCAGGGTCCAGGGACCGTTGCAGGTTCTTGGGCAGGGGGAGAAACAAACAAACCAAAACCACAGGCAATTTTGTCTTTCAGATGGGAAACACTCAGGCATCAACAGGCTCACCCTTGAAATGCATCCTAAGCCATTGGGACCAATTTGATCTGCAAACCCTGAAAAAGAGGCAGCTCATTGTTTTCCACACTATGGCCTGGCCCCAGTATGCTCTCTCTAATGGGGAAAAATGGCCACCTGAGGGAAGTATAAATTACAACACTATCCTGCAACTTGACCTTTTCTGTAAGAGGGAAGGCAAATGCAATGAAATACCTTATGTCCAAGCTTTCTTTTCATTGAAGGAGAATACAAAAATATGCAAAGCTTGCAATTTACATCCCACAGGAGGACCTCTCAGCTTACCCCCATATCCTAGCCTCCCTATAGCTCCCCTTCCTATTAATGATAAGCCTCCTCTAATCTTCCTTGCCCAGAAGGAAATAAGCAAAGAAATCTCCAAAGGACCACAAAAAAACACCTCAGGCTATTGGTTATGTCCCCTTGAAGCTGTAGGGGGAGGGGAATTTGGCCCAACCCGGGTGCATGTCCCCTTCTCCCTCTGTCATTTAAAGCAGATCAAGGCAGACCTGGGGAAGTTTTCAGATGATCCTGATAGGTACATAGATGTCCTACAGGGTCTAGGGCAGACCTTCAATCTCACTTGGAGAGATGTCATGCTACTGTTAGATCAAACCCTGGCCTTTAATGAAAAGAATGCAGCTTTAGCTGCAGCCCAAGAGTTTGGAATTACCTGGTATCTTAGTCAAGTAAATGATAGAATGACAGCTGAAGAAAGGGACAAATTCCCTACTGGTTAGCAAGTTGTCCTCACTTGGGACCTCGACTCAGATCATGGGGACTGGAGTAGTAAACATCTGTTGACCTGTGTTTTAGAAGGACTAAGGAGAATTAGGAAAAAGCCCATGAATTATTAAATGATGTCCACCATAACTCAGGGAAAGGAAGAAAATCCTTCTGCCTTCCTCAAGTGGCTATGGGAGGCCTTAAGAAAATATACTGCCCTGTCACCCAACTCACTAGAGGGTCAATTGATTCTAAAAGATAAGTTTATCACCCAATCAGTCACAGGTATCAGGAGAAAGCTCCAAAAGCAAGCCCTGGGCCCTAAACAAAATCTGGAGGCATTATTAAACCTGGCAACCTCGGTGCTCTGTAATAGGGACCAAGAAGAACAGGCCCAAAAGGAAAAAGCAAGATCTGAGAAAGGCCGCAGCCTTAGTCATGGCCCTCAGACAAACAAACCTTGGTGGTTCAGAGAGAACAGAAAATGGAGCAGGCCAATCACCCGGTAGGGCTTGTTATCAGTGTGGGTTTTCAAGGACACTTTAAAAAAGATTGTCCAATGAGAAACAGGCCGTCCCCTCGTCCATGTCCACTATGCCAAGGCAATTACTGGAAGGCACACTGCCCCAGAGGACAAAGGTTCTCTGGGCCATAAGCCCCCAACCAGATGATCCAACAACAGGACTGAGGGTGCCCAGGGCAAGCGCCAGCTCATGTCATCACCCTCACTGAGCCCTAGGTATGTTTAACCATTGAGGGCCAGGAAATTGACTTCCTCCTGGACATTGGCATGGCCTTCTCAGTGACAATCTCCTGTCCTGGACGACTGTCCTCAAGGTCTGTTACCATCCGAGGAATCCTGGGACAGCCTGTAACCAGGTATTTCTCCCACTTCTTCAGTTGTAATTGGGAGACTTTGCTGTTTTCACATGCCTTTCTTGTTATGCCTGAAAGTCCCAGACCCTTATTAGGGAGGGATATATTAGCCAAAGCTGGAGCTATTATCTACATGAATATGGGGAACAAATTACTCATTTGTTGTCCCCTACTTGAGGAGGGAATCAACCCTGAAGTCTGGGCATTGGAAGTACAATTTGGAAGGGCAAAAAATGCCCGCCCAGTCCAAATGAGGCTAAAACATCCCACCACTTTTCCATATCAAAGGCAATATCCCTTAAGGCCTGAAGTTCATAAAGGATTACAGGATATTGTTAAACATTTAAAAGCTCAAGGCTTAGTAAGGAAATGCAGCAGTCCCTGCAACACCCCAATTCTAGGAGTACAAAAACCAAACAGTCAGTGGAGACTAGTGCAAGATCTTAGACTCATCAATGAGGCAGTAATTCCTCTATATCCAGTTGTACCCAACCCCTATACCCTGCTCTCTCAAATACAGGAGGAAGCAGAATGGTTCACTATTCTGGACCTCAAGGATTCCTTCTTCTGTATTTCCCTGCCCTCTGACTCCCAGTTTTTCTTTGCCTTTGAGGATCCCACAGACCACATGTCCCAACTTACGTGGATGGTCTTGCCCCGAGGGTTTAGGGATAGCCCTCATCTGTTTGGTCAGGTACTGGCCCAAGATCTAGGCCACTTCTCAAGTCCAGGCACTCTGGTCCTTCAGTATGTGGATGATTTACTTTTGGCTACCAGTTTGGAAGCCTCATGCCAGCAGGCTACTCTAGATCTCTTGAACTTTCTACCTAATCAAGGGTATAATATGTCTAGATCGAAGGCCCAGCTTTGCTTACAGCAGGTCAGACTCGTGGGACAACCCCACAACCAGTGGCATACCTAAGTAAGGAAACTGATGTCGTAGCAAAAGGCTGGCCTCACTGTTTACAGGTAGTTGTGGCAGTGACTGTCTTAGTGTCAGAGGCTATCAAAATAATACAAGGGAAGGATCTCACTGTCTGGACTACTCATGATGTAAATGGCACACTAGGTGCCAAAGGAAGTTTACGGCTATCAGACAACCACCTACTTAAATACCAGGTGCTACTCCTTAAGGGACTGGTGCTTCAAATACGTATGTGTGTGGCCCTCAACCCTGCCACTTTTCTCCCAGAGGATGGGGAACCAATCGAGCATGACTGCCAACAAATTACAGTCCAATTCCTGGATATCCTTGTTAACTTTCTGTCTTGTTAATCTGTCTAATGTTGACAGTGGAGTGTTGAAGTCTCCCAGTATTATTGTATGGGAGTCTAAGTCTTTTTGTCAGTCTCTAAGGACTTGCTTTATGAATTTGGGTGCTCCTGTATTGGAAACTGCATCAAATAATGAGCAAAATAACCAGTTAATATCATAATGGCAGGATCAAGTTCACACATAACAATATTACCTTAAATGTTAATGGACTAAATGCTCCAATTAAAAGACACAGACTGGCAAACTGGATAAAGAGTCAAGACCCATCAGTCTGCTGTATTCAGGAGACCCATCTCACATGCAGAGACATACATAAGCTCAAAATAAAGGGATGGAGGAAGATCTACCAAGCAAATGGAGAACAAGATTTCTGCACCAAGCAGACCTACTAGACATCTATAGAACTCTCCACCCCAAATCAACAGAATATACATTCTTCTCAGCACCACATCGCACTTATTCCAAAATTGACCACATAATTGGAAGTAAAGCACTCCTTAGCAAATGTACAAGAACAGAAATTATAACAAACTGTCTATCAGACCACAGTGAAATCAAACTAGAACTCAGGCCTAAGAAACTCAACCAAAACCGCTCAACTACATGGAAACTGAACAACCTGCTCCTGAATGACTACTGGGTACATAACGAAATGAAGGCAGAAATAAAGATGTTCTTTGAAACCAATGAGAACAAAGATACAACATACCAGAATCTCTGGGACACATTTAAAGCAGTGTGTAGAGGGAAATTTATAGCACTAAATGCCCACAAGAGAAAGCTGGAAAGATCTAAAATTGACACTCTAACATCACAATTAAAAGAACTGGAGAAGCAAGAGCAAACACATTCAAAAGCTAGCAGAAGGCAAGAAATAACTAAGATCAGAGCAGAACTGAAGGAGATAGAGACACAAAAAAACCCTCCAAAAAATCAATGAATCCAAGAGTTGGTTTTTTGAAAAAATCAACAAAATTGACAGACCGCTAGGAAGACTAATAAAAAAGAAAAGAGAGACGAATCAAATAGACACAATAAAAAAAGATAAAGGGGATATCACCATCGACCCCACAGAAATACAAACTCCCATCAGAGAATACTATAAACACCTCTACGCAAATAAACTAGAAAATCTAGAAGAAATAGATAATTTCCTGGGCACTTACACTCATCCAAGACTAAACCAGGAAGAAGTTGAATCCCTGAATAGACCAATAGCAGGCTCTGAAATTGAGGCAATTATTAATAGCCTACCAACCAAAAAAAGTCCAGGACCAGATGGATTCACAGCTGAATTCTACCAGAGGTACAAGGAGGAGCTGGTACCATTCCTTCTGAAACTATTCCAATCAATAGAAAAAGAGGGAATCCTCCCTAACTCTTTTTATGAGGCCAACATCATCCTGATACCAAAGCCTGGCAGAGACACAACAAAAAAAAGGGAATTTTAGACCAATATCCCTGATGAACATCGATGCAAAAATCCTCAATAAAATACTGGCAAACCGGATTCAGCAGCACATGAAAAAGCTTATCCACCATGATCAAGTGGGCTTCATCCCTTGGATGCAAGGCTGGTTCAACATATGCAAATCAATAAACGTAATCCAGCATATAAACAGAACCAAAGACAAAAAACACATGAGTATCTCAATAGATGCAGAAAAGGCTTTTGACAAAATTCAACAGCCCTTCATGCTAACAACACTCAATAAATTCGGTATTGATGGAACGTACCTCAAAATAATAAGAGCTATTTATGACAGACCCACAGCCAATATCATACTGAATGGGCAAAAACTGGAAAAATTCCCTTTGAAAACTGGCACAAAACAGGGATGCCCTCTCTCACTACTCCTATTCAACATAGTGTTGGAAGTTCTGGCTAGGGCAATCAGGCAAGAGAAAGAAATCAAGGGTATCCAGTTAGGAAAAGAAGAAGTCAAATTGTCCCTGTTTGCAGATGACATGATTGTATATTTAGAAAACCCCATTGTCTCAGCCCAAAATCTCCTTAAGCTGATAAGCAACTTCAGCAAAGTCTCAGGATACAAAATTAATGTGCAAAAATCACAAGCATTCTTATACACCAGTAACAGACAAACAGAGAGCCAAATCATGAATGAACTTCCATTCACAATTGCTTCAAAGACAATAAAATACCTAGGAATCCAACTTACAAGGGATGTAAAGGACCTCTTCAAGGAGAACTACAAACCACTGCTCAGTGAAATAAAAGAGGACACAAACAAATGGAAGAACATACCATGCTCATGGATAGGAAGAATCAATATCGTGAAAATGGTCATACTGCCCAAGGTGATTTATAGATTCAATGCCATCCCCATCAAGCTACCAATGAGTTTCTTCACAGAATTGGAAAAACTAGCTTTAAAGTTCATATGGAACCAAAAAAGAGCCCGCATTGCCAAGACAATCCTAAGTCAAAAGAACAAAGCTGGAGGCATCACGCTACCTGACTTCAAACTATACTACAAGGCTACAGTAACCAAAACAGCATGGTACTGGTACCAAAACAGAGATATAGACCAATGGAACAGAACAGAGCCCTCAGAAATAATACCACACATCTACAGCCATCTGATCTTTGACAAACCTGAGAGAAACAAGAAATGGGGAAAGGATTCCCTATTTAATAAATGGTGCTGCGAAACTTGGCTAGCCATAAGTAGAAAGCTGAAACTGGATCCTTTCCTTACTCCTTATACGAAAATTAATTCAAGATGGATTAGAGACTTAAATGTTAGACCTAAAACCATAAAAACCCTAGAAGAAAACCTAGGTAGTACCATTCAGGACATAGGCATGGGCAAGGACTTCATGTCTAAAACACCAAAAGCAATGGCAACAAAAGCCAAAATTGACAAATGGGATCTAATTAAACTAAAGAGCTTCTGCATAGCAAAAGAAACTACCATCAGAGTGAACATGCAACCTACAGAATGGGAGAAAATTTTTGCAATCTACTCATCTGACAAAGGGCTAATATCCAGAATCTACAAAGAACTCAAACAAATTTACAAGAAAAAAACAAACAACCCCATCAAAAAGTGGGCAAAAGATATGAACAGACATTTCTTAAAAGATGACATTCATACAGCCAACAGACACATGAAAAAATGCTCATCATCACTGGCCATCAGAGAGATGCAAATCAAAACCACAATGAGATACCATCTCACACCAGTTAGAATGGCAATCATTGAAAAGTCAGGAAACAACAGGTGCTGGAGAGAATGTGGAGAAATAGGAACACTTTTACACTGTTGGTGGGATTGTAAACTAGTTCAACCATTATGGAAAACAGTATGGCAATTCCTCAAGGATCTAGAACTAGATGTACCATATGACCCAGCCATCCCACTACTGGGTATATACCCAAAGGATTATAAATCATACTGCTATAAAGACACATGCACACGTATGTTTATTGCGGCACTATTCACAATAGCAAAGACTTGGAATCAACCCAAATGTCCATCTGTGACAGACTGGATTAAGAAAATGTGGCACATATACACCATGGAATATTATGCAGCCATAAAAAGGGATGAGTTTGCGTCCTTTGTAGGGACATGGATGCAGCTGGAAACCATCATTCTTAGCAAACTATCACAAGAAGAGAAAACCAAACACCGCATGTTCTCACTGATAGGTGGGAACTGAACAATGACATCACTTGGACTCGGGAAGGGGAACATCACACATCAGGGCCTATCATGGGGAGGGGGGATGGGGGGGATTGCATTGGGAGTTATACCTGATATAAATGACGAATTGATGGGTGCTGACGAGTTGATGGGTGCAGCACACCAACATGGCACAAGTATACATATGTAACAAACCTGCACGTTATGCACATGTACCCTAGAACTTAAAGTATAATAAAAATAAATAAATAAATAAATAAATAAAACCTATAATTTGTAATTGAAGGTGTTTTCCGTGACCCTATAACACTCCAATACCACCTTGTTGTCAGTGCGAACAAGGGCATAGCCCGAAATCACTGAGGCCACTGACATCCCCTAGCTTTCCTATCAAAAATCCTTAACCCAGCAGGTTTCCTAACAGGGGATCTAAATCTTAATTACCATACAAAGGTCTGACCAGACATAGGAGGAACTCCCTTCAGGACAGGATGATAGATGGTTCCTCCATCATTAAGGAAAAAAGATACAATGGGTATTCAGTAAGTGATAACGAAACTCTTGTAGAAGCAGTTTGGAAAATTGCCTAATAATTGGTCTGCTCAAACCTGCGAGCTATCTGCACTCAGCCAAACCTTAAAGTACTTACAGAATCAGGAAGGAGTCATCTATACCGTTTCTAAGTTAATATGGACTGAATGAGGTTTTATTAATAGCAAAGAAAAATTAAAACCCCAAACTTACAAGGTTTTCAACAAAAGTAAAGTTTACTAAAAGTTAACGGTGTAACATATATTATCCTACTACCACATACTCTCAAAGGATTTCTCAGACAATTTGCAAGAAATAACGAAATCTATCATTACTCTACAATCCCAAATAGACTCTTTGGCAGCAGTGACTCTCCAAAACTGCCGAGGCCTAGACCTCCTCGCTGCTGAGAAAGGAGGACCCTGCACCTTCTTAGGGGAAGAGTGTTGTTTTTTTCCACTAACCAGTCAGGGATAGTACGAGATGCTGCCCAGCATTCACAGGAAAAGGCTTCTGAAATCAGACGACTTTCAAACTCTTATACCAACCTCTGGAGTTGGGCAACATGGCTTGTCCCCTTTCTAGGTCCCATGGCAGCCATCTTGCTATTACTTGCCTTCAGGCCCTGTATTTTTTACCTCCTTGTCAAATTTGTTTCCTCTAGGATGCAGGCCATCAAACTACAGATGGTCTTACAAATGGAACCCCAAATAAGCTCAACTAACAACTTCTACTGAGGACCCCTGGAGCAACCCACTGGCCCTTTCACTGGCCTAAAGAGTTCCCCTCTGGAGGACACTACAACTGCAGGGCCCCTTCTTTGCCCCTATCCAGCAGGAAGTAGCTAGAGCAGTCATCGGCCAATTCCCAATAGCAGCTAGGGTGTCCTGTTTAGAGGCAGGATTGAGAGGTGAAGCCGGCTGGGCTTCTGGGTTTGGTGGGACTTGGAGAACTTTTCTGTCTAGCTAAAGGATTGCAGATGCACCAATCAGTGCTCTGTGTCTAGCTAAAGGTTTGTAAACATACCAATCAGCACTCTGTAAAAACGCACCAATCAGTGATCTGTGTCTAGCTAAAGGTTTGTTAAAGTGCCAATCAGCACTCTGTAAAAATGAACCAATTGGCTCTTTGTAAAATGGACAATCAGCTCTCTGTAAAATGGACCAATCAGCAGGATGTGGGTGGGGGCAAATAAGGGAATAAAAACTGACCACCTGAGCCAGCAGCGACAACCTACTTGGGTCCCCTTCCACGCTGTGGAAGCTTTGTTCTTTTGCTCTTCACAATAAATCTTGCTGCTGCTCACTCTTTGTGTCCACATCGCCTTTATGAGCTGTAACACTCACCTTGAAGGTCTGTGGCTTCACTCCTGATGTCAGCGAGACCACGAACCCACTGGGAGGAGTGAACAACTCTGGACACGCTGCCTTTAAGAGCTGTAAGACCACTGCAAAGGTCTGTGGCTTCACTCCTGAAGTCAGCGAGACCACGAACCCACCAGAATGAAGAAACTTTGGACACATCTGAATATCTGAAGGAACAAACTCCGGACACACCATCTTTAAGAACTGTAACATTCACCACGAGGATCCGCGGCTTCATTCTTGAAATCAGCGAGACCAAGAACCCACCAATTCTGGACACACTATGTATGATAGATCCACAGCTAGTATCATACTGAATGGGGAAAAATTGAAGTCCTTTCCTCTAAGATCTGGAACACCACAAGGATGCCCACTGTCACCACTGTTATTCAACGTAGTATTGGAAGCCCTAGCTAGAGTAATCAGACAAGAGAAATAAAGAGCATCCATACTGGAAGGGAAGAAGTCAAATTATCCTTGTTTCAGATGATATGATCTTATACTTGGAAAAACCTAGACTCCACCAAAAAACTATTAGAACTGTTAAACAAATTTGGTAAAGTTGGAGGATACAAAATCAATATACAAATATCAGTAGCATTTTATATGCCAACAGCAAACAATCTGAAAAAGAAATCAAGAAAATAATCCCATTTACAATAGCTACAAATAAAATACCTAGCAATCAACCAAAAAAGTGAAAGATCTCTGCAGTGAAAACTATAAGACATTGATGCAAGAAATTGAAGAGGACACAGCAAAAAAATGGAAAGATATTCCATGTTCATGGATTGGAAGAATCAATATGGTTAAAATGTCCATACTGCCCAAAGCAATCTACAGATTTAATGTAATTGCTATCAAATACCAATAACATTCTTCACAGAAATGGAAGATGCTGAGACCAGCTCTGTTGGGGAGACACTAACCCAGCAGCGCTAGAGGAATAAAAGACACACACACAGAAATACAGAGGTGTGAGGTGGGAAATCAGGGGTCTCACAGCTTTCAGAGCTGAGAGCCCTGAACAGAGATTTACTCACGTATTTATTAACAGCAAACCAGTCATTAGCATTGTTTCTATAGACATTACATTAACTAAAAGTATCCCTTATGGGAAACGAAGGCATGGGCTGAATTAAAGGAATAGGTTGGGCTAGTTAACTGCAGCAGGAGCATGTCCTTAAGGTACAGATCGCTCATGCTATTGTTTGTGGCTTAAGAATGCCTTTAAGTGGTTTTCCACCCTGGATGGGCCAGGTGTTCCTTGCCCTCATTCTCGTAAACCCACAACCTTCCAGTGATGGTGTTAGGGCCATTATGAACATGTTACAGTGCTGCAGAGATTTTGTTTATGGCCAGTCTTGGGGCCAGTTTATGGCCAGATTTTATGGGGCTTGCTCTCAAAAAGAAAAAAATAAATCCTAAAATTTATGTGGAACCACAAAAGACCCAGAATAGCCAAAGCTATCTTGAGCAGAAAGAACAAAACTGGAGGAATCACATTACCTGACTTCAAATTACACTATAGAGCTATAGTAATCATAACAGCATGGTATTGGCATAAAAATAGACACAAACACCAGTAGAATATAACAGAGAAGACATAAATAAATCCATACATCTACAGTGAACTCATTTTTGACAAAGGTGTCAAGAGCATACACTGGGGAAAGGACAGACTCTTCAATAAATGGTGCTGGGGAAACTGGATATCCATATGCAGAAGAAAGAAACTAGACCCCTATCTCTCACCTTATACCCAAATCAAATCAAAATGAATTTTAAAGACTTAAATCTAAGAGTTTGGCTGGGTGCAGTGGCTCACACCTGTAATCCCAGCACTTTGGGAGGCTAAGGTGGGCAGATCTCAAAGTCAGGAGATCAAGACCATCCTGGCTAACATGGTGAAACCTTGTCTCTACTAAAAATACACACACACACACAAAAATTAGCCAGGCATGGTGGCGGGCACCTGTAGTCCCAGCTACCTGGGAGGCTGAGGCAGGAGAATTGCTTGAATCTGGGAGGTAGAGGTTGCAGTGAGTCGAGATCACACTCCAGCCTGGGTGACAGAGTGAGACTCCATCTTAAAAAAAAAAAAAAAATTAAAGAGCTCAGATTATGAAACTGTTTAAAGAAAACATTGGGGAAACTCTCCAGGACATTGGAGTGGGCAAAGACTTCTTAAGTAATGCCTGGCAGGCACAGGAAACCAAAGCAAAAATGGACAAATTAGATCACATAAGTTAAAAAGCTACTGCACAGCAAAGGAAACAACCAACAAACTGAAGAGATAGCCTACGGAATGGAAGAAAATATTTGCTAACTACCCATCTGACAAGGGATTAATAACCAGAACATGTTAGAAGCTAAAACAACTCTATAGTAAAAAAAATAGAATAATCTGATTTTAAAAATAGGCAGACCGGGCACGGTGCCTCACGTCTGTAATCCCAGCACTTTGGGAGGCTGACACAAGTGGATCACAAGGTCAAGAGATCAAGACCATCCTGACCAACATGGTGAAACCTGTCTCTACTACAAATACAAAAAATTAGCTGGGTGTGGTGGCATGGAGGGTGGTTGAGGCATGGGGATAGCTTAAACCTAGGAGGCAGAGGTTGCAGTGAGCCAGTCAGTATCACGCCACTGCATTCCAGCCTGGCAACAGAGCAAGACTCCATCTCAAAAAAAAAAAAAAAAAAGCAAAAGAGGTCAGGCGGTGTGGCTCACACCTGTAATCCCAGAACATCAGGAGACCAAGGCAAGTGCATCTTTTGAGCCCAGGAGTTTGAGACCACTCTGGGCAACATGGCAAAACCCCATCTCTTCAAAAAACACAAAAATTAGCCAGGCATGGTGGTGCACACCTGTAGTCCCAATTATTCAGGAGGCTGAGGTGAGAAGCTCACTGGAACCTGGGAGGTCGAGGGTGCAGTGAGCTGTGATCATGCCACTACACTCCAGCCTGGGAGACAGAGTGAGACCTGCTTCAACAAAAAGTGGGGGCGTTGTACACAAAAGATATGAATAGAAATTGCTCAAAAGAAGACATACAAATGGCAAATGGGTATATGAAAAGGTGTTTAATGTTATTGATCATCAGAGAAATGCATATCAAAACTACAATATCATTTCACACCAGTTAAAATGGCTGTTATCCAAAAGACAGGCAGTAACAAATGCTGACAAGGATATGGAGAAAAGGAAACCCTTGTACACTGTTGGTGGGAACGCAATTAGTACAACCACTATTGAGAACAGTTTGGAGGTCCTCATAAAACTAAAAATACAGCTACTACATGATCTAGCAATTTCACTCCTAGGTATATACCCAAAAGAAAGGAAATCAGTATATCAAAGAGAGATTTGCACTCACATGTTTATTGCAGCGCTATTCACAATAGCCAAGATTTGGAAGCAATGTTTGAAGAGTGCATCAACAGATAAATGGATTAAAAAATGAGGTATGTATACACAATGGAGTACTATTCAGCCATAGAAAAGAATGAGATCCGGTCATTCGCAACAACATGGATGGAAATGGAGGTCATGAAATAAGCCAGGCACAGAAAGATAAACATTGCATGTTATCACTTATCTGTGGGAGCTAAAACTCAAAACAATTGAGCTAATGGAGATAAAGAGTAGAAGGATGGTTACCAGAGGCTGGGAAGGGTAGTGGCAGGGGGTTGGCTGGAGGTGGGGATGGGTAACGGGTACAAAATAATAGACAGAATGAATAAGACCTGTTATTTGCTAGTATGACAGGGTGACTATAGTAAAAAATAATTTAGTTGTACTTTTAAAAATAACTAAAAGAGTAGAATTAGATCATTTGAAACACAAAGGATAAATGCTTGAGGTGATAGATACCCCATTTACCCTGATGTGATTATTATGCATTACATGCCTATATCAAAATATCTCATATAACCCATACATATATACACCTATTATGTACCCACAAAAATTAAAAATTAAAGGTTTAATTTAAAAAATTTTAAAAATAATGTAACTTGCTTTTATCTTAGAACATTTTTGAGTTTACTTTTCCTCTAGTTAACACGAAGGATGTATGGAAATTTGCTGTTGATTTAGCACATTGATATTAAACATGGATAAAGAATCTAACATTATCTTTGGTGTCGATAAAAGCCTAGACGCATCTGGAATCTTTCCATGCTCATGGATGTGTCCATGTTATAAGATGCCAAAACTTTAAGACTTGGCCTCTAAGACTTCATTGGAAGCCAAGTTCACCCTCCCATGCTTCCAGATAATGCCTCTGCTACTTATCATGGTATGTGGGTGGTTATGGTGTGTGGGCAGGATGGATATAAAACTGGGAGAAGTTTGAAAGGTTGGGCGAGAAAGGGTGATTTAGTGACTTACATATAATATTAACTTGGATGAAGTAAGCACTTTGGACTAAAATAAGGACACCCATAACCTTTGTCTCAGATGCAGTAGGCATTTTGCAATAATAAAATTAACATTTGCTCATTCTAGATTTTTTATATTTTATATTATCCTCAAGTCATCCAGGAAACATGGCTATTCAAAGAAAGCTTCTAGGTGTGGTAATATCATAGGGGAAACTGTCCTATGGTGAGTTGTGAGGCCATTGAAAAAGGAGGGAAGAATGGAAAGTCCTGAGACAGGTGCCCTCACACTGGCCCTGATTTACCCCTATTGTTCTGTGTCTTCAGGTCTACATAATGGAGAGGCAGGCCTTCATAGAGAAAGGGATTTTTAGGCTTAGACACAGAAGGCTAGAAACACATAAAATCTGCCACCAAAATAAAAGAACAAAACAGGAATCCATCAGCGTTTCTAGGCCTGCTAGCCATATCAGAAATTGTAAGATGATAACATGCATTAAAATGTTGAAAGTTCTCTTCAAATTTATAAATTTCTTAGTCTGATTATTTTTATCAAGACTCCCTCACAATAAATAACAGGAAAACTTAAATGAAAAGTGTCTAATATACTTGTTTTCAGGGCAGCAAGGAAGTGGGGAGGTGGAGAGACCCTATCTTCCCTGTTACATACCCAGAATTAGCTAAAGGCCAGCAAGCATTAGAGAAGATGGCATTAGAGAAGATGGTAACATCATAAAGGAGGCTACAGCCCCAAGGCCTGTATAGCAGGGAAGAAAGGAATATAAACAGAACCAACCTAGCATCAGGAATGGACCCTGAGAACTTAATGGCCAGAAAGCCCTGTGGTTTTCAATAACACGAAAGCAGAAAGTGCATGTGAACAAGAGAAATGCAAGCTGAACAAGGTATGACCAACACTTCTTGATTCCTACAATCTCACCGTGTACTATTTTTACCAAAATTATTTTGTGTAAAAATAGCCTAAGAATCCCCTTTAAAAAGCCATTCACTTTCCTTATAATAAATAAAAATACTCTAAATGTATCTAAATGGTCAAAGCTATTCAAATAAATGATGCTTCTAGAAAAATCTACATGATCCCTCTTAGTATGACAGCAGTCTACTCTATTGGAAATTAAGTACAAACTTAAACTTTACAGTGAATTTCAGAGCTTTTCTTTTAACTAATTTTCATGTTATGTTAATCTGTGAAGAAACTTTAAATGTTAGTAATTTCACAGATTACTCATGGTTTGATTTTTTTTTTAAAATTCTATCTTGTTTCAGTGAACCATATGCTCTGTGTGGTTCTTTACTGGCAAGTATAGAAATTTTTTCATCAAAGGCTTTTACTGACAAATGTAATCCATCTACTATTAATTTACAGTGTCTTTGCTAGCCTTTGAGGTTATCATTTATTTATATGTTAGACAATATGTCTAACATATTCTCTGGGTCCATTCTTGATGCTAGGTTGTCCTGTCCTCAGAGTAATATGGTTATCATTTTTTGAAGTTTCCTGGGGAATTGGATTGCTGTATGTGGCTGGATATACCCTACTACTAATAACTTCCCAAAATGAAGAATTTTCCCACATTTAGTTTTTCTTTTGCACTTCTTTGTTAAATTATTCAGTGCCTTCAATACAGAAAATAAGAGAATAAACACTTACCTGTATTTTTTTTTTTAATGTTTGGAAAAGGGTTACAGCATTCATGGATGATAGATCCTGTGAAGATTGCCGAGTTTAATACACTATCATCATATAAGTAGCTCGATTATATATTTATTAATAAATTATTTTGATGCCAATATTTTCTTTTGAATTATAAATATAAAATTCTATACTATGGGCTATACTTATAAAAATACACTTATGAATAAAAAGCTTTTATTGATGTTTTATAAACAAAGTAAATTCATATTCTTTACTTTAAATATCATATAGAATGAAGAGAAAGAGAGAACATCCATTATTTCTATTCAATTGAAGGCTGTTTGCATTTTTCTTCCTCTTACCAACAACAGAAGAAGAAACACTATTTTTTAAAATATAGGCTAGGTGTGGCTCACGCCTGTAATCCTAGAACTTTCAGATGCCAAGGCAAACAGATTGCTTGAGCCCAGGAGTTTTGGGACCAGTCTGGGTAGCATCAGGAGATGCCCTCTACAAAAAATAAATAATTAGCCGAGTGTGATGGTATGTGCCTGTGGTCCCAGCTACTCAGGAGGCAGAGGTGGAAGGATGACTTGAGGTTGAGGCTGCAGTGAGCACTTCAGCCTGGGCAACAGAGTGAGACCCTGTCAATAAACATAAAAAGTCAATAAACATAAAATAAAATAAAATAAAATAGCATATATATTCGAAATAACAATCGAGTAATTTATATGCATTCCGCTATAAACCATGGCTTAGTGCGAAGTTTTGCTGGTAAGGAGGACTTCATTATCCTGTGTTAGGTTGTATAATCCCCCCTAAAAATCTATATGCGTCTCAAAACTAGTATGTGTAAACTCCAATGAACAAGAAGATTTTGGGTTACTTACTTCAAAAAATAATTATTGAGAGCCAATAATGTATTTAACCCTATTAGATGATACAATAACTAAAGAGATAATTCATTTCACAGGACATTTTCTGAGCACCGAATATGTTACTTGCACACAGTGCTAGGCACTTAGGATAAAGCTGAAAAAACATATATGGTTCCTACCCTCAAATGACTCACTGACTAGTTGTGAGGTCAGGTATAAATGCAAATCACAATATACCGTGTGACATGGGCTAGAAGAGAAGTATAATACATCCACTATGTTATGGTATCCCAGAAGATAAACAAAGAATTTTTCTGGGAGTTGTGATGAGAGGGCTACTTATGAAACACTGCCAAGAGAAGAAATTATATTTGAGCTGGACTTTATAGACCGAAAAAGGGAAAGAGAAAGAGAAAGAGGGAGAGAGATCTGAGTGCTGCTTGCGTAAGGATATATGTATGTAAGAAATCATTAAGCTGTAAGTCTGGTGGACTTTATGTAAGTTATATCTTTAAAGAGATAATGTAGATAGTAAAAAGATATAGACAATAATTATTGTTATGACATCTTCACCTACTTTAATCTGTTTCTTAGCCATATACATCTCTAATATCATGTCACTGGCATTTTCCTGAAAAATGTTTTATTTTACTATAGTCTAATTATTTTGTATGGGCTTCACAAAGTTACTGGTAATACTTAAAGTGGCATTTTAATGGTTAATATATCTGAAATTATTGACATCTTCAATTGATTATTCTCTTTCAATGAAACTTTTTTAATATGAAAATATTGTCTCTACAGTCATGCAACAGCTACTCAGATAAAAAGTAATCCTAAATTGAGAATATTCTCAATTACAATTGCTTTGTATTGAAACATACTAATACCTCAGTTAAAATATTTTTACTGTCTTTTTGTCTCCATTGACAGTAATTATTTCGACAAATAATTCATCAAGCAAATTGTCTATATGATTCTTTTGAATGCCTACCATATTTAGATTCTCTTAAATTTCATTCTATTTCAGCACAGAGATTTTTTCCAACTAAAACTAGAAGATTTATCAAAAGATTCTTTTAATGAGTCAAAACATTACAAAGCTCTACCATCAAATTTCAAAATCAAATATTGCCCATCATTTGAACCTTATTTAATGTGTTGTCTTTTTTTTTTTTTTTTTTTGCTTTAGTAAAAATAAATTGGAACGTCATCCCGTTTACAAGTATTGTTGTCATTCATTGCACTTGCTAAACCCTTCACTAGATGAATTTTGGGTACTCTATTTACTGACAGTTTTGATTTTGAACACTTGCAAGTTAGTTTGATATTATTGTGTAACACTTAGATCCATTTACAAAAATGCTATGGGCTCAAGCATTTCTCAATTTGATTAATAATGAGTAGCAAAGGAGAAAGTACCTACTTCTGTGCTGCATCTGAATTAGTTTTTATTTCAACATTAGGTGTATAAAAATTATATAGTTCAGTTACTCTGTGGATATGTACAAAGTATTTTTACAATTTGACAACTATAACTTCAATTTCAGTTGTTAGCTCTTTCAGGATGCCATTATGCCTTTTTTATATACCACAACCAATTATAAGCATAATTTCTCCTTATATGTTTGTTAATTTGGTGGAATATTGTTTTTATAATGACAAGATGTTTCACTAAAATTTGTATTGATTTTATTGCTGCATAAGCAAAAAATTTTATCTTCAATGCTGAACTTTTAAAGTAAATTTACAATGGCTTTAACAATAGTATTAGACGTTTCCTGACAGAATGAACTTAAACTAGTTTTACTTTGATTCCTTGATTCATATAGAAAAAAAATTGAACCATTTTGAATTGGCGGTTTTCTATTTGTAGCATCTAATATGTTGCTATAAAATTCTCTTTTAATTATTTGTGAACTTATTCTGTTAATGGAACCAATAAAATCATAGTTATTGCTTTACTTTTTGTATGATTACAAGAAAACTTGGGCTTTAAAATGAATAAATGGAAAGTCATGCTTCACAGAGTGACATGTTAATACATTTTCTGCAGCTGTACATGTTAAATCATGATCTCTGGGCAGGTACAATCATCTTAAGGTAACATTAACTTCTGAAGCAGATTCTTTGGCTTTTGTGGAGTTAGCAATTATGTTCCATTGTTGGATGGGAAATTTCAACATTTTTCTAGGTGACACTTTTGTCATTAGCTTTTTTGAGAAACAGAAACTCAGTACTTAATTTTTCACTAAATACTCTTAACTTTTGGTTCATTGCTGCCAGGAGAGTCTACTGCATTTTTTTAAAAAAAGCGTTGACAACAAAATAACATATGAAAGGTTTACACAATAGAATACTGACAAAACAGCTATTGCAATAGCATCAGACCACTCTCTGTACAAAGTATGGTATCCAGCCTCTATTTCCTGCACATATTCCATGGACACCTAATCTATAATTTCCCACATTTCCCCATGACACTGCTGATTGGCAGCCTGGTAGCCTGGCAACTTCTTACATATTGAATCTTGCAGCACAGGGCATGGCATAATTGGCTAGAATGCCAAGAATGTAGGAGGCAATGATGTTGAAAACTTCTCTGGCTACCCCTAAGACCAGAAGGATTTAACCCTCCCTAGCCACTTGAGTCCAAGTCCACATTGTTTTACCAGTTATGACTCTGCACACTGTCCTGAACATACTGTCCTAAAGCAGGCATTAATTATTCTGTAGTTAGAAAAGTTCTAAACTAGAGAAAGAGGCTTATCTCTGTCTTTATGTGGGTTAAGATGAAAGTTCTGTTTTCTGAACCACAGTCTCACACTTCTGGGTGACTAGAATAGAAATTGAAAGTGCCAAGTTCAGGTCCATCAAATTCATGCTAACATTCTATTGCAATGCTTAATATTACTTATTTAAATCAGGAGGGGGGCAAATATCCTAAATTTGATGGTATATGAAGAGAATACACGTAAGTGGGGATCATCTTGGGCAAACTGGGACATAATGAAACCCTTACAGCAGTTGAAATTCACAATGGAAATAAATTCAATTAAAATCTACAAACATCTGTTGATAACCTACTAAGCCCAAGAACTTTTGCTATGACCTGAAAGGAAAATACAAATAGGAATGAAGTCAACTTCTTCCTCTTATCTCTAGGCACGTATGCAAAGAATTCATATTTAGAGGAGAATGGCATGACATTTTCTTGAAAATTAATGAAGTGACCCTCTTACATCAAAGAAAAAAACTCTCATGTTTCTTGCCAAGGATATAACTTCAGCTTTCAAATAAAAATAAGAATTTGGAAAAGTTGTATCTGCCACTGTGAGCTTAACAATTTCTTAATATTTAAAAGCTTTTCTGATGAAATTGATGGTAATATTAACAAAATGTAATAATGAAATATGTCAACATTTGGAGGACTTAAATAACCCAGCACATCAATTTTTTAAAATTTAACTTTTAAGTTCAGGATACATGTGTAGGTTTGTTACACAGGTAAACTTGTGTAATGGGGGTTTGTTGTACAGATTATTTTGTCACTCCGGTATTAAGCCTAGTACCCATTTGTTATTTTTCATGATTCTCTCCCTCCTCCCACCTTCCAGCCTCCAACAGGCCCAGTGTTTGTGTTCCCCTTTATGTGTCCATGTGTTCTCATCATTTAGCTCCCACTTATAAGAACATGTAGTATTTGATTTTCTGTTCCTGTGTTAGTTTGCTGAGGATAATGGCCTCCAGATTCATCCATGTCCCTGCAAAGGACATGATACTGTTCTTTTTTATGGATGCATGGTATTCCATGGTGTATATGTACCACATTTTCTTTATCCAATCTGTCATTGATGGGCAATTAGTTTGATTCCATGTCTTTGCTATTGAGAGTACTGCTGTAATGAACATACGTGTGCGTGTTTCTTTATGATAGAATGATTTATATTCCTTTGTATATACACCCGGTAATAAGATTGCTGGGTCAAATTGTATTTCTGTCTTTAGGTCTTTGAGGAATCACCACACTGTCTTCCACAATGGTTGAACTAATTTACACTCCCATAGACAATGTATAAACGTTCCTTTTTCTCCACAACCTCTCCAGGATCTGTTATTTTTTCTTTTTAACAATAGCCATTCTGATTAGTGTGAGATGGAATCTCATTGTGGTTTTGATTTGCATTTCTCTAATGATCAGTGATACTGAGCTTTTTTTATATGTCAAATCAATATTTTCTAAGTGACAAATGTGTGATGTTGCAAAATCATACATGGGTAAAAATTCACGATTCAAATTGCATGATAGACCAATGAATTTTAGTATAACAGTTTGAAAACTTTCTTGATTTGTTTTCAGATTCCGTGTTGTAATTAACCTTTAGGGGGAAAAAAAGTTCTTGCTGAGTTTTGGTGTGGTATCAAAGAAGAATATCCACAGTTTTCTGAAAAGACTATTAAAATACGCCCTTTCCCCCGCAACTACATCCCTGTATGAGACTAGATTTTCTTTCCATATTTCCACCAAAATGGCACATCACAACAGATTGAACATAGAGGTGGTTATGATAATCCAGCTGTGTTCTATTAAGCAAAACATTAAAGAGATTTGAAAAAATGTAAAATAAGGCCACTATTCTCGCTACACTTTTGTTTTAAAAAATATAGCATTTTTAATCAAAATGTTATTTACATTGACATGCAATGACATTATTGCTATTTTAAATAAGTTAATAAATATTGTAACAATATGTGTTTTAATTGTTTTATTCTGTAATATTGATAGCTATATCTTATATAAGCAAAAGCTCTTTGGGATCCTCAATCTTTTTTTTTCTTCAGGTGGAGTTTTGCTCTTGTTGCCCAGGCTGGAATGCAATGGTGCAATCTCAGCTCACCACAACCTCTGCCTCCCAGATTCAAGCAATTCTCCTGCCTTAGCCTCCCGAGTAGCTGGGATTACAGGCATGTACCACCATGCCAGGCTAATTTTGTACTTTTAGTAGAGACAGGGTTTCTCCATGCTGGTCAGATTAGTCGATCCTCAATCATTGTTAAGAATGTAAAGGGTTCCTGAGACCAAAAAGTTGTTGAAAGACTGTCTTAAATAAATGTTAAATTTCATGACGCTGGGGTTACTAGGACAATGTGAGGAAGAGAGATCATGATAGTGGTCAGGAAAGTTCTGACATAAGACCTGGTGTTCCACTTAGACTCTGAAAAGCGAGTAGCGTTTTAAAACTCCTTTTGAAAAGATGAAAGGTATGAGTAAAAGCCGAGAAACAGTGAAGCACCTGATATTTGCAGGCAATAATGAATAATGAGTTCAGGTGACTGAAATATAAAGAGGACACGATTCATCTCCACTTCTCTTCCTACCTGTGTAACCATTCCTCTTGTCTCATCTCCTTTGTGGGAGGCTTTTCTTCCTTTCTCATTCCTCAAATATTGATGCTTCCTATGGTTCTGTCCTTGGATCTCTCTTCTCACTCTATATGATGGTCTCCCTCCCCAGTCTGATCCATCCTCAAGATTGGAGCTTTGCTTCTGAGCTGCTGAATTCACATCTTTACCTCACCTTCACTCCTGAGCTCCAGAACAATATGTTCTGAATATTTTGAAGGCCACAGATTGAAAGTGAAACAAACGTTTTCCTGGAAACCACTCTCTTCCTGTATCCTCTTTCTTGGCCCCTCCCCACCCAGCACATCACCTTAGTTTCCACACTCACCTTCCTCCGCCACATACATTCAATTGGATGCCGCTCTATTAACACTGTTCCTTGTTTTTCTTTTCTATATTATCGTGCTGTTTTCTTAGTTCTTTTTGCCCCTAGTCTCGCAAGCTTCCATTCCATCCTCTACATTGCTGCCAAAACCAATAGTACAAAAGCAACAAATCATGCTGTTTTCCTGTTTTGAAACCTTTTGATGCCTCCCTCCAGGATGAATCACTAACACCTCAGTGGTACTTAAAATGCCATTCATTATCTGGCCCTTGATTGAATCTTCATGCTGTTGCTTGGTGAGGCCCCTCCTCAGCCATGACAAACATGTTCCTTGCTGCTGCGGTATCAAAAAACTTGCAGTTCCCCCTAGATCTCCAGGTTGCTTTACATTTCTATACTCTTGTTCAGATGCTTTCTCTTTCAGGAATGCCCTTTCCTGCTCTACCAACAAAGAATAACAACCACTTTCCAGATTGTTCTTTCTAAGAACCCATCTCTTCACTTTGGGTTAAATAGTATATTTAACTCATTTTAATACAAACATCTTGAAAATGATTACAAAAGATCCACAATTTAGGAAGATTCCACAAAGGTGATACAGTTAATAAAAATCATACTTTGAATTTTGAATTTTGATTTTTTTCCAGAGTGTGATATGCAGTGCAATGCTACTCTCTTGCAGGATGTTGGGCAGTGGCAGTAAGTTGCAGCTCTCAGTCAGCTATATGATCATGAGGTTAAATACCCTGTAATATACAGTTTACTGTGCTGCTAGATGATTTTGCCCAACTTTAGGCTAATACAAGTGTTCTGAGCACATTTAAGGTAAGTTAGGCTAAGTTATGTTTGATAGGTTAGGTGTCTTAAATGCATTTTTTTTTTTTTTTTGAGACGGAGTCTCGCTCTGCCGCCCAGGCTGGAGTGCAGTGGCCAGATCTCAGCTCACTGCAAGCTCCGCCTCCTGGGTTTACGCCATTCTCCTGCCTCAGCCTCCCGAGTAGCTGGGACTACAGGGGCCCGCCACGTCGCCCGGCTTGTTTTTTGTATTTTTTAGTAGAGACGAGGTTTCACCGTGTTCGCCAGGATGGTCTTGATGTCCTGACCTCGTGATCCGCCCGTCTCGGCCTCCCAAAGTGCTGGTATTACAGGCTTGAGCCACCGCGCCCGGCCTTTAAATGCATTTTTGACTTATATTTTCAACTTACAATGGATTTATCAGGACATAGCCCCATCTTAAGTCAAGGAGTGCCTGTATTTGCATTTGAAACCTATTTCTAATACTATTTTTAATCCACTTCTCCTCTCTAGATCCAGAGAAGATGAATTCTCCTTGCATGCACAAAATACTATGGTATGAGGCATTTTGTGTAGACTCACATTATGTTAAATAAAGAGCAAAGAAGACTCAAATGTCTCACAGAAAGTACAAAATTTGGTAGTTCTTCTTACATTCCAACATATAACCTGGCAAACAAAGAGTTAGGGTTTATAAAATACATGTCCAGTATACAAGCATGTATTATGCCCTTGTTTCACAAATTATTTAATATTGCTAGAATTCCTTGAATATTATGTAAATTAGGTTTTTTTTTTTAAACAGATTTGACATTTCTTTAATTTCATAAGAGGGATGTTGTTTTGTGAGATTTCTTTCCCCAGAGTCAACTTTCTAGTCTTTTATTTTAACATAGCTGGTCATTCACAGTTCTTTTGAAAAAGGATTAAAATTCTTAAGTACCAGCATCATGGCCCTATTTGCCATCCCCTGAATTCAAGTGATATCAGTGTTAGTTACAGATAAGCCTGCCAGGGACTTACTTCATGATTGGGCTCAAATCCCCATAATCAGTGAGCCCTTGCAGTTTTCTGTGAAAAGTATAGAAATTTGGAAGGGTGTTTTATGAAAAGGGTGTTTTAGAAAAAATGGGATATTCTTAGTTTATAAAGCACTTTCAATTAAATTATTTATCTACACCTGACACTGCATATGAACTCATAATGATCTGAACTTCATTAAGTTTTCTAATTCTATGACTAAAAATAATCTGTAAGAACAATTTTGTCAAATAAAAGGTTTATAATAAGTGATATAAGCAAGGAGGTTGTTCTCAGACTTAAATCCTCATTGTTCTCTATTTTCCTGGTCTTAAAGACAGAATGCTGGCACAATATTCTTAGTAAGGCGCCTAGAGATCTCGTCAATAGGTGCTGCCTAAACACAGAGCTAGAAATAACTTGTTCAAGACAAATTTGGCCCAGGTACAGTGGTTCAGGCCTATAATCCCAACACTTTGGGATCACTTGAGCCCAGGAGTTTGAGATCAGCCTGGGTAACATGGCGAGACCCCATCTCTACAAAAAATTTTTAAAAATTAGCTGGGCGTGGTGTTGCGCAACTGTGGTCCCAGCTACTTGGGAGGCTGAGGTGTGAGGACTGCTTGAGCCCAGGTGGTAGAGGCTGCAGTAAGCCATGTTTATGCCACTGTACTCCAGCCTGGGCAACACAGCAAGACCCTGTCTCAAAAAAAAAAAGACAAATTTGGGCAGAGATATATATAAATTACTGAGGAGATGCAGAATATTCAAGTTTTTATGGTAGATTTTACCAATAGGACATTATTTTACTTTTAGAAATGAGTGATACTTTTATACATAAAGACTCCATATCTATTCATTCATCCTCAGAGCAGAAACAATAATCACAAAGGCAGGGGAGGCATCACTTATTTGCTACTGGGGGGATTCAGTGACATTGGATTTGTAGTAAGCTTGTTATAGGGGTGATGCTTTTCGGTAACTTGTAAGCACTATATTCATGAAAGCAGGGAGCTGATTTTTTTAAAAGGACTAGTAGAGAAAGACAAGAAAAAAGAAAACAAGAGAGAAATTACAGAAGAAAAAAAGAGATGTGAAAATCATCTAAGAAATTAGTCAACATTTGTGGAGACTATATAAGAATACAAAAGTTAGGGTCCTTAATATTAAGAATGAAAAAATCAAGACTTACTGAAGTCTGGGTGTGGTGGTTCATGCCTGTAATTCCAGCATTTTGGGAGACTGACACAGGAGGATTATTTGAGCCCAGGAGTTTGAGACCAGCCTGGGCAACATAGTGGGACCCCCGTCTCTACAAAAAAAATAAAAATAAAAATAAAAATTAGCCAGGCATGGTGGTATGCACCTGTGGTCCCATCTGCTTGGGAGACTGAGGTGAGAGAACAGCTTGAGCCTGGGAGTTTGAAGCTACAGTGAGCCATGATCTCCCCACTGCACTCCAGCCTGGGCAATAGAGTAAGACCTGTCTCAAAAAACAAACAAACAAACAAACTTATTGAAGCGAAGTTTTATGTAGGAGTGATGAGATCTTCAATAAACTAGATGTTTTTTCCACTTATTTTTCTGTTTAAAATATTGTTTTATTGTAAGCTGTGTGGTCAGTTTAGTGGGAGTAACAAATGGTTCGAAAGTATGGTAGGGAGAGTAGAGGAAAAGGCATTAGCAATTCATTTAAATAGGAAAGATAGCTCTCAGCCTCAGGAACAGGAGGAAGGAGGCTGTCTCGCCTCTCTGAAGGTGTAAATGGTAAAATCATCCTATCTAAGGAGAACAGTTTGGTTTTCCAACTTCTACTCCCCACTCAGAGACACTTTGTTCCTGCTTTATGCAAAGATGAGATGTTAAAGCTGAAATCTGGAGGCAGAAGAACTGGCTTTTATAGTTAAAGCATCAGGCTACAAAAGCAGTTTTGCACCTTCCTTTGGATTACTTAGAAACAGTGGATCCCAGCCACAGAAAGAAGGCATAGAGCCTAGAAAGGCAGAAGCTGAGAGCCAAATCCTCAGGTTATCAAGGACTGTACAGTGTTGGGTAAAGCAAGCCATAAATGGAAGACTTTCCCTTCCTTTCCCTTCCCTTCTCTCCCCTCCCCTCCCTGAGTTATGTCTGTGTGTGTCCGTGTGCATGGGTGGAGGTGGGGCCATTTATATGTGTGTGTGTGTGTGTGTGTGTGTGTGTGTGTGTGTGTGTATGTATAATTTTTTAAGAAGCTTATTCTGTTTTTTAAAGTTGGTTTCAAAGTATCCACTTAACATGCAGTTGCAGTTATAATTTGAAATTAAACTCTTAAAAGAGGCTTTTGAATGAAAGTAAAGTACAGGAAATGTGGAGAAGGTTTAGAATCATAAAAAAGACACTGGAGTGCAAATTGAGATTTAGGTTCTAGTCCCAGCTCTTCCAAAATTCATGGCACTATGAGCCTGACTTTCTGAACCTCAGCTTGCCTATCTGGGGAATGAAAGTATTGGGCTAGAATGATCTTTGAGGCTACAGCTCTGATACTTGATTATCCTGTGAATTCTAGGTGATGTTAAGTAGACAGCCACTCTTGCGTGGTACATTAGCACCTGGTAAAGAGACACACCTAAAAGAGTAAGAGTAGGGAGGGGCAAAATCAGCTTCTGAAATATTGAAATTACTCCCCTCAATAAATGAGTAGCTTGCTTCATAACAGACAGGAACAAAAGAGATCACAGTAATAGCAACATGTAGTATTTCTCATAAGTAAATAGGGCTAAAAGTAGCAAAGCCAAGGGTACATACATAAGTTCACCAAAAGACAAGAACCAGCATATGTGCTGGGCTGCCCTCTTCACTAGAATTTCCAGATAAAATAGATGATGCAAATAAAATTTAGAAATTTAATGCAGTTGCAATATGGAAATAAATCCAGTGCGAAGCCAAAACTCTCATTGGAGCATTGCAATGGTTTAGGGATTAAGGGGTCAACAGATCTGGTTGGGTGTACTTGGCTTGGCCACTTACCAGCAATATGTATCTGAATAACTGAATTATGGGTTAATTGTAGAAAATTTGGAAAATACAGAAAAAAATCAGTGAAGTTTTAAAACCCTTAATGCAAGGAATTTTGGAAAATGTAGTTTTAGCTTTCTACTCTCTGCTAAAGGAAAGCAAGCAAGCCAGAACGGGTGTTTCTGTATTTGCCATGCCCTCTACTTACACTAGTCAGGGTTCTCCTGGGAACAAAAGTGCGGATGGCAGATTAATGTTTCAGCTCAGTAGTCAGCTAGAGAGAGAATTCAACTTTCCTCTACCTTTTTGTTCTATTCAGGCTCTCAACTGATTGGATGAGGCCCACCCACATTGGGGAAGGATATCTGCTTTACTCATTCCATCAATTCAAATGCTATTCTCTTCCAAAGACCATCACAAACAAACCCAGAAATTGTGTTTAATCAGATATCATGGCACAGTGGGGCTGATATATTAAAATATTATTCTAAATGCATATGCTAAAGTCATTTCCTTTAAAAGCACAACCAGAGAGAAATGTTCAACAGCAAGTTTATAAATCAATATTAGTTATCAATATTATTTTGGGGTTTCTTGCAAGTGCAATAAGAAAAAAATGCTGATGAGGTTGCTGCACATCTAGAAAACCCCAAAATTGCAATTTTAAAGTAATAATATAAGAAAGATAATTTGATAATTTGATCACTCATATATATTTAGAAATTTCTTTACTGGTAACAAACACTAGAAATAGAAATGGAAAAAAGCAAATTCACATAAAACATAATAGTAAAAAAATAGGTTAAAAAATACAGGACCTATACATTAAAAAACAAAAACACGGCCGGGCGCGGTGGCTCATGCCTGTAATCCCAGCACTTTGGGAAGCTGAGACGGGCGGATCACGAGGTCAGGAAATCGAGACCATCCTGGCTAACACTGTGAAACCCCGTCTCTACTAAAAATACAAAAAATTAGCCAGGCGCGGTGGCAGGCGCCTGTAGTTCCAGCTACAGGGGAGGCTGAGGCAGAAGAATGGCGTGAACCCGGGGGGCGGAGCTTGCAGTGAGTGGAGATTGCGCCACTGCACTCCAGCCTGGGCGACAGAGCGAGACTCAGTCTCAAAAAAAAAAAAAAAAAAAAAAAAAAAACACCTAACTTATTGAAGGGCCCAAAGGCAAAAAACAAAACAAAACAAAAAAACAGGTTATGTTCTGGGTCCAGAAATCTTAATATCACAAATATATCAAGCCTCTAGAAAAAATCATAAATTCAATGAAAAAATGTTAACAGCTTTATTGAAGTCTATTAAAATACAATGAACTACACATATTTAAAACATACAATTTGATACATTTTGATATATGTATATATACATATACACATCTGTAAAACCAATCTAGATAATGAACATATCCATCACTTCAAAGTATCCCATTCTCCTTTATAGTGCCCCTCACCCACCTCTCTCTGCCCTAGCCTCAGTTCCATGTTCCATGCAACTACTGATCTACCTTATGTCACTATAGATCAGTTTGCATTTTCTTGAAATTTATGTAAATACAATCATATATTCTTTGTATGTCTGGCTTCTTTCATTCAACAATATTGTGAGATTTATTTATTTGCTGCATGTACCAGTAGTTCATTTTTTTCATTGCTGAGTATTCCTTTGTAAGGATATCCCACAATTTGTTTGTTCACCTGTCCGTAAACATTAGGGTTAATTTCAGTTTTCAGTTATTATAAATAAAGCTGTTGTAACCATTTGTATATGAATCTACTTATGAACATAAACTTTTTTTTTTTTTTTTTTTGAGATGGAGTCTCACTCACTCTGTTGCCTAGGCTAGAGTGATATGTGCGATATTGGCTCACTGCAACCTCCACCTTTTGGATTCAAGTGATTCTCCTGCCTCAGCCTACTGAGTAGCTGGGATTACAGGTGTGTGCCACCATGGCTAGATGACCTTTTGTAGTTTTAGTAGAGACAGGGTTTCACCACATTGGCCAGGCTGGTCTCGAACTTCTGACCCCAGGTGATCCGCCCACCTCGGCCTCCCAAAGTGCTAGGATTACAGGCATGAGCCCGCATGCCTGGCCTATTTATGGACATATACTTTTTATCCTTTTGGAACTTAGAAGTATCCAGGGAAAAAGGAGAAAATCTTTGTGATGTGATCTTAATTTTCATTTAGGTTTATACTTTATTTTGAATTAATTTTTTTATATGGTGCAAGGTAGGGATTGAGATTCTTTTTTTTTTTTTCTTTTTTGCCTGTGTATACCTAATTGTTCCAGCACAATTTGTTAAAGAGACAAGAAAAGTGTGTCTACACCTGTGCCAAAAATCAATTTATATATATGTGGATCTATTTCTATCATGCTAACCTGTTTTCTTAATATTTTTATCTTGATGGCAATACTATATTGATTTGACTTTTGTAGCTTTTCTTTACCAGAACAAATGTTGACTCTTCTATTGCACTAAATGAGAACAATTTCAACCTGGAAATAAATCTTGAAAACTGAAATCTAAAAAGTGTGTTCTCAGAAGACAATATGATACTATCTGCTAGTGATATATATATAATGGGACAAGCTCCTGTCTTTTCACTGAATTCAGTCCCCACTTAAGGGTGACACAGTGATTTCTGAAGATTCTCCAGGGATTGAATTATAGCTATTTCTGAGTGCAGTCCTCAGATTTGTCCATTCTAGCCAGATCTTACCACTGTGCTTTGCCATCTGCATCTCCTCCACTCCTCAGGTCTAAAACCAGAGAGACCCCTGCCCCTCGGGATCAAAGAGTTGCTCTTGACTCTTGTTAGTGGTGATGGAACTCAGAACTGCCCCTGTGGGGCTGAAGGGCGCTGACACATGGGGCTGGCCCAGAAATGGCCGCCCAGCCTCACTGCTGCCGCTAACACAAGCACTGGCTTGAGACCTGTCTTCCTGTGGCTGAGATTAACTCTCGAGATGTAACTCTCTCAAGTGGCACAGTTGCAGACTTTTCAGTATCTCTCAGTCTAGACTCAATGTTTAGACCTTGGAGGAAGAGGAAGGGGAGCCTCTCCTTTCTCAATCCAAAAAGTCACCTTCATTCTTGGCCAATGAAACAGTATCCATTGTGATTAACAATGGGAACATCAACTCTCTTCAAAAGAGAAATCCACCATCAGGGTATGTTTTTACTGAACAGCTCCATTAAAACAATAAAATCACCAGTCTATGTATTTCCCTCTTTGTGGCTAATTCAGTTTTATCCATAGTCCTTTTCTTACTCTAGTAGATTATGATGTGTTATTTGATTGTTTCTTGTGGTAGATTCACTCTGACTGGTACAATTTACAAGTATCTCACTTAATTTTTAAAATATGCTAATAAGTGGCTCAAACTCCATAAAGTTTCTTTTTCTCTCATGTACCAGCTCAGAGGTAGACACAGGGTTCAAGAGGGGTAGGTGGCCCTTGTTATGAAGACAACCAGAGACCAGGGTTCCTTATTGCTTGCCATCAACCCTAGAGGATTATCCTCACCTGGAGGGTTAATTTGGCTTTACTGCTACCATGTCTCCATTCTAGCTTGCAGAAAATGAAAGACTCAGGAAGCGACTTTTAAAGATGAGACAAGTTGCACACATTATGTCCACTGTACTCTGTGAGCCATAAAGCTACAACCAGCTACAGGGGAGGCCAGGCATCCACACACCAGCCACAAACTCAGAATAATGGATATTCCAGAAAAATGTCCAGTCTCTGCCACATATACAATATTCCAAAATCCAAATTTCTGATATTTCTTATTTATGCAACAATATAGTATTGCATTATTTTTCTAGGTAATCACATAAGTAGATTTGAGGAAAAAATCAAAGGAACATCATTTCTTCCTACTAATGATCACATATTCAGGTACTGACTTCAATTAGATCGTTAGTACCATTTTTACCTCTTCCTATTATTATGGTGACTTAGGGGCTTTTAATTTCTCAGTTCAATACTACTAGCTTGCCTGAGGTCTCCTTAGATCACTCAAGAAAATCAGTGCAATGAAAACATTGAATCACATCTTACTCACTTCATCAACTGGAAAATCTTTCAAATCACCAGGAATGTGGTGGGAGTGAGGGGTGAGCTATGAATACAGAACTGTGGTCGTGCAGCAGTCACAATTCAGTTTACCACCTGCTTTCATAGTTCAGTAGGCTCCAAAACACTTCCTGTTCTTCTCAATTCTTGGCCATGACCAAGAAAACCTGTGTGAAACCAAACGATTAGAGAATACATTTCTGAGGCCTGAAATCTCACTGAGACTATAAAAATAAATATTGTTCTGAACACCTGCCTCCCATATCAGTAAAAAAATATTGGAAAATGAGTCAAATCACGTCATTCCTCAGTTCAAAACCTGTAAGGACTCCTTTTTCATCCAAATTAAAAACCAAACTTTAAAATAGCCTAAGGATCCTATACTATCTGCTCACCCCCTTACCTCTAGCCCCTCCTCTCTGACAACCTTCCCCTCATTTCCTCTTCTCCAGTCTGTGTGGCATCCTTCTACTCCTGAAACATGCCAAGCACCTACTTCCTGACATAGGAACTTTTAGGGGCTCTCTCTTCTGCCTGAATTCCCTTCCCCATGCCAGGTGATCTGTGTCGCTAACTCCTTTACCTCCTCCAATGCTTTGTTCAAATCTCACCTTCTCAATGAGGCTGTCAGGCTAGGTCAGATGAAAAGCACACAACAACATGGAACGAGATATGTAAGAGATTTATTGGGAGAAACACCTATAAGAACAGATGAGCTAGGGACCAAGAGGAGGAGAGAAAGCCTTCTGGTGCATGCAGATCTGACACCCGTGACAAAGAGAGGGCAGGAAGGAGGACGAGGTAGGATGAATCTCAGACTGCAGTGCAGCTCTGAGAAAGTCTTGGCCAGGGCAAAGGGAACCCCAGAGAAAAGATTTCCCTCTAGATGTGTCCCCTGTTAGGCAAAAATGCTGACTTCATTAACTCCACCAAGTGCAGTCATTGGCTAGGGGCTGCTGAGAGAGTGGCTTTGTGCTAAGTGCCTTAGCAGCTCCAAAGGGGTAGCAGCTGAAGGTTGTCAGTCACTTACATTCCTCCGAGCAGGTTATATTGAAAGGAGAGCTGAGTGGCACTACTTCCTGGCCCCAAAAGCCCTGCCTACCTACGCCGTATAACACTACTGATCACCAGCTCAGCATTCCCAGTGCTTTTTACCCAGGGTCTACTTTTACTTGTTTTACTCCATGACAATGAGAGAAATGTAATATTCCTAATTTACAATGAGTAAACCAAGGTTTAGTAAACTTAGAACATGCATCTATTCTAGGGTTCCCAGGCGTTTCATCCTTTGACTTTACTCATGTGGCTTCAATTGTCACTTACATGTTATTAATAATGATTGGGATGATGATGCCACAATGGTAACATTATTGATCAGTTGCTATGTGCCAAACATTGTACTGAGTGATTTACTTGTATTATCTCACTTAATCCCCACAACGACTTTGAGATTATTATTATTATTCCTTCAATTTTTTAAAGATAAAGATACTAAGGTTCAGGGAGGGTACACACAGCTTGTAACAAACAGAACCAGAAGTCATGACTTGGTCTGACTGCAGAGCCTGATTGATCTCTTGCCTGCCAGATTGATTTTCTAATTTTCATTGCTGGCTGCCTTCTATTGTCTCCAGTTCACATTTATCTCCTAGCTGCAGACACACGTATCTGACAGGTGACTGGACACCTCCACGTAGATGTACCACAGATAGCTCAAAACGAACTTCTCCAAAACTGAATCCATCCCCTCCCCATATCGCTCTTGTTTTTGTTTCCCTAATCACTTATATAGCTCTACCATTCATCCACTAATTCTCCCAGATCAAAAATCTGAGTGTCTGTCCATATTCTGCCTCACTTTCCCGATTTCTGTACCCAGTTCCACTGATGCACCTTATAAACCTCTTTCCCACCTGTCTGTCCTCTCCACTCACATCTCCACTACCTTTGTTTAGGCCACCATATTCTCATCTGGATTATTGCTGACGGTGTCCTAATTCTTCTTTACCCCACCAGTCTTGCCTTTTCCTCTCTTCCATTCTTTCACTAACTCTAGACTGATCTTTCTGGAAAGAAAAATAACAATAATCCACTGTGTCATTCCCATGCTTAAATTGTTTCATTCCCTTTCCAGTGCCTTTGAGGGATCCATGAGCTACCCTAGCCTACCTGCTTAATCTCATTTCCTTTAGAAACCCATGTCCAAGCTGTACGGGAATTTTAGCACCTCTAAATGCCCTATGTTCCTCATCTTCCTTAACTCACTCAAGCTATTCCCTGCTGCTCTTCACCCCTTTTCTTTTGGCCTTATTACTGTCCTCAGGTCCTCAGCTCAGGTGCCACCTCCACCACGGAGATGTCACTCACTTTCCAAATCTGGGTTAAGTGTCCCTTCCTACATGTTCTCATGGCAACCTGTGTCTCCTCATAGAATGAAAATGAACTATATTATAATTGTACATCCTGCCAGACCAGGGGGCAGCAAACTTTTTTCTGTAAATGGCCAGATAGTATGTATTTTAGGTTTTGCAGGCCTTGTGGTCTGCAAAGTTAAGTAAAAAATAATTACTTAACTCTAACATTTACAGTACAAAAACAACCACAGAATATATGATAATAGAAAAGCATGGCTGTGTTCCAAGAGAACTCATTTATGGCCACTGAAATTTGAATTTCACATAATTTTCATGTGTCACAAAATATTAAAAACTTCAACTATGTAAAACTAAAAATGCCATTCTTAGCTCGAAGGCTGTACAAAAACAGGTGGGTGGGCCAAATATAGTGTACAGGCTGCCACTGGCTGATCGTTGCACTATTCCATGAGCTTCTCACAGCCAGGGCAGTGTCTCATCTGACTCTGTATTCACAGTTCTTAGTACAGTATCCTGTTTATAGTAGGTGCTTAATAAACATTTGTTGAATAAGTAAAACTTGCACAGCTAGTAGTAAGTGATAGTGTCGGGATTTAAACCTGAGTCAATTTGAGTTAGCAGTGTGATGTCTCACTGTCCATTTTGTGATTGAAACTGTATGTGATGTAACATACTTAGAACATATTTGAGATATCAAAAAAGTAATTCTAGAAGCACCTTGGGTATTACTTGAACTCTTTCATTACTGTTATTAGCTGCTACTCAGCCTACCGTACCATGTACCCTTTCCATCACCCCCCTATAACTTGACCTTATTTACTCCATTTCCAGGTGTTTAAAATAGTCCAGGATTCGGCCACTTAAATTTTTTTTTTTTTTAAATAAAGCTTCTAACTGTTTTCAGCTTTGGAAGCAGAAACCTCCAAACTTTGTAAGTTACATAAATGCTTAGAGCATCATAACCTTCAAAAGGTTGCCAATTAGAAGAAATCTTAAGCATTGTCAGGAAATTCCTTCTCTCTATATACAGTCTTATGTATAGTTGACTCTCTGCTTTCTTTCCCTTTAAAAGTCGGAACACAGAATATAGAACTCCACTACATGGGCACTGTGAGGTCCTTGTGACCTCACCTTTCAAACAGGATATGGTTACCTGGGAAACTAAGTTAATTACATATGGAACATCAGAGGTTAAGCTCAGGTGGCAACAGGATGGGTCAGATCAAGGAAGACTGAGACTCCACGCCAACCCTCATGGCTGGTGAAGGCCAGGGACCCAATCACAGGAACAAGGTTAGGAGTTTGTCACCTAAGGCATGGGCACTTGGGGACAGGACAAGAGAAGCAGGACGCAAACCAGAAGCCCATTTCATTTAAAAAAGAGATTTGTGACAAGTAACTCCAACTGTTGGTGGAACTATGCAGTCAGTTAATAGTTATTTGAGAACTTGAATATAAGGCAGTCACAGGAGAAAAAGGCAGAACCAGTTAAAAGAAAACAGCAAATCAGAGTATCAGAAGGTAAAAAGCATAGGGAGGTGAGGCCAGGCATGGTGGCTTATGCCTGTAACCCCAGCACTTTGGGAGGCCGAGGTGGGCAGATCACGAGGTCAGGAGTTCAAAATCAGCCTAACCAACATGGTGAAACCCTGTATCTATTAAAAAATACAAAAAATTAGGCGGGCGTGGTGGTGCACGCCTGTAATCCCAGCTACTCAGGAGGCTGAGGCAGGAGAATCATTTGAACCCGGAAGGTGGAGGTTGCAGTGAGCCAAGATCGCGCCACTGCACTCCAGTCTGGTGACAGAACGAGACTCCGTCTCAAGAAAAAAAAGCATAGTGAGGTGAAAAGAGCTTTGGAATTGGAAGGGATGACTTCCAACTAGCTATAAATGACTAGTAAGTCATTTAAATTTTCTCAATAAACCTGTCTATTAGTCTATTAGATGATTAAACTGAATTCAGTTCTCACTGAATATTGAGTTGAATACTCATATCTCTAAAGTCCCTTCCAGCTTTAACATTTAAGAATTAAAAACTGTTTTAGAATTGAAACCACAAATTGTCCTGGTTTCAGACAAGTTTGGTACCTGAGCAGGAGGCAAGGAAGTATTTACAATTCAAATGTAGTGGTTTTATAGGAGTAACAAGTCAAGCAGGTCATCACATGTTGTGACTGTTTCTGACTTTACTCTCTCCTATCTTTGTATCATAGCTTCACTCGCTCCTTGTAATGTAGCTGTTATATGACAACTTCTTTCACTGCTTTTACAAGCTGTACTGCTTCAACACTGGCCAAAACTTCCTAAACTTCCACCAAACATTTTCATCACATTGAGAATACAAGAAACAATTTGAAACAAAATTTTCAGTGTGGTTTTTCAAACCTGATCAGTGATGAAGCTGGATGTAGGCAGGATATCTCACCTTAAAATCTTTTTTTCTTTTTCTTGAGACAGGGTCTCACTCTGTTGCCCAGGCTGGAATGCAGTGGTGTGATCATAGCTCACTGCCTCCTGGCCTCAAGCAATCCTCCCTGCTTGGCCTCCCAAAATGCTGGGGTGACAGGTGTGAGCCACTGTGCCTTGCCACATACCTTAAAAACTTATAAGAGTGAGAAAAAGGGACCATAAATTTTTACGGCTAGAATGACTTAAAATTCCTGCACAATTCAAGTAGCATTTCAGGAGTAGCAACATCCCCACATACGCTTTTACCTAGGCAGTTCATCAGTAAAGGTATTTGTCAAGTAGCTTTCTTGCAGCCTGGAAGAAAGTACATGTTAAAAACAACACCGGGGCCGGGCGCGGTGGCTCAAGCCTGTAATCCCAGCACTTTGGGAGGCCGAGATGGGCGGATCACGAGGTCCGGAGATCGAGACCATCCTGGCTAACACGGTGAAACCCCGTCTCTACTAAAAATACAAAAAACTAGCCAGGCGAGGTGGCGGGCGCCTGTAGTCCCAGCTACTTGTGAGGCTGAGGCAGGAGAATGGCGTGAACCCGGGAGGCTTGCAGTGAGCTGAGATCCGGCCACTGCACTCCAGCCTGGGCGACAGAGGAAGACTTCGTCTCAAAAAAACAAAAAACAAAAAACAAAAACAAACAAACAAACAAAAAAACAAAAAACAAACAAACAAACAAACAAAAAACACCGGGCTGGTTTTTACTTGGTAAGTTTGAGCAAAGTGGTAGCTATACCAAACCCGGGGGTGGCTGAATGTCTTTCTATTTAGCAGTGAAAGTGATGGGAAACCAGCCAGATGGTCCTGATTTTAGGGTGAAATAGAGAGGTAAGCGCCAGATCTCATATAGGTTGCCTTTATTTCTGAGCGGTTTCTCTCAGGACGGTGAGCTAAACGCTGGGTGCTTTTACAGGCAGAGATTCCTGTTTGGGGCTAGGATCAGCCATCCTACTTCACAAACAAGGAATATGCGGACGAAGGAGTATACAGAACGCTAACAACCCCAGTATCAATGGAAACCCCACTTCCCAAACTTTTCCTTTGGGACATCTCCCCCACCCCCCACTCCTCCCGTGTTACACGTTGCCAGGCTGCTTTGGGCGTTCCTTCCTCTGTAGTGCATTGCACGGATACATCATCAAATGTGCGTGTACACGTGCCAGATTCGCCTTTAAAAGGTAATTTCCTCTAGTTCCAGATCGTGTACTTTCCTGTATGTAACGGTAGTGCAGTACCTGAACTATTAGTTATTTAAGTAATACGTAATGAATGAAGAGCTGAAACTGCAACCTGTTGATGGAAGAATGAATGAACGCGCTCCCCTCCTTCCTACCGGGCTGCGCGGAGAAAATACCGTTCTGATTTAGCCATGACGTTAAAGGCTTTGACCTGTAGGGGGAGGGTAAAGAAAAGACGGGAAAAAGAAAACCAAAACACAAAAAAACCGGAAAAAGGCAAAAAGCGAAAAGCGGGAGGTCGCTTGGCTGCTCGCTGGCCCAGTCCGGTGGCCCCGCCCCGCGGCGGCCGGTAGCTGTGCGCGTGCGCAGGCGGGAGCGCGGCGGCGGGTCCAAGCCCGGCGCTGGGGGCGCGCAGCCGGGAGAGGGTTTGACGTGGCAGTTCCCAGCCCAGCTGCAACTCCGAGCGTGAGACCAGGCTGAGGGGACGCCGGCCGGGTAAGAGGCTCGGGGGAGAAGCGGCCGCAGCGGGAGCCGGGCCGCCGAGGGCTGCCGGCAGTAGACGCAGAGCCGCCAGCGCTCCGAAGCCCGCGGGGTGAGGGAGCGGGAGCAGGTAAAGCCTCTCACCCGCGGACGCGCTCAGGCGGGACAGTCCCTGCCCAGGCACAGCGGAGCGGGTTGCCGCGCCGGGCCCGGGGACAAGGCGGGAGACCGGGTGCTCACCTGAGGCAGGGGCGGCGGGAGAAGACCTCATTCTTTGTTCCTTTAGCCTTTTAGTGCAGTTTAATAGTGGGGCGGGCGGGATGGGGGAGAAGGAGGTGGGGTGGGCGTGGGCATTTTTTACCCGCCCCCACCTTTTGCCTTGGGATGCAGGAATTGCCTAGTTAGGATCCTCAGTGACCACCATTCGAATGTCATTGACAGCGGTTTTCTCGTCTCCTTATCAACTTTATTTCCTTTTTTGAAGGAAGGGAATGTTGGATGTATTCATGGTGAAAATGGCAACTATATCTTGAAGCTTCGGGACATCCGAATAGTGAAACTGATCTGGCCAAATACGAACTTGTTCCAGGGTTAGAAGTGCACCTTGGCTAGAGTTGCTGGGTGACAGTGAGCCAGGGGGCCGTTCTGGGATTGGGGCTCCCCAGATTTTGATCCTAGGCCTGCTTATGCCAAGTGGCTTTCTGCCATGTCGCCGCTTGAAGCTGAGTCAGGTTTCTTTAACTTGGTGCTCTGTGTGAGGAAGTTTGACGTGGCAAACTGGGTAGCGTGAGGAAGCTGATTCCTCTCAGTACCAGTTCAGAGGGACCTGTGGCTGCTTCCTGTTCTTTGGAGTGACCATCTCAGCCTCTCTTTTCTGTCACTCAGCAACAGGCTGCTACTTAGGTGTGTTCGTGCCGACTTCCTAAGGGCTCTTGGTTGGATGAGCTTGACCAAAGCTCAGGCTGCCACGTCTCTCTCTGCTAAGTGGGAGGAGGAAACAAGGGTTGTCAGGAACAAAGTGGACCAGAAGGCCTTTGCCTGCCTCTCTCCTCTTTTTCAGTTCTCCTCTTCCCAGAAGGAAGTGATCTCACAATATTTTTACATGGTTGCTTTTATTTTGTAAACTTATAGTTTAATATGGAAACAAAATCAAATCACAAATTTTAGGCTTCACATTTTAAATGTGAGATGTTATTTCTTGAGTATAGACAGATTCTAAGTCTTAGCAGGTACCACCGATCTCTTATCTTAAATTGTAGCAAATAAAAGAACAAAAGGAAGAATATGCCTGTATGGGGGCAAATAAACTGGAGATAAATTGTAGAATCAGTGGAAATCTGAAAAGGCTTCATTTCCTAAAAGAAGGAACTGAGGCTTAGAGAGGTTCTTCAGCTCATTCCATGTCACACAGTTAAGTATGGCAGATATAGAATGAAAACACACTTCTCTTGCCAGGATTCAAAGCATTTTCTGCCGTATTTAAAATTTTTTTTTTTTTTAAATCATCAGTCCTATGAAATATCTCTTATTTTGTTAAAACCTGGAAAAAATGGAAAATTTAAAGCAAAATTGAGTTCTGATTAGAATCAAGATAAAAAAAAGAATCAAGATGAGTCTGTTATATTTGTGATGTGTGTGCCTACACACTTACAAAATTACACTTTTTTTCCTTAGTCCCTTAAATATAGGTGCATATGTTCTTAGAGATGTGATATCATTTAAATTAGAAAGAAATTCTGTCGCCTTTGAAAAACCACTGACAATACTCAAGTGGTTATAGTGACCACCTGGCTTGGTCTAATTATGACTCATAAAATAAGCCTATTATCAACTTTATCTGTTGCTATGTTTGTTGGACTATGATTTCTCTTTGTCTTAATGACTAGATTAAAATAACTAATTAGAGGAGCACTAAAAAGACATAAGTGATAAAACATCTGATTGCAGACTACTGGCAGTTGTGGTGGTCAGTCAATTGAATGGCATGGTGTGCTCTGTGCTGAAATGTGACCATGGAAACCAAAAGCACAAAATCATAGGAACACTTATGAGAGACTATCTGCGAAATGCTTCAGGCTTCCGTTAAAAAAGTGGTTGGGAGCTGTTATTCAAGTCTCATGCTTGAGAATTTGCCCAGAATTATTGAAGTGATTTACTGAATTTCAGAGAGCTATGGTTAGACCCTTTTTAGGGGATAATGATACATTGTATAATACAAAGATTTCTCATGTACCTGATAATTGTACTTTTCTTCAAACCATCATAAACATGTATTAACAGTGTTTATATTTTTAATATTTAAACACTAAATAAACGTTTAAATTAAGTGACTAAAACTCTCTTGGTAACATGTTTCTTGTTTCTCTGTTGCAGAGTTCTTTTGTAGATTTATCCTTTGGAATGATATTTTCATAATGAGTCAACAAGGTTACGTGGCTACACCCCCATATTCTCAGCCTCAGCCTGGAATAGGCCTTTCTCCACCTCATTATGGGCACTATGGGGATCCGTCGCACACAGCATCTCCAACAGGTAAAGTGTGTTATTTTGACTTGTATGTGATTATTTAGTTCTCAGGCTCAGAGGCGTAAGATGTTCTGAAAGAGGAGATTTGAAAGCATTGAATGATCATTATATAATGAAATGGCTTGAGATTACAGGATCATTTGGAAAAGGCTCTCATAGCAGAGCTCTACATCACTAGTTTGGTTATTGCATGGAATACAAGTTTGGTTTTTAAATATAGACTAAAACAAACACTTCCTGTTTTATTTTTACTGTGAGTCTTGTTCTTGCTGTTAATTAGTGATATAAGATTATTGTAAACATTGAATAAAAAAAGAATTACATTTATAAATGAATTAAATTTGCATATCCTTATCTAGGATTGGCCCTAGATAAATCTGTCCATCAGTTATATGTGAGGATAATTCTTTGTACAATTCTTTATACAAATGGACCTTGTATAAATCAATGAGTAACTCTCAGAACTCACTGGAACTAGCTCAGATATCTGGGATCCAGGCTGTGCTAGGTAGAATGTATATGGTACAAAGTCAGCAAGGGGTAAGGACTCCCTGTAGCGGGGCTTGATGTTAGCAGCCACACAGAGTATGCTGCAGAAGATGCTCTGAGATTGTGAATTACCTGTGGAAAGTCACTCTTATGATTTATTCCTCCCCAGATTTTAAAGATGTCCAGATGAAGCCTCCCTCTTCTTGTTCAGGACAATTCTCTCCAGAATGTTTATAATCTTGCCTTACTGGATCCTGTAGAAACCATTAACCCCTCCACTTTCTATCTGGTGGTTCATTTCTCCTCAGCATTTATTTATGAAGATAATTATAAATTATTCTTTTTTATGATCTATCGAAGTCTGGCCCTAAAAGCTTTCCCTGTACTGTCTTATTTAATCCTCATACAATGCTATGAAGTAAGTTATTTTTGCAGGTAAAAAAACTGAATGTCTGGTGTCGTGGTGTCATGTGACTTGTCTGAGGTCACAGATAGCAAGTAGTAGCACCAGGATTCATACCCAGATCTCTCAAGAAGACAAAAAACAAACTGCATACACACCTAAGTATAACACTTTGTATTGTTCACTCTTCCCTCTTCACAGGCATCTTCTTGAGAAAGTACTCACTATGCTTGGTGATCTCCACCTTTGCCTCTCCTTCCCTCCATGGCTCAGCATAGTTTACACTTCATAGTTTGTCACCCCATCCACACTTCCACTTCCCTCACCAGGACTATCGGTGTCCTATTTCTCAAGCAGAAGACATTGTGCTGTCTGTCCTCTTTTGTATTTGACACTGTTTACCACTCTCATTTTTATGAAACTCTTTTCTCCTTTGGTTTCAATGACACTATCCTTTTGTTATTGTTTTTTGAGGTGGAGTCTCCCTCTGTCCACCAGGCTGGGGTGCAGTGGTGTGATCTCAGTTCACTGCAACCTCCACCTCCTAGGTTCTAGTGATTATCCTGCCTGCCTCAGCCTCCTGAGTAGCTGGGATTACAGGCGCCCGCCACCATGCCCGGGTAGTTTTTGTATTTTTAGTAGAGATGGGATTTCTTTTTTTTTTTTTTTTTTTTTTGAGACGGAGTCTCGCTCTGTCGCCCAGGCTGGAGTGCAGTGGCCGGATCTCAGCTCACTGCAAGCTCTGCCTCCCGGGTTTACGCCATTCTCCTGCCTCAGCCTCCCAAGTAGCTGGCCCGGCTAGTTTTTTGTATTTTTTAGTAGAGACGGGGTTTCGCCATGTTAGCTAGGTTGGTCTCGATCTCCTGACCTCGCGATCCACCCATCTCGGCCTCCCAAAGTGCTGGGATTACAGGCTTGAGCCACCGCGCCCGGCCGAGATGGGATTTCACCATGTTGGCCAGGCTGGTCTCGAACTCCTGACCTCAAGTGATCCACCTGCCTCCGCCTCCCGAAGTGCTGGGATTATGGGTGTAAACCATTGTGCCCGTTTTTTTTTGGTTGCTTTCTGGACATTTCTTTGGAAGGGGTTCTACATGACCCTTAAGTGTTGCTGTTTCTCCCTCCATGTTCCATCTTCACCACTGTTCTCCCACGCTGTAGATTTTTCCCTAAGCTGGATCATTCACAGAAAGTGCTTGTCTCTCAGATCTATTTCTCCAGCCCAGATGCCTCTCCTAAGCTCTAGACCAGGGGTATCCAGTCTTTTGGCTTTCCTGGGCCACACTGGGAGAAGAATTGTCATGGACCACACATAAAGTATACTAACAATAGCTGATGAGCTAAAAAAAAAAAAAATAATAAATCAAAAAGATCTCATAATGGTTTAAGAAAGTGTTCAAATTTTTATTGGGCCACATTCAAAGCTGTCCTGGGCCACATGTGGGCCGTGGGTTGGAAGAGCTTGCTCTAGACCCATATTTCCAGTTGTCCGCCTTTGTTGAGGCATATCACAATCACCATACCCAAAACAATTCCATATTCATCGTGGAAGCCTATGTTTTTTGGCATTTCAGATCTCACTCATTAGCATCACTTATTTGGTGATCCACACCAGAAACTTTATTTAAAAAAAAAAAATAAAAACAAAAACAAACTTGGTGGGGTGTGGTGGCTCACACCTATAATCCTAGCACTTTGGGAGACCAAGACAAGTGGATCACTTAAGGCCCGGAGTTTGAGACTGTCCTGGCCAACATGGTGAATCCCAGTCTCTACTAAAAAAATAGAAAAAAATAATTTGCTAGGCATAGTGGCACATGCTTGTAATCTCAGCTATTTGGGAGGCTAAGGCATGAGAATCTCTTGAACCAGGGAGATGGAGGTTGCAGTGAGCCAAGATCATGCCACTGCACTCCAACCTGGGGAACAGAGTGAGACTCTCTCAAACAAACAAACAAACAAGCAAGCAAAAAAACCTCTCCCTCGTTTTTACCTCCTCCAGTGCAATTGGTCTCCCAAATCTTTTTGGAGTGATTGTAAACAGCTTTCCTACCTGCTTTCTCCTTTCCATTCTCCTGTCACTCTTTTTGTTCAATCCATCCATCTCTCACATGGATTACTAAAATGATCATGTAACTATTATCCCTGTCTCCAGTACTGCCTTTTTCCAAACCATCAACTCCTGAGCCAGAGGGATTTTTTATACCATGCAAATCTAATTTGAATTCTACTTTTGTGTTCTAATACTTTTGCAGGCCTCTATACTATTTGCCATACTGTGTTATAATAGATGTTCCTATAGTAGATGTTCCTGGAGCAGAGAAGGCACTCATGACTACTTTAAAAAAACTTTTTTAAATTTGCAAATAAAAAACTATATGTACATATATATTATGTACAACATATTGTTTTGAAATATGTATACACTGGAATGGTTAAATTGAGCTAATTATAAATGTTTATTCAGTGAAGTGAATGACAAACTGTAGCACTCATTAGCAAAACACTCTGGTATTCACCAATATTTAATTAAATTAAATTAATTTATTTATTTGAGACAGGGTTTTGCTCTGTTGCCTAGCTTCCGAGTAGCTGGTAGAGATGAGGTCTCCCTGTATTTCTCAGGCTGGTCTTGAACTCCTCAGCTCAAGTGATCCTCTCGCCTTGGCCTCGCAAAGTGCTGGTATTATAGGAGTTAGCCTCGGCACCTGGCCTTACCAGTGTTTTTAAAAACTGTCTTTGTTGGATTAAATCCTTCACACTTTAATTTAAACTGATTTCTCCTTACTTAATGGATATTAAATATCAGGTGAATAACCAGGCTATTATACTCTCTGCAAATATACCTTTCTATGCATATTATGGTGTTTTAGTTTAATTATTTAAGACTTTCACTAAATTACCCCACCTCTTATATCTCTGATTATATTCTGCTGAATAACCTTAGATACCTTAATCTTCAGTCTTCATGTGTCTTGTCTAACCTTTTAGTGATCCTTTTATTGGTCTCCTGACAGACACAAGCAAACTTGTTGTGATTCCTTGAAGTATCTGTTCCACTGTAGATCTGGCCAGTGCTAACTCTTGCTTTGTGTTGCTCACATTATCATATCTCCATTTATGCCTATTCATTGTGTTTTTGTAAAGCTAGTGCTGTATACTAACACCTTTTTTTTTTTTTTTTTTTTTTTTTGAGGGACAGGGTCTTGCTTTGTTGCTCAGGCTGGATTGCAGTGACGAGATTATAGCTCCCTGCAGCCTTGAACTCACAGGCTCAAATGATCCTCCTGCCCCAGATTCCCAAGTGGCTAGTACTATAGGTATGCTCCACCATGCCCAGCTAATTTTAAATTTTTTTTGTAAAGATGGGGTCTCACTATGTTGCCCAGTGCTGTCTCGATCTCCTGGCCTCAAGCCATCCTCCTGCCTTGGCCTTCCAAAGTGCTGAAATTACAGACATGAGCCACTGCACCCAGCCACAAATTTAACAGATTTATTTGATGAACAAAATAATTGTGGTAATATGACATTGAATAAAAGAAGCCTAATCTCAGTCCTCATAGTGTTTACTTTGTGAGAAATGCACTAAATAACAATGACAATTTTGGGGGGAAGTACTGTTGTAAAGGAAGTAGAGGGTGGTATGGAAGCACGTGGCAGGGGCGCCTAAACAAGACTTAGGGTGGAAGGGCTGCTTCCTGGAGGGAATGCCTTGAAACATGAGTGAAAATTAGCCAGGTCAGGAAGCAGTTTGCTGGGACTGGAAGGCGGTACTTTTCAGGACCTGCAAGACATTTGGCATGGCTGGGGAGTAGCATGGGAACGGTGAGAGATGCCACTGGTGGAGAAATGTAGGATCATTTTAAGGAATTTAGGCTTTATTGTAAGGGCAGTAGAGTACCACTGAAGTGATTTAATCTGGGAAGGGTCACAATCCAATGTATGCACATTTTAGAAAGCTACATAGCACATTAGTAAGTGTGGAGAAGTAATTACAGCTGTGCGTACTGCTCTCTGCAGTAGGGTTTTTCAACTTCAGCACTATTGACATTTGGGGCCAACGAATTCTTTGTTGGGGGAGGGTAGCAGGGTGCCATCCTGTGCCTTGTGGGATATTTAGTAGCATCCTTGGTCTCTATCCATTGGATGCCTGTAGTACCTCCCCCAACCTTCTGGGAGTTGTGGCAACCAAAAATGTCCCAGACATTGCCAGATGTCCTATTTTAGGGACAAAATCGCCCTTGGTTGAGGACACTGGTCTGGAGACTGACAGTTAAGAATTATTAATGTCCTATAACTAGGACGGGGCTGTGGGGTGGTGATAGGGCTCCTAATAGTGAGCTTATATAGGTGCACCATCCAGCACGGTGCTTTAGGGACCATAGCCATTACAATTCTACCCATATAATAGGGAGTTTATCTTTGTTTATTTTAGATAAACATTTTTGCCCCCAACAAATGGCTTTTACTTTTGGTTTTAGTTTGTCAGGTCCAGGACCAAATTCAAGGCATGCTTTTCTGTGATGTGGTTTGGTGAGTGTTCCTTTGCTGATAACAGTACCCTCTAGTGGAAAGGGATTTGTTAAAGGGTATCAGGAAGCAAACAAAACATCAGAAAAAGGCAGAGAACCAGACTTGGGAGTATGTGGTCCATGAAGATGAACATTGCCCATGCAGTACCATTCCACCAGAAGTCACCACCTTTCTTCCCCAGGAGAATCATCTCTGCCACCAGGCTGACCAGAGTCTCCCAGAGGTGTGCTGCTTTGCTGAATTTAGAGCACATGGCAAAACAAATTGTAAGGCAGTCTAGGAATTTTCACTTTTCCACCTCAAGACCGTATATTAATATTAATAGAAAAGCAAGTAAGAAGGGGATTGGAATTGTTGAGTTTACTGGTCTATAGTATCTGCCACTGTATTAGAGACCAACTTGTGATCTTAGATTTTTTTTTGATGGGGTTTGTCTAAGAACAGTTCATTCTCATTACATGGTGTTCCTTTCCTATTAAAATTCTTATACTGCTCTATAAAGAACCTGATTCTCTTTGTGTTTGAGTACTTTTGAAAATGCCAGTAACATGGCTGGGGGAAGACTATGACTTTGCAGATATCAATGATACTGACTTCCCTTTGCCCTGGGGGTGGAGTGCAAGTGACGCATAGGACTTTGCAGTCTGATCCCAGCCAACCTGGACAGCCTCCACTCTGGCTACTTTCCCTCCCAGCCTCTCCACACCAAGCCTTTCCTCTGTCCTGATTGTGCCATCTCTCTCATGTCTTTGCTCAAGCTTTGCCTTCTAACTGGAATCCCTTATCCTGTCTTCTATATGAAGAAAACTGCTTCTCCTTCAAGATTCAGCTCAAGCAGTCCTTCTTTGAACTCTTCTCAATTCCCCCAGGAAGAGTTAGGTAGTCTCTCTGCATATTGTAACAGTCATCACAAGACATTGTAATGATTTGTTTACATGGTTGTCTCTTCTCTCAAATGGCTCAAAGGCACCTTAAGTGTATGTTGAATAATAATGAGAATGATTTGAGAATGCCACAGAATGATTTGAATCATTGCCATAGGGTTGATTCCCAAACAAAAGAGAGAGCACAGTAAGATTGATGTATAAATTCTGCGTGCATCTATCAGAGCTGTTTTTTTTTTTTAAATTCTCTAGACATGTTTATAGGGGTTTTCATGAAAATTGCTATTATCCTACTTATTTTTTAAAAAGGGGAATATTTTTGGGGAGCCGGGAGGCAAATAAGAAAAAAGAAAAAAAAAAGAAGAAAAAAAAGACCGAAGTTGAATGTATATTAATGCTACTGTTGTGAATTGCCTACTTTTGTCCAAAATAATGTTTTTAAAATGAAAATATAAATGTGTTTGTAATTATGGTGCATATGCTTTGTTAGAATAAAAATGCTCAAGAAAAGAGTGCAGGGGCTATGGCCAGGGAAGACGAAACAGCTGTTTTGAAAACTGTCATATCCATTGCTTCATTTAATTCTCAGAACAATCCTTGGAGCTAGGGAATATTATTGCCATGACATGGGATTACAAGTTGAAGCTCTGAAAAATAAAATATCTTATCAGAGTCACAAATTCAAACTTGTCTGTGACTGCAAGTCTCATGTTTTTCTAACTTTGCTGGGTTTGGGGTTTAGAACTTTGTATTAAAATGTAGTGTTATAAGGATAACATTTATTGAAAATAGTGGTGTATGAATTTGCTAAGTAAAACTATGTAGAATTAATATAAAAATGTCCTCAGTTTAAGGAATCCTATTTTAAGAGAAGAAACCTTGAAAAGTTTCAATATTATTCACGAAGACTGGCACTTCACTGGATACCTGTCATTTTAGATTATGCAAACATCTGAAAGCATTCTCTTGAAAGCAATATGACAATATAAGAAACTCTTCCTGGGTGACTACACGTCATCAGTCAATTCCTTTCTATCCAAGGGAATAAACTTTCTATCTGAGGGAATAAAGGAAACGTTAATATGAAATACCACGACGAAGTGAAAGCGGGGAGTGCATAGCAGGCAGCTAGGTGGTCATCGAAGACCTTGCCAGAGAGCAGGGTATGGTCAAAAGTAAATTGAACGAGTGAAAACAAGCAAGTGGAGAGAGCAGATAGAATAATTGAAGTTTTTCTCTTTTTTTCTTTCTAGAAGCTAGAAAAGGTCTTAGGTAATCTAGTCTAAGCCTTTCATTTTGCAGGAAGAAAACTGAGGTCCTTAAAGATAAGCTTCTTGCCAAGGGTCATACAACTAATAAGTAACCATGTGGGGCCTTGAACTGCTCTAACCCAAGCCCAGTGATTGCTCTCCTCTATTGCAATTTCTCAAGAAGAAAAGAGAGAAATGTCTGAAGACAGTTCCAAAGAGAAGTCTTTAAAGGTCTCTATTTGAGAAGAGCTGCTAATAAATGAAAACAGTCATTCCCAGAAGCATTCATTAATTGCATGTGGTCCCCTATTTTGTCTGAGCAAGCATGATGAGTCTGACTGTCAGTGAGCAGTCCCCCAGCTGTTTATCATCCAGCTGTTTAGGATCCTGGAAAAATTATTAAGCTCTGAAGGAAGTGCTCAGGATTTTTAGAAAAATAGACCCTACTCCCCATCTGCTTTTGTTGTGCTGTAAGTCAAAAGCATTTCTAGTGTTCTCCCCCATGCCCCATTTAGTTACAGTTAGAATGCTGTACCATGACCCTTCCTGCTTTTTCCAGGTTTATTTCTGATATCTAACTGCCGTTTTTCATTGCGCGTTCTAGTATTCTTTGCGTGATAATGTGCTTTATCAAATGCCTCTGTCATATGCAAATTTATTTTTTTCTGTTTTAGTTTCTGTTTAGTGATAAAATGGTTCCCTTCTTTTCTCCTCTTTCATCATTATGATAGTCAAATACTCATGCCAGAGCCTGGTGTTGACAGGTCTGTAGGTGATGGTTAAGCTTGAAAGAGATTTTGTTCTAATCCATTTATTTCCCTCCTCCTCCACCTAGTTTTCATTTTTAACCTAATGACTTTGCCTCATCTCTCTTTGTACTTTAATACACTTCTAAATTCATGCCCCTCTCTTGTAGGTATGATGAAGCCAGCAGGGCCTTTGGGGGTCACTGCCACTGGGGGAATGTTGCCTCCGGGTCCTCCACCTCCTGGGCCCCATCAGTTTGGTCAGAATGGAGCTCATGCTGCTGGTCACCCTCAACAAAGGTAAGCTAGGTAGATTCCAGCCTTCGTTTGTATATTCTCCTAATATGATTTCAGAAATACCTTCTAAGCTTGTATGTTTATTGGTTGAAAGTTTGACTGAAATGTCTACATCCCTGAAAGGATCTATTAGATAACTGCCCTAGGAAACAAAGCAATAAGAAAAGTTATGGCTGGGCATGGTGGTTCATGCCTGTAATCCCAGCACTTTGAGGGGTTGAGTTGGGCAGATGGCTTGAGCCCAGGAGTTTGAGACCAGCCTAGGCAACATAGTGAGACCCCGTGTCTACAAAAATAGAAAAAATTAGCCGGCCTGGTGGCGCATGCTTGTAGTCCTAGCTACTGGAGAGGTTGAGATGGGAGGATCCTGTAAGCCCGGGAAGTCAAGGCTGCAGTGAGCTATGACTGTGCCATTGCACTCCAGCCTGGGCAACACAGTGAGACCCTGTCTCAAAAAAAAAAAAAACAAGAAAAGTTATGAAGAAAAAGACAATATTAGTAGGTATTTTAAAATGTATCAAAAAGTACTTGTGTCAATACCATACCTTTTAGTTTTGAGTTATGTTCATTTTAGACTTTCATGTCAGTTTCTAATTCCTTTAGATGCCCATGGCCTATATTCTTGAATAAAATTTTAAATCATTCTATTTTCTTAGATCCTTCACAGAACTGAGCTCAGTGCCAATGGGTGCTTAATAAATATTTTAAAATTAAATCAGATTGTTGCCAGTGGTAAAGTCTAGGAGCTTGATGTGGAAGGCACACAGATGCCAGTGAGGGATTCTCAAAAGGCAGAGCTGTAGTAAAAACAACACAGGAAATAAATCTTGTGTTTGTATTTATAATAAATTGAGGAAGGGAAAAGTTGGAAGCAGGCCTGGAGAAGCCAAGATGTATGAAATATTTAGAGCCTGCAGCCCACTAGGGACTAGTCCCTGGGAAAGAAGCCAGCATCAAACCTTCCCTGTTAGAAATCCCGTTATTGTTTATCCGGTGAGGTGTAGCTGCCGAGAACCTGTGCCAAGCCAGTGCCAAGCCACAGGCAGTGTTTGCTTTGGAGTGTCTCCCAGGATTACCCAGAGGCTTCATTTCTCAGATTCCTTCCCAGGTAGCAAGGTTTGAGGGTGGGGGGGGTGGGCAGTAACCCCTAGGTATGACTCTAGACCCTCCTAATGGTGAAGCCTTTTAGTCATGGCCTTTCATGAAGCCTATAGTCCTCCATAATAGGAAAACTCCCTCTGGGATTTTTTTTTTAAGTCATCAGGTTAATTCTCCTACAGGGCATTTGTGAGTTAGGCACTTGCTGACTCTTGTTTGTCATAATAACATTTGCCGGTTGAAATGGTAGCTATGGGATGCAGAGGGTAGGTCATTAAGTGTGATAGTGGTTTAAGCTTGGAGCAAGAAGTCAAAGGGCCTGACTCGGGACTTGACTCTACTGCCCTGAGTCTCAGAAGAGTGACAGAAAGGCAAGAGAGGAAGAGCAAAAAGACGGAGAACCAAGATGCCTCTTCTGGTTCAAGCAGTTTGCCACCTGTGGACACTGGTGAAGTTCCTTGGCCATGCCCGTCCTCATTTTCCTCACTTGTAAAATGAGAATATAGAATTCTCAGTCCAGAAGTAAAGGGGAGAAGACCTAGAAAAATTCATCATTGCTGGGTGTGGTGGTTCACGTCTGTAATCCCAACACTTTGGGAGGCTGACACGAGAGGATCGCCTGAGCCCAGGAGTTCGAGACAGCCTGGGCAACATGATGAGACCCCATCTCTACAAAAAATTTAAAAAATTAGCCAAGCATGTTGGCATGCACCTGTGGTCCCAGCTACTTCAGAGGCTGAGGTGAGAGGATAGCTTGAGGCCAGGAGGTCAAGGCTGAAGTGAACTGTATTCATGCTATTATACTCCATCCTGGGCGACAGAGGGAGACCCTGTCTCAAGGAATGAAAGAAAAAAAAAAAAAAAACATTATTGTTGTGAACTTCTAGGGATCTCAGATTTTTTTTTTTTTTTTAAAGAAATGCAAAGATTGAACAGCTGGTTTCAAGTTGAGAAAAATGTTTTAGTCACTGGTATTAGCCTGGAATTGATTTGTTTTGTTTTGTTTTGTTTTGTTTATTGCCATTTATTTCACTTGAGTAGGTTGCTTAGGAGTGAGTAAACCATGGACTTTGCCATCAAGCAGGCCCTAACTTTGTGATTGTGAGCCCAGCACAGGGTCTGGCCCAGTGAAGAGCAGAGGACTCTAGAGTCAGGACATGTTTGCTCATCTTGGCCTAGATGGTTACTAGCTAGATAAGTTACCTAACCTCTATGTGCCTAGGTTTGCTCATGACGATTTTAACAATAATACATGGTTTTGAGGATTTTAGTGATTAACGCATGCAGAGTAACCTTTCCCAGTGCACAGTGCCCATGGACTCAGCACCTTAGCATTTGTCAGTATCATTTCCATTGAATCTGAAAAGTCCACTGTTTATAGCATGTCCATCCTTAGCTCAATGTAGTTACTCATGACAGCTCAGAAATCTCTTGACAGCTTAAAGAAGCTGCTTTTATGGTGATTCCTAGGGAAGTACTGACAGATTTTACTCTCTCTCTTCTACTGTTCACTTGCTACAACTTGCATACTGGTTTGAAGGTTAGAATTGGGGTTAAAAACTGAAAAAGTCAGGGAAAAGTGTAGTATTTCAGGCTGAGCCTTCCTGCTGCCTTGCCCTCATGGAACACACTTCTGTGAATGTAGCGCAATGCAAGGGTAAAGTGCACCGTGATTGTGCAGGTGAATCATACCAGTCTGATGACAGAGGCTGTCAAAGAGCATAGATGGCATATGACTTTTCTTTGTGGATTCTAGCATTTTATCTGTGTCACTTGTACTTAGTATACCAAAGAAATATTTTAATTTTACTGTATCTAAATTATCAAACAGAAACAAGATATAAAAAAGTTACTACATTGATTTGAGTTTAACATGTAAAATTTTTATATGTAAAATACTGCTATTTTAAATATAATGTTTTATAAAATTTAAAAGTCATACCTAGTTATTTGTCTTTTTGATTTGACTGAGGAAGAATAAATTCCTTAAACTTGCAAGCAGTGCTAAAGTTATCTATATAGAGTTACTACTGGGTAGGATATTAAATAAAATCTGCAACCTAAAAATCAATGTTTTAAATTATAAGATAAAAATTCAATCAATCAATTGTAAGTGATGTATTCTGATGAAGAAACAGTGAATTTGAGGGAACAGGGGACCCATCTTCCCAAATTGAAGCTAGTATGTGTGAATCTACTAAGAAATTGATTGCAACAAAAGATGAAGGAAGGAGCAATAAAAATATGAGAAATAGTTGTTTTTTCTTCAATTTTATTTAATGTGGAAAACGATGCTAGGATGTAGTGGAACTTTCATTTTTTCTACTCTATGGGCTAGGTATTCAAAATTCTGATTTTGTTTCAACCAGATTTTGAAAAATTTGGGATCTTAATTCCGCATACAAACTTCAGCATACATCTCATTTCTTGAGCAATTTGTTGCAAACTTGAAAATGGGAAGTGTTTGAAGTTGAACAGGCCACAGAAAACGGAATCAACTCTACAGAGGATTAGGATTAAATCGAGGCAAAATTTTCAGGTTTTATTAATCATCTGGTAGTAATTCTTTATTGAATTCTTTCTGATGGTGAATCTGCTCTTCTCTGACATTCAGTGAAACAGTAAATTAAAATATATACTTGACATTCAATGAAACCATAAATTAAAATATATAATTGAATGTTTTTCAGTCTAGAGCCATGTTAAATAAAGGCAGTCAACATGATAAACATTTATTTAACTCTGTATGGTTCTTCATTTTAACATTATAGCAAAAAAAAAAAAAAAGGGGGTCATTCCATTTTACTTGCTCTTTTTCAGAATTTGAAAGCTTAGAGCTACAGAGATTAAGTGGTTTCCATGCTACGGCAGGAGGACCTGGATTCCCACCTCTGCTTTGTATGACATGCTATGTGACTTTGAATAAAGTAATGAAGTTAAAAAATATGGGCAGGGCGCTGTGGCTCACGCCTGTAATCCCAGCACTTTGGGAGGCTGAGGTGGGTGGATCACGAGGTCCAGAGATTGAGACCATCCTGGCCAACATGGTGAAACCCTGTCTCCCCTGTCTCTACTAAAAGTACAAAAATTAGCTGGGCATGGTGGTGCATGCCTGTAATTCCAGCTACTCGGAAGGCTGAGGTAGCAGAATCACTTGAACCCGGGAGGCAGAGGTTGCAGCTGAGATCTTGCCATTGCACTCCAGCCTGGGCAACAAGAATGAAACTCCATCTCAAAAAAAAAAATAAATAAATAAATAAATTTGTATATTTAAGATGTTCTTTCATCTCTTTCCTCATTTATGTGAGGGTTTTGTTAGCCATTTAATACTATTCTGTTTATTTTAAAATTGATAATAATTGCTTTTAAAAACCAAATCTATTTAAAACTTACCATATTTAAGTTGGTCAGAAAGAAATAATTTATTTGTGAATTTCTGAAATCTAACTCCTGGGCTACATGTTAGGCACTGAATGATAAGTAGGCATTTATGGGTTGAAAGTAATAACTGATGGTTATACAGTCTCTCATTCTCTATTTTAAATCCTTAACTTTTGTTAAGTTAAAAAAAAATACTTGAAGCTGCTTGTGTTATAACTCCTGTTTGAAATATATTTTGTCCTACCTGTATTGTAAAAACAAAAATGATTCACAGAATTGTATATTTAAAAGTATTAACATTTATGAAACACCTTTGACATTGTTTTGGGGGGCTTTTTTCTCCATATAAATGCAGCATCCCCAGTTTCTGCTTATCAAATCCAAAGTGTGTAACCATACCTCACTGCATCCATGAATATATTCTGTAGTACATGTGTATTCTGCCTGTGTGCAATTACTTCATTTATTCCCTATGACAAAGTTTTTTTTGTTGTTTGTTTGTTTTGAGACAGAGTCTCGCTGTGTTGCCCAGGCTGAAGTGCAGTGGTGTGATCTCGGCTCACTGCAAGCTCCACCTCCGGGGTTCACGCCATTCTCCTGCCTCAGCCTCCCGAGCAGCTGGGGTTACAGGCACCAGCCACCACGCCCGGCTAATTTTTTGTATTTTTAGTAGAGATGGGGTTTCACCGTGTTAGCCAGGATGGTCTCAATCTCCTGACCTCGTGATCCGCCTGCCTCAGCCTCCCAAAGTGCTGGGATTACAAGCGTGAGCCACCGTGTCTGGCAGACAAAGTTTTTTTAAAAGATGACAAAGTATTATTTCTTAAAAAGAAGAAATGTTTTCATCTTAGGAAACAATGGATTTACAAAACAGACCTTTAATATAATTCTTGAAATCATTTTTTTAGTGATCACAACATATTTTAAATGTGTCATGTGAGACTAGAATTAGATTTTTTGTGCTTGTGTTTCACCAGTGTCATTAATTGATTAGAGATATAAAGAAGACTTTTACTGTGAAAAGTTAATGTTTGTATTTTCTGTCTTTTATTCATTTTCTTCCAAAAAGTATTTAAGTCAAACGGTGCTTAGTCTAATTGTGTTGGGCTTTTTGGAAAATTTGACAGGAGAGAAATTGGATAGTTTTGTTTAACAATATTTTTGGGTTACAATGTTATTCATTCAATCATTTCTAGACAATTTTCTGCTATAGGATAGCTTGTACTTGTGGGTACATTGGAAAGAGCATTTTCTTTCTTTCTTTTTTTTTTTCTTGCAACATGTATTTTATTAGGCAGGCTTTTCTGCATCATTGCAGAAGAGTCCTAAATTACAAAGTCAGTTCCGGCTTCCGATGAAACATACACTGCAGAAATAAGCTGTTCAGAGGTATGAGTGGAAAAGAGAGTTTTCATCACTCACCTATTTATCTCAAAGTGTGAGATATTATTCTGCAAATATGCTAAATGTCGTTCACTCAGAGTAATGGTTAGAAGGTTACTTTTCTGTTTTGTTTGTAATAATCAATTTAAACATATGGAGAAAAATGACAACATAAAATTAGTGTGATGCTTTGAAAAGTGCACTCACTGAAGACCTGGAAAAACGCTGGTCCTAGTGTTTTCACAAATAAATTGTGAGACTTTAGGCAAGCAATGGCTTCCCTCAGGCTCTGCTCCTAACCTCTCAATGGCAGTAGGAGGCAGAAGGCAAGACATGGGCCATGGGGAAATAGTTTCCAGTTTACAGAGAAATCGAAAGCAGAGTATACCATTTGGGAAAATTCAATTTTATTTAAAATTCATAAGAATTTATAATGTGACTCTCAGGCAGGCTTTAATCCCATTTGGCAGATTAACCATGCTAGGTACACTGTCCAGATAGTGGCCATTGTTTAATGCAGAGCAAGAAAAAATAAATAATAAGTTCAAGCTAAATCAAAGGTAAAGCATGATGTACTTTTTAGATTTTTTTTTTTTCTCTTTGGGACAGGGTCTGGCTCTCTTGCCAGGCTGGAATGCAGTGGCGCAGTCTCAGCTCGCTGTAGCCTTGACCTCCTGGGCTCAAGTGATCCTCTTACTTCAACCGTCCAAGTAGTGCCAGTACTCTTGGCTAATTTTTTATTTTATTTTGTTTTATTTTTTGTAGAGACAGGGTCTCACTATGTTGCCCAGGCTGGTCTTGAATTCCTGGGCTCAAGTTGTCCTCCTACCTCAGCCTCCCAAAGTGCTAGGATTATAGGCATGAGCCACTGCTTCTGGCTGTATTGTTTTCTTAATTTTCGTTCTACTGATGATTAACTTTAGTATAGATAAGGCTCTGGTGGGCTCAGTTTCCCAAACTGATTTCCAGAACTGGTTTTATGCTCACAGTAGGATTTTTTTTCTGTCTTGGCATGTTCAGCATGTGAGCATAAATATAAGATGATGCTACATGATCATATTGAGCTCATGTCAAACTTAATTAAAGATTTAGTATATAATATCAGTCATTTTCCTAGGCCCACTAGACAGGCTTATTTAATTACATTGTTGTATGTCATTTGCTTGAGATGCTATGATATTGTTTAACATCCTGTTTTCCTTGCTCAGATTTCCAGGCCCTCCACCTGTCAACAGTGTGGCATCCTCATATGCACCATACCAACCCTCTGCACAATCATCTTACCCAAGTCCTATGTCCACTTCATCTGTCACCCAGCTGGGCAGCCAGCTCAGTGCTATGCAAATCAACAGCTATGGTAATAGTTTTATTATTAGTGTTTATTGACTGCCTTGTGTCCTGGTTATTTTTAATGAGGGAGGTGTTCTTCATTTTTAAAATAGATGTAACTAGGGCATACTGTGTTGAAGTAGTATTTGGACATTTTAATAATAAAGCATCTATCTTATGTAGGGCTATAGTTAATTGTTTTCTTGATCATGCTGCCACTTATTTCAAGGTAATTGAAGGACCCTCAGAATACCTTCCATTCAATGATCAAACAATAAAAAAAGACAAAAAATCCTGACTTAACAAATAAGCATTAGAACAGTGAAATTATTTTAAGAAATAAAATAAGGATAATTTAAACCTTGTATTTTTTGTGATGGGGCCCCCAAATCAGAAATATAGTACTCATTGTTTCACAGTGCATTTTAATTATGTGTTTAGATCATGGAAAGAATGGAAGCTCAGATGTTATGAGGCAGAAAAGAGAAGAATAAGAGAGGAAAGAGTCACAGTACTGAGATTTACATCAACAGAAATGCTGTATATCCTATGAGTCATGGAAAGCTCCACTGTAATGACAGCACAGTCGGCCATTTATCTAGATGAAGAATATTTCCATGTTACTTAAAATTAGTTTTCTGAAGTGTAATTAGAACCCCTCTATTTTCTGTCTTTTACTCATTTCAAAATGGATAAGTCTCCAAAGAAGCAACCCAGTTTCCCATAATCAGAGAAAGGAAACATAATCTGGTTTTACAGCTGTTTCCAATATGATTGGAGAGCATGTTGGTGGCCCTTCTCTTCTCTCTGGTTATTTCTACCTAATTCTGAAATTTGTTTGATCAAGTCACGCACAGGATGCAAATAATTTATTGAATGTGCAATTTACCTGAGTAATGCTTGTTATGTAATAGAATTTTTATACGATTTTCTAGATTTTTGTACCAGATACAAATTCTTTAATTAATGTGTACATCATGTAATTACACAACTGAGTTAAAATTTATCCTATGAATTCCCTTGCTTAAATTATAAATGTTGCTTTTACCTTTTAAAAATTTTCCAGACCAGGCATGGTGGCTCACACCTATAATCCCAGCACTTTGGGAGGCCAAGGAGGAAGTACTGCTTGAGCCCAGGAGTTTGAGACCAGCCTGAGCAACATCATTAGACCCCATCTCCACAAAAAAAATAAAAAATAAAAATAAAAAGAAAATGAACTTGGCATGGTGGTGTGTGCCTGTAGTCTCAGCTACTTGGGAGGCTGAGGTGGGAGGATCACTGGAGCCCTGGATGTTGAGGCTACAGTGATCCATTATCTTGCCATTGCATTGCAGCCTCAGTGACAGAGTAAGACCCTGTCCTAAGAAACAATCCCAGTTGTGTAAAATAGTATTTGTTCTGTTTTCTGAATGAAGATTTCAATTTGTGGCAAAAAAACCCAAGCATGTATTTCTAAGGGTGTCCTCTTGCTTTATGTCAGGAAGACAAGCATCTCTATCATGTACTTTGCAGAAGTCAGAGAATTAAGAAATGTGGTATTTAAGTGGGCTGGTCTTCTTTCTCATGCAGGTTCAGGCATGGCTTCTCCAAGCCAGGGACCCCCTGTCCCTCTGTCAGCCACATCATTGCAGACTCCTCCACGACCTCCACAGCCGTCCATTTTGCAGCCTGGATCTCAAGTTCTTCCACCACCACCCACCACACTCAATGGTCCTGGTGCCTCACCTTTGCTTCCACCAATGTACAGGCCAGACGGGCTCTCTGGGCCTCCTCCTCCAAATTCTCAGTACCAACCCCCACCTCTTCCAGGCCAGACCCTGGGTGCTGGATATCCTTCACAGCAGGGTAAGGTAGACAGGGTGCAGGGAAATGCTTTGGGTTACCCAGGGGAACCCTTAACTGAAAATCAGCTTTGTTCCTATGTTACTAGGTATTTATCACTTACTTTTAAGAAACGGTAGTTTTTGAAGAGTTTTGGCAAGAGCAAAGAAATGGGGAACCACATTCACACTTGATTCCTTGCCTTTTTTAATAAGATGAGAAATACAACATGCTTGACTGAACAGCATAATATCGTCACAAGTCTTACATGCTGGATTTGGGATGATAGTCATTTCTCTTTAAATTTTTTCCAAGCAGCCAACTCTGGCCCCCAGATGGCAGGCGCACAACTCTCTTACCCAGGAGGCTTCCCCGGAGGTCCTGCACAGCTGGCTGGTCCGTCACAGCCCCAGAAGAAGCTGGATCCTGATTCTATCCCTAGCCCAGTAAGTGCTCTACTCACTCTCAGAGTCTCACTCACAAAGGAGCATTCATTTTTCTCAGCAACTCGTCAGTTTGTTAGCATTTATCCTGTTCATTATCACAGAAGTTAGGAGATACTCATCACATAGAGGGAAGGCTTCCTTCCTTATATGTGTGTATGGGGGGAGGTATGCTAGGGTTATGGGCATACTAAAGGTCTCCATGAAAGAGCAGCCTATGTTAACTTTTTTTTTTATTTTTATTTTTTGGTGTTGTATAAACTGGGAAGTGTCTATAATGTTTACATTGACATATTTTGGCAGTATCTATTGCTATGTAATGAGTAATTAACAGACTATATCCTATAGAAACATGCTATTTTAGATAACTAAAGGATCCTTTTCAATAAGAGAAACCCATAGAGACTGAAAGTATATTTTACATCTTGCACATTAAAAAAACAAAATTTGTTTATGTAAAGTTAGAACTAAACTCTTCACTCAAGTGATTTTTTTGTAGGGTTACTCTTTAATAATTTTATCAGTCAAGCTTTACAAGGCTATTCTGCATAGCAAACAATCCCCAACTTTGCTTACAACTGCAAAGATGTATTTATCACTCAGCTTACATGTAGGCTGCAGCAACTGCAGATTGGCTTTAGGCTCTGCTTCATCCGTCCTTATCACTCCAGAATCCAGAGTAAAGAGGCATCCACTACTGAGGACATGCTATTTTGTGGCGGAGGGAGGAAACAGCTGGCCAAAATGTGCAACAGCTCTTAAAGCTTCCACTCATGTGTGGCATGTGTTATAACCACTCATGTGCCCTTGGATGAAGCAAGTCATAAAACAAAGCCCAATGTCAATGGGGCAGGGAAGCTGCCAATTTTATGGCATTGGGATGTAAAATCCTTTTGGAATAATAATGAAATTGGCTACAGTTAGTTTGTGTCTTTGAATAGGTTCTGTAAACATAAGTAGAAGAAGTTAGAAATTAAGGAGCACGAAAAGCTACCATATTAGCTAACTTTTGCTGTGTAACAAACTGCTACAAAACAGTAGCTTAGCGCTACTATTTAATTAATTAATTAATTAATTTGTTATTATACTTTAAGTTCTAGGGTACATGTGTACAACGTGCAGGTTTGTTACATATGTATACATGTGCCATGTTGGTGTGCTGCACCCATTAACTTGTCATTTGCATCAGGTATATCTCCGAATGCTATCCCTCTCCCCGCAACCCCACAATAGGCCCTGGTGTGTGATGTCCCCCTTCCTGTGTCCAAGTGATCTCATTGCTCAATTCCCACCTGTCAGTGAGAACATGTGGTGTTTGGTTTTCCATTCTTGCGATAGTTTGCTGAGAATGATGGTTTCTAGCTTCATCCATGTCCCTACAAAGGACATGAACTCATCCTTTTTAATGGCTGCATAGTGTATATGTGCCACAGTTTCTTAATCCAATCTGTCACTGATGGACATTTGGGTTGATTCCAAGTCTTTGCTATTGTGAATAGTGCCTCAATAAGCATACATGTGCATGTGTCTTTATAGCAGCATGATTTATAGTCCTTTGGGTATATACCCAGTAATGGAATGGCTGGGTCAAATAGTATTTCTGGTTCTAGATCCTTGAGGAATCGCCACACTGTCTTCCACAATGGTTGAACTAGTTTGCAGTCCCACCAACAGTGTAAAAGTGTTCCTGTTTCTCCACATCCTCTCCAGCACCTGGTGTTTCCTGACTTTTTAATGATTGCCATTCTAACTGGTGTGAGATGGTATCTCATTGTGGTTTTGATTTGCATTTCTCTGATGGCCAGTGATGACGAGCGTTTTTTCATGTATCTGTTGGCTGTATGCATGTCTTCTTTTGAGAAATGTCTGTTCATATGCTTTGCCCACTTTTTGATGGGGTTGTTTGTTTTTTTCTTGTAAATTTGAGTTCTTTGTAGGTTCTGGATATTAGCCCTTTGTCAGATGAGTAGATTGCAAAAATTTTCTCCCATTCTGTAGGTTGCCTGTTCACTCTGATGGTAGTTTCTTTTGCTGTGCAGAAGCTCTTTAGTTTAATTAGATTACATTTGTCAATTTTGGCTTTTGTTGCTGTTGCTTTTGGTGTTTTAGACATGAAGTCCTTGCCCATGCCTGTGTCGTGTCCTCAATGATATTGCCTAGGTTTTCTTCTAGGGATTTTATGGTTTTAGGTCTAACATTTAAGTCTCTAATCCAGCTTGAATTAATTTTTGTATAAGGTGTAAGGAAGGGATCCAGTTTCAGCTTTCTACATATGGCTAGCCAGTTTTCCCAGCACCATTTATTAAATAGGGAATCCTTTCCCCATTTCTTGTTTTTGTCAGCTTTGTCAAAGATCTGATGGTTGTAGATATGTGGTATTATTTCTGAGGACTCTGTTCTGTTCCATTGGTCTATATCTCTGTTTTGGTACCGTTTTGGTACCAGTACCGTGCTGTTTTGGTTACTGTAGCCTTAGCACTACTATTTATTAATGCTCATGACCCAGTGGGTTCCCTGGACAGCTTTGCTAATCTGGGCCGGGCTCACCTGATTTTGGCTGGGCTTGCTCACGCATCTGGGGTCAGCTGGAGGCTTGGCTAGGGTATGGATGGTTTAGGATAATGTATTAGTTTCCTATGGCTGCTGTAACAAATTTGTAACAAATTACCACAAATCAGGTGACTTAAAACAATAGAAATTTATTCTAAGCAGGGCTGTGCTGCCTCTGAAGGCTATAGAGGAGAATCTATTCCTAGGCTCTTTCAGCTTCTGGTGGCTTCAGGTCTTCCTTGGCTTGTGACCATATGACTCCAAGCTCTGCTTCTGTGGTCACATTCAGTCCTCCTTTTCTTTGTGTCTTCTTCTCTGGGTGTCTGGCTCAAAATTCCTCTACCTCTTTCTTATACATGTGATTCCATTCAGGGCCAGGATAAGCTCCTCCTCTCAAGATCCTTAATAAAATTATTTTGCCATATGAGGTAATGAAATGGAAAAGGTTCCCTTGTCCCTTTCTCAGGACATACAATGGGGATGTGGCTCACTTCTTCAATGCCCCAGTGCTCAAATCTCTAGGGGAGCATACAGATGGGCAGGCTGTGGGGCTCCAACTCCCACGGCAGTGTCTAGGAGTGAATGTTTACAGTTGAAGCCCCAGTGGACATGTGTTACAGGGTGCTCTTTTAGTTGCCATCTATAGGTAACTTGTATTAACCAGCTCAGTTAGACCCCTTCCTTATCACAAGGACAGAGGGATTTCTGTATCCCAGGTTTTTGCCTTGGTGTACTGGAAGAATTGGATCACTCGTGGGCTTGGAGAATGAGTGCAAGGTTTTATTGAGTAGAAGTAGCTCTCAGCAGTTGGGGGAACCAGAGGGAACCTGGAGTCCTACCACTCAGTGGCCCGGGCTCTCCTCCGACTGCCCCGCCCAAACTCTGCATCTGACCATGTCTGTCAGTGTGCTCTTCCACCGGTGTTCTCCCTCCACGTCCTCTCGCCGTTCAGCCGCTTGTATCTTTATCCGCTGATGTCCTCCTTTCCACATCTGGCTGCCTGTGTGTCTGCCTGCTAGGGACTTGGGTTTTTATAGGCCCAGGATGGGGGCATGGCGGGCCAGGGTGGTCTTGGAAAATGCACCATTTGGGCATGGAAACGAGTGCCTGTCCTCACCTACGTCCCTGGGAGTAGAGCCCTACCCGGGGACCCACCTTTCTCTACCCAGCACTTCCCTGCCCCCCTCCTGTATCAGTAATATTCACAGATTTCAGAGATTAGGACATGGACGTATCTTTCTGAGGGGCACTGCTCTTCCCATCATAGGTAGTGTCATTTGTGTATCTTGTGTTTGGTACCCATCTGTTCATGGGGGATGACCAGGCCACGTTGTCAAGCAGGGTACACTGGGTTTGTTCATGGGGTGGCAGACATCCAAGAGGGAAGGTAGGAGTGTGCATGGTCTTTTGAGGCTTAGGCTTGGAACGGGCACATCGCTGCTTCTGCTACATTTTCTTGGCCAAAGCAAGTCACAAGACTGCCTCAGATTCAAAAATGGACTTTGCTTCTTGATGGGAGGAGGGGCAAGGCAACATGGAAAAGAGCATTTATATAGGGAAGTGCAGATAATTTTGACTGTTTTTGTAATCTGTTACTTATTCTATATTTATTTGAATTTAACATTGAAGATTTGTAATACTGTCTACTGCTGTAACATGTTAGAAATTAAATTTTGACAATTCTTAGTGCCTTTATTGATAATCATATTCCCAGTCATTACTTTTATGGCTTAAAAGAATGAACGAGGGAGATTTATTTTAAGTAATGGTTTTACTTCATTATGGGGACTGAATTGGAAAGTTAGGACAGTAGACTGGAGACCTAGGGAAGAGTTGATATTGCAGCTCAAGTCTAAAGGCATCTGGAGGCAGAATTTTCCTCTTTCTCAGGGAACCTGTTTCTCCGAAGGTGGTCCACTGATTAGATGAAGCCTACCCACGTTATGGAAAGTAATCTGCTTTACTCAAAGCCTGCCTGTTTAAATGTTAATTCGATCTTAAAAAATACTTTAAAAATGCCTTGACAGCACCATCTAGAGTTAGACTAGTATTTGTCCCAAAAATGGCCTAGCCAAGTTGACACATAAAATTAACCATCACATTCCCTTTCTCTTGCATCATCTACACTTCTTTGAAAATGAACTTAAGTTTTTCTCTGTCTAGTTCATTCTCGTCAGAATATAAATATCCTATGATGCCTCCCATCATTAATAAAAGAAGCTTTCTTTGGCCTCTCCCCAAACCTGGATTCAGTTTCCTCCCATCTCTTGGCTTTCTTTTATAGCAAGAAATCTCCCAAAGAGTTGCCTATATCTGCTGTTTTCAGTTCATCTCCTCCCACTCACTCTTGATCCTATTCCAGTTTAGATTTTATCACCACAACCCCACAATACTGTGCTAGTTCAATTACCAATGACTTCCTGTTGCCAAATCTAATGGTCATTTCTCAGCTTTCATGTGACTTGACATCAGCAGCAATTTGACACATCTGTTTACTCCGTTCTCCTTGAAATGAAACTTTTACATTTGCCTTCTGGGATTCCACCCATTTGCTTACATCTCTGTCTACCCCACTGGAGGCTCTGTCTTCTTTGTTGATGTCTCCCCATCTCTCTGACCACCTAGTGTTAGAAGCATCCTAAGACTTAGTCTTTGGACCTGTCCCTTTCTCCATTGACGTTTACTCTCTAGATAATACTTCTCAAAATGTGCTCCCAGGACAGCACCATCAGCATCATCTGGGAGCTTATTAAAAATTCATGTTCTCAGGCCTCAGCACAAACCTATGGAATCAGAATCTCTAAGGGTAAGGCCTTGGAATCTGTGTTTCAACAAGCTGTTCAGATGATTCCTAGGCACACCTAAGTGTGCAAAGCACCACTCTAGATAATTCCATCTATTTTCGTGACTTCGAATGAGTGCAGATATTCCTAGTAAAGACCTTTTCCCTGAAATCCAGATCCAATTCCATTCTTCTAGCTCCTCAGGCCAAAAACCTGGGAATCATCTCTGATTCTTCCTTTCTTGCACATCTCACATTTAGTTCTTTAGCTAATTCTCTTGGTCCTACCTTGTCTGTTCATCCTGTTCCAAGCCTCTACTATTTACCTATCTAGGTTTTTATAAGAGTCTTCTAATTGGTCTCCCTGCCCTTTCAGTCTGCACAGAGCAGCCAGAGTCATCTATTCAAATTCTAAGTCAGATCATGTCATGGCTAAGGAAACCAATACTCCAGTTAAAAAACAGAGTTCTTACAGTAGTCTACAGGACCCTACATTATTTGCCACCCCTGGCTTCCCTCACCCCCTGCCACATGCGCGCGAACACACACACACACACACACACACACACACACACACACACACAAACACCCCCTACCCCTGACCTTGTCTCTTACCACTCTTCTCCACCCCCTTTGACCAACCACACCAGCCTCCTTATTGTTCCTTGGCAGGCCAAGCATGGCCCTAACTCAAGGCCTTTGCCTTTATTCTGCTTAGATACTCTTCCCCTAGATGTATGCAGGGCATGACTCATGTCCTCATTTCCTTAATGTCCTCATTGCTCATCCTCAGTCTCCCTGGCACCCCATCCATATCACTCCATATCCACAGCACTGATTACTGCCTGATGTTGGGTGTATTACTTGTACATTTGTTTACTTATTGCCTTTCTTCTGCACAAGAATGTCCACTCCATGAGGGCAAGGATTTGGTTTTGTTCACTGCTGTGTCTCTAACACTTAGAACAGAGCCTGATACATAGTATATGTCCACATATTCCTTGAATGAATGAATGAATAAATAAATAGGCAATGAAAGCAAGAAGGAGTAGATGCTGTGACTCATCCAGGACCCTTATAATACATACAGACAAATCAGTCCAGTATTTATTTTTATCTTAAAACTAATGAAATTGTGATGGTCAGATGGAGCCTGTTCGTGTTCCTATTACCAAAGGAATATGCTTTTGCTAACAAAATAAATTTTTCCTTCTGGAAAGAAAGATGTAAAGTCACATTTACTGAGCTTCTGCTATACTCCAGTCCTGAGCTAGGTGCTTAGGTGCTTATTACAACCCTTTTGGGTGGTGGTTTTAAATAAATTTTGAAAGTAAGGAAATGTATCATCATCAAAACTCTTCCTCTCTCCTTTTCTGTGTCCATAAGAGGATTATTCAGTAGTTGGGTGCTTTCTACTCCCTTTATCTTACCACTCCAAAATTCACATGATCCTGCTAAGCAGCCTTTCTTGCATGGCACACACATCTTCCTGTTTTTCCCTTATCCTTGTTCACTTATCTCAAGATAATCACTTTCTTTTTTTCTCTTTTCCAATTCTGTTTTATGAACTCAGAATGCTCCACTCATAGCAGATAAATGTAACCGTAATTCTAGCAGTACATCTTCTGAAGGAAAAATAAGTCTATAACTTTTGAAGTAGTTTTGGAATTATCAAGAATCACTGTCATTAAAGCTAAACCCTTCAAGTACAGAGTCACAGTCAAAATTGCTGTTGATGCTTCTTTATCTCTAAGCCTGTTTTTCAAGAACATGCATTTGAGGTAAATAAAAAAAGGCAGAGTATTTTTTAGCAATTATCAGAACTACTTTAATATCTCCCACTCTTTTCTTTGTAGTATTCCATCCAAGATATAAATTAATTTAGAAATGTAATTACTACTGATAACATTGTTTCTTTGGAGGCAGGGCTTTGTAAATTGCAAATGGATAATTTAAAAATAAACTTTTTGGAAATATAGTCTATTGAAGACTATATTCAATGTGTTCTGTATATTATGCACACTAATACATTATCATGGTTTTTACCTCACTTTCATATTTGAATCTTTGTTGGTTGAAATGATTGCAATAAATACTGATAATATAAAAACAACTCTAAGCCAGGTGCAGTGGCTCATGCCTATAATCCCAGCACTTTTGGTGGCTAAGGTAGGAGGAAAACTTAAGCCCAAGAATTTTAGACAAGCCTGGGCAACAAAGTTAGACCCCATTTCTACAAAAAATTTAAAAATTAACTGGGCATAGTGGTGCACACCTGTAGTCCCAGTTACTTGGCAGGCTGAGGCAAGAGAATGACTTGAGCCCAGGAGATTGAGGCTGCAGTGAGCCCTCTTCATGCCACTGTACTTCAACCTGAGCATCAGAGCAAGACCCTGTCTCAAAAAAATAAAAATCAACTCTATTTTTAATGAATTCGATTAACCTTGTGGTCAAAATACAGAATATAATTACAGTGTTTCAGTTTCTCTGCTTCTTGTCTCTGCTCATGGTAGCTTTAGGCTTATCTGTGTCTGACAGCAGTTACATTTGGAGCCATTTTATGTTTTAATCTAATAACAATTCACATCCTATGAAATTAGGAGAGAAGACCTGTAGACTTAAAGGCAGGCTAAATCTGTCATCAGCATTTCATAAAACCAATGTTGTCAGTACCAGCTGGGGACTGGATTGGATGGAATGGGAGGGAAAAGTAGAGACAGCAACATTTCAGAGTTTGCAGAAGGCAGTTTTCATATCATTAATGGTTTTAGGAATATTAAAAACTGCACCCTTGGTGCAGTTTGGACACACTACTCCAGTCTGGACACACTTCCTATTTCTCCAGTTTTTTCTTCCTCTTCTTACACCCTCTCCATTTTTTTTTTCCTTTTATTCCTCCTTGTTTCTCCTATGAAGAAAGAAGCGAGGGAAGGGAGAAGATAAAGAGGGACATAATTATCGGGATTCTTTCTTATTCTCTTTTTAACTGCATACTACTAGATTTTGCTCATAATTTTCACTCCTAAACAATCAGAACAGAAAGACATTTTGTATCTCTTATAATCTTCATCAATAACAATTGTTTTTAAGAGAGAAATACCAGATGTTTCCACATTAGATGACAGAACTTAAGAGTCTTTTGCTCCTGTTGACTTCTCTATAGTGGGCAAAACCCACATGGGATTGCTTTATACCGTTTGTGTCTTACATCTCAAGGAGCCAGGGATACAGTTGGGGAAACTTGAAAAGGAAATTGAAGATCAAAAGACATTTGAGGAGAACGTTAAGGTTTTTTATAGGTTGTATATTATAAATAATTTCTTCTGAGATAATTTTTAGCCTTTTGGAAGTTTCTTTTATTTGAAAAAGTATTTCCTTTCTTTGTTTATTTTGAGATACGATCTTGCTCTGTTGCCCAGGCTGGAATGCAGTGGCACGATCATAGCTTATTGCATCCTTGAACTCCTGAGCTTAAGCAATCCTCCTACTTCAGTCTCCAGAGTAGCTGGGACTACAGGCAGATGCCACCATGCCTGGCTAATTTTTAAAACCTTTTTAGTAAAGATGAGGCCTCACTCTGTTGCCCAGGCTGTTCTCGAACTCCTGAGCTCAAGTGGTCCTCCCGCCTTGGCCTCCCAAAGTGCTGGAATTACAGACATGAGCCATTGTACCAGGCCAGTATTTCCTTTAAATAGTTGTTTTCAATTTCTTTTGTTACCAGATTTTTTTTTTTTTTTTTTTTTAAGAAAATGCTGACCAGGTACAGTGGCTCACACCTGTAACACCAACACTTTGAGAGGCCAAGGCAGGAGGATTGCTTGAGCCCAGGAGTTTGAGACCAGGGCAACATAGGGAGAGGAGACCTTGTCTCTGCAAAAAGATGAAGAAAAAGAAAATTAGCCAGGTGTGGTGGCACCCACCTGTGGTCCCAGCTACTCGGAATGGCTTGAGTCAGGGAGGTGAAGGCTGCAGTGAGCCATGATTGTGCCACAGCATTCCAGAAAGAAAATGCTTACCTATGTTCCTAACTAACAAATTAGATAAAAATAAAGTTCTCTGAAGGGTCACGTTGTTAGATTTGAAGCTAAAGAATTACAGAATATAATTGGAAATTACTATTCTAAAATTGTAACCATTTTGACTGAAGACACGGTAGGTTTTTCCATGACAATTTGATCTGAAATGAACAGAAAGGATTTAGAAAATGCCAGTTTGTGTGAGTGTGTGAGACTGTGTGTGTATGTGTGTCTCTGTGTGTGTGAATATTGAGAGGGAGGGGAAAAGGAGGGAGGAGAGAGCAAGGGTACTCTCTAAATGGAATGTTGAGAAGGACCTGAACCTACTTTAACGAGCTCTTGATGTCTTATTTATCAGATCCAGGTGATCGAGAATGATAGAGCCAGCAGAGGAGGACAAGTTTATGCCACCAACACCAGAGGCCAGATCCCTCCGCTGGTCACTACAGATTGTATAATACAAGACCAAGGTATTTGTTTTTAATTATGCCGTTTATTAAGGTTTTAAAGCTTCCCATCGTTTTTAAAGCAAATACACTGACACCCTTCAATAATGCTCTTAATAATGGAAAACCCCATTATAGCTGATAATGAACCAGTTCTCCATTAATCCCTCAAGTACTAAGAGGGTGCTATCAACTGAATTTTATTCTCTGTGTATAGAAGTCTGGAGAGTTTCCAGTGAGGTACAGAGCAATATATCTGCTTAAAACAATTATTTATTTTAATTTATGGGTTTAAATTAGTTTATACCCTACTTTGGTTTAATTTATTCACTATGTTGGAAAGCTGGCACAAGCAGAGCAGTAAGGAATTACACTCTTTGAGATGTCAGCAGACCTGGTTCTAGCCCCAACAACATTTTCTAAGCAGATCTTTTTAACATTTTGGGTTCTATTTTCCCACATGTAAACTGGGAAGAGGAGAAGCTGAGCTGCATCTCTACTGTTCCATACCTCTAAGCTCAAGAATATATTACCATATTGTTCATGACAAGTTAAAAATATAACTCGATGAAATCTGATGTCTGAGATTCTGAATATACCATTTTAATGAATCGTGTACTCAATCCTAGAAGCGTAACATCAGTATACAAACAAGTATTTTGTCTCATCCCAGAGTTGTTGAGCTAGCCAAGCTCTAGTTGAGGATCCTCTCTCTATCCTCTGTGCTGCCTTCGGAGCTAAGCTTATAGAGCAGATAGTACAGTGAGGTAGAAAGAGGTTTGATTGGGAGAATTCAGACTCCACTCCTTACTGCCCAAGTGAGCTTTGTCCATTTCACCTCTCTCTCAACCGCAGCATCACCCTCAGTAATATGTGGAGACTCAGACTGGCCCTGCAAAGCCAATGTGAGAATTAGAGGTGACTGTGTGCATGAGTCTTTGTGTGTGTGTGTGTGTGTGTGTATGCACGCACACATATAAGTATGCTTATATGTGTATAGAGGGCTCAATACACAGAAGGGTTTCATGTAAATTATAGGTGTTGTAGATAGTAATATTAGAACAATTCAGATGACTTCATTTATTATTCTAAAAATAATTTGTTCTTCTTGGCCTTTTGGCTAAGATCAAGTGTAAAAATAATTTTTTTCTTCCTCATTACTTACAGAACCCATTCCAACTAGTTAGATGAGTTTATATTTGTAAAGCATTTAGGGCTTGGTAGATAGTAGGTTGAGCTATATGAAATTGTTGATTTTTTTCCTATCACTGTGACCCATAAAAGTGGCAATTTAATTTCAACCTAATGATAAGTGTTATATAAGTGTTTTAGTATCTATTTATTTTATTTAATATTTAAAATAAATATAAAACATTATGTGGGGCTTTTTCTAACCTAAAGAATTTTCCTGACCAGCCTCATCTCCCACCTATTTCTTTCTTTACAACTGCCTTCATATAGCAAACTCATCCTCTTTCTCCTCATGCCTCTCATTTTCACATTGTACTGTTTTCTGTGCAGCAGCCTGAGGATGGTTTTTTGTTTACCACTGTATCCTTAGAAATTCATCTGGTATCTAGAACATACTAGTTGACCAATATTTATCAGACCCATGTACTTGGAATATATGACTTTCACCCCTTTATTTGGGAAACATTTAGTTCTTTCAAACTTCCAAACTCAATTTAAATTTTCTTTTTGAAGTCTTTTCCAGTGTCTTTTCCCGTAATACTTCATATATATTTCACCCCATCACATTAAATTTTACTGTGGTTTAGATAAGTCTCTCCCACAAATCTTTGAGCTAACAGGGATCAGAATTCCACTTGTTCGGAACTTCACTCATTCGTGTGTACATCCAGAAAATGTTTGTTCAGTACCTATTATGTGCCAGGCCTCTATGCTAAACCTGAGGTTAATAATATAATCAAAATATACAAATTAACATTATTATAGCTAATAGTTGCAGGTACTTAGTATGTATCAAGACAATTTTCTAACCACTTTATATGGAATAATTCATTTAATCCACCTGTAATGTTATGAGATAGGCATTAATATCATTCTCGTATTACAGAGTGGAAAACTGAGGCACAGAATGCTTAGGTTAATTTACCTAAGAAATGTAGCTAGTAGGAGGCAAAGCTAGAATTTGAACTCAAGCATTCTGATGCAAGTGCCTGTGTTCTTAACTTCACTGCCTCTATTCAGAAATAAAAGACACGACTCTTTTTTTATATGAGTGAACAATCTGGCAAGGAAAAAGAGATAACTAAATATTAATTCAGTGAGATAAATGTTATAATAGAAAGATAAACAACATGTTGCCATGGGAACTTAAATGTGAGGTCACCAACCAGATAACTGACCCAGCCTGTCTTGCTCGAGGCGGGGACACCCACACTGTGTCTTTAGCAAGCAAGTGTAACCCACAAGACTAGGGAGGTGGGGGAGGGGAGGGTTGCCAGGCAGAGGAGGTGAATGTGCTAAAGTATCATAGTGGGAGAGAGCATAGTACATGTCAAGTAACAGCATGTGCATAGGTTTTTGTTTTTTGAGGGACTTGTGGGTAGTTTTTAAATTGTGGTCAAATCTATATATATAACATAAAATTTATTATTTTAACAATTTTTAAGTGTACAATTCAGTGGCCTTAATTACATTCACAACGTGCAACCAAATCATTCTTATTACTTGTTTCTAGAACTTTAAAAACAAATCATCCCACCCTGAAACTCTGTACCCATTAAACAATAACTCCCCATTCTTCCACCCTACCCATCCCCTGGTAGACTCTATTCTAGGTTCTATGTCTTTGAGTTTGCCTACTCTGGGCGCCTCATTTGAGTGAATCATGCAGTATTTGCCCTTTTCTGTCTGGTTTATTTTACTTAATATTTTCAAGGTTCATCTACCTTGTAGCATATATCAGAATTTCATTCCTTTTTAAGGCTACATAACATTCCATTTTTTATACATACCACATTTTGTTTTCCATTCATCTGTTGAAGGACATTTGGGTTGTTTCCACCTTTTGGCTATTGTGAGGAATGCTGCTGTGAATATTTATGTACAAGTATCTGTGCGAGCCCCTGCTTTCATTTCTTTGGAGTATATACTGTACCTAGAAGTGAAATTGCTGGATCATATAGTATGGAAAGAGTACGAGGGAAGGAGTGGGTGAGCAGGCAGGACTAGTAAGGTGGCAGGGTTTCAGTCATTGTTCTCTCTCCTTAGCCTGCAGTCTAACCCTTGGCAAGAGGAGAGAGCTGCCTAGGTATGAAGTCCCAAAATTGGCCCAGTCATACCCTTTTGCTATGAAGCCCCTTTGTCTGACCTGGCTTATTTGCCAATAGTAATAAGCTTTTTAGGATGTAGCTCAAGATTCTCAGACATGTACAGACATTCACAGATATAAGCAGAACACAGAGTTGGAAGGAACCTTGGACTTTCTTTGCTCAGCTCTCTCACTTTACAGATGTAAGGGTAAGGCCCAGGGAGGTTAAGTGGCTTGCCCAAGGCCGTACAGCTGGTTAGGATCAGAGCCAATAAAGAAAAGTTTAAAATATTCTTAAACTTTAAAATATTACTCCTTTGCCTTTGGCTCCAGGATCTTATTTTAAGATTCCACTTGTCCTTTGGTTCGCATCCTTTAAGACCCTGTTCAATGACCTCATCCTTTGTGTAGTCAGTTCTGGTCTAAGTGACAGAGTCATTGCCTCCCTTCTTCTATTTCTTAATCTATTTGCTCTTCTGTGATGCTTACCATGCTATGTTGCAATGATCTATTTTTACTGTTACTCTTTCCAACTAGATTGCGAAGCCAGAGACTTCACTCTATTCTGTTTCTAAGCCCTTGCCTGGAGTTTAGCTTAGTAAATGTTTGTGGAATGAATTTGTTGAATGTTTTCAGTAAAATTATCCCATAATGCTCTTTATGAAGCACTCAAAAAGTTTCAAGTTGTAGTTCCTGAGGTTGCTAAATTATCCACGGTAGCTAGACTTTTTATGCCCCACTGTCGTATACCTGTTTATAAAAACAAATTCTCAATTGCTTTTTCAAATTTTATTCTTTATGTGCATTATCTTCCTGAACGAAGCATTTGTTTAGTCACCTTCAGAGCTCATTCATTTATGCATATTTCACTATCAAAAAATAAACCCTTTAAGGGTAACAAATATCCAGCTTCAATATTTTATTGGTAATTCTAAGGAATATAATTGAGTGCAATGGAAAATTAAAATAAACTTTAAAATACTTTTAAAATTCTTAGTTCATCATCTATATAACATTTTGTGATGATGATAATAAAGTTTTGTTTAAATATGAAACAAACACTATTAAGCGTTCAAGTGTATTTACATTTATCAATATTACCTAAGAGTTCCTTTACTTTTATTCCTGCTGCCAAAAATCTGGTTTCCTCCTCTATTACTGCTAACCTGGGCTCTTAAAGCAATGGACCAGTTTACCTGTCTCTATTCTTTTTCTGTTCCTAGAAGCTATCTAACTTTGGGCAGATTGATTTTCTTCAATTACTTATTTGATCATTTTACCCTTGCCAAAAAAAAGTTCTGGTTGGTTCATTGGTTGGTGGTGGTGGTGGTTTTTTTTTTTCTCCCTTGCTAAAACAATGTCACTGTTGCCCATGGGCAGACAGGGTTGGTCTCAACTCTCATCCAGCATTCCAGGCCTTGGTGACCTGGACTTAATTTTTCTGGGATGTTGTAGAAAATTATAATTTGTTCTAATCCCACTTTTGCCACTTACTAACTCTGACTTTTGGAAAGTCACATAACCTCCCGGTGTCTCAGTTTCCTCCACAGTAAAGTGGATTATAAATATATTAATCCATAGAGTTATCGTGGGGCTAAATGAGTTTACATGTAACAGCCTTAGAATTATGTCTAGCACATTGGCTGCTATTATTATTATTATCCTTGTTGTTAGTACTATATCTTCCCCTTCTCTCAGATGCTCTGCAGTCCAGCCCAAGGACTGGATTCAGCCTGCAGTCATGTTAATTTGTCCTACACAATAATTTCTTTTGTTTCTGTTTGAATTAATTGTCATTATTTAAAAATCAGAGTACATTATATAAAAATCCAGATTTCTAGTTTGTCCTAAAATCTGTGAAATCTAGCACTAGTAGCTTGGAAATGAGCAGAATAAAAGCTTTCTTAAGTCCAACCTTCCATTCATTTCAGGCCTGCATCTGTGCAGCGAAACATGGCCAGAGAAAGGCTCACAACCCCGCCGCAACCTCTATTTAAACTCAGGACCATAAACTTCCCAACACACTCTATTTCCCAAGTCTTTTCACTTTTCCAGCCTCCTTAGTGACTATTTCACACTTTTTCAAACCTGCATTACCTTCTCTCGCATCTTTCTTTTAGCTGCTTTACATCCTCCTTTCAGAAAGGAAATTCTGTGTACCCCACCACCACATGGACGCCCAATCTCAATGCATCCTCCCACTGTGCCCGCCTGCATTTGGCCCTTGGTGAGCAATCTGTGCTCCAGCCGAAAGCCAGTCTCTCTCCCTGTGCACTACTCAAGTATACATTTCCACAGTAAGGCTCCCCTCTTACTCTTAAATCATCAGTGTTTTTCTTTCTACAGAATGATTCCCATCTTTTTTTAAAAAAAAAACCTTCTCCCATCTTAAAATATAAAAATGTTTTCTTGATCCACTTCCCTTACCAGCTAGCATTCTTTTCTTTCCACCCCTCTACAGCAAAACTTAAAAGGACTATTGCCAATTCTTCTCCTTCTGTTATCTCTTAAACTCACTCTGAGCAGATTTTCCCCCAGCATTCCACCAAAACTGCCTCTTTTGGATCTCCAGCAGCACCATCTGGCACAGATGATCATGCCTCCGCATGAAATACATCCTACACTTCACTTCAGGACGCTAGGCTCCTCGTTTCATCCTTCTCAGTCCTTTGGCTGCTTTCTCCTCCTTCTCTGACCTCCTTATCTTGGAGGACCCCAGGGTTCAGTACTTGGTCATCTTTTCTTCTTTGGCCATAATTATTCCCGTGGTGGTTTTAACCTGGTTTCATGATTTCAGATACCATCTCTATATGCTAAGCATTCCCAAGTGTGTATCTCCAGCCCAGACTTCAGCCCAGTCTCCAGATGTGCATATCTAATTGTCTACTCAGCATTGCTGTTCGACAGTGTAATAGATTTCCCAAATTGGACATGTCCCAGACTAGATTCCTTATCTCCACCCACACACCTGTTAAAACATCCCTTCCCTTCCTGCAGCCTTTCCTTTGTCAGTTGATGGCAATTTTATGCTTCTGGTTTCTCAGGCCAGCAACCTTAGAGTCATTCTTGACCGTCATGCTCTCTCACACCTCACATCTTCACACCTTATATGCCCTTTAACAAATAAGTCACTGTACCTTCGAAATATATCCAGAATTTAGCCACATCTCAACACTTCTACTGCTGTTGGGCTAGTACTGCAACAGCCTCCACATGGTCTCCCTGGTTCTACTCTTCCCCACTGCAATCCATTCTGAAAATGCAGGCAGAGGAACCTACATTACAGCATGACACTCCTCTGCTCTAAAACCATCAGTGGTTCCTCATTTCTTTGAGAGAAAAGCCAGAGGGCTTAAAATGGTCTCAAGAGTCTACCTCATCTGGCCTGTTGCTTCGCTGAACTCCACACCAGTTGGTGCCCACCACAGTGGCTCCATTCCAGCTCCATGGGCCTCCTGCTGTCCCTCTACTCTGGGCGTGTCCTTCCCCAGATACTCGCTTGGGTAAATCGCTTGCCTCCGGTGACTCTTTGCTTGGATGTTACCTTTTAAATAAGGTATACCTTGTAAGTATTTAAAATTGCAAGCTGCCTCCCACTTCCTGGTACCCCTTCACTAGATATGCTCTTTTATTTTATTTTTTTTGAGACGGAGTCTCGCTTTATCGCCCAGGCTGGAGTGCGGTGGCACCATCTCAGCTCACTGCAAGCTCCGCCTCCTGGGTTCACACCATTCTCCTGCCTCAGCCTCCGAGTAGCTGGGACTACAGGCACGCACTACCACGCCCGGCTAATTTTTTGTATTTTTAGTAGAGATGGGGTTTCACCGTGTTAGCCAGGATGGTCTCGATCTTCTGACCTCATGATCCGCCTGCCTCGGCTCCCAAAGTGCTGGGATTACAGGCGTAAGCCATCGCGCCCGGCTAGATTTGCTTTTTTCACAGCATTTATCACCTTCTAGTGTCCTATATAATTTACTTTTATTAGGCGTAATATTCATTATCTGTGTCCTCTGCAAGAACATAAGCTCTGCAAGCACCTAGGACAGGGCCTGAAATGTCGGAGACACTCAGTGAACATTTGATTGATGATTACATTTTTTTAGTCATAATATTTTATTTCAAAATTTATTTTAGACAAGTTATTCTAGTGATAAAAATATTCTTTATGTCATAGATATTGTTTTAACACTCAGATATGCCACGAAGTAAAGATATTTGGTCAAGAAGCCTAACATCTATTAAAAATAGATTAGGGTGTTTTTGAAAACAATACTTCTATTACAAGTAGAATTTTCATTTCTAAATTCAATATCCAAATTTAGAAAAAAATAGTCAAATGGAATCATATTTGACAAAGTATCACTTGCTAATATGAAATGGTATAGAAATGCTTACCTTTCGCATAAGCAAGTAGAAGAGGATGAAGAAGAAATGACTTTGATTCAAAAATTTTGTTCTTTCGTATTTGTGTGTCTTTGTTTAATTTTTTCCATTGAATCTAAATACCTCTCAAATCCATAGTAATGCTATATTAAGACTGCTTATGGAAAATAATAGTAACTAAGATACTTACATCTTTGCAGTAGGAGTCAGAGTATTTTTATTTTGTAAGAAATTACAGTGTACCTAGAATATAGATTGTAGAATTGCACAATACTACTTTTTAAAAAAACAAATCTTGAAGAGAGTTTTACAAATAAGAAATAATGCAATGCGTTATCTAGAAGTACCTTTATAAATATTTGAATATCTTAGGGAAAGTTTTTTTCTAAATAAATTTTAACTGTATCCTTTTGAATGTTTCAGGAAATGCCAGTCCTCGATTCATCCGTTGTACAACATACTGTTTTCCATGCACGTCAGATATGGCTAAGCAAGCTCAGATTCCATTAGCTGCTGTCATCAAACCCTTTGCCACCATTCCTTCAAATGAGGTAAGAATGATATATAATAGCAATTCAACAATTTATCAATTCCAAAATTACTCTTTTCTTACAGAGCTCTTGTATGTTATTCCATCATATAATCAGGAAACTGGAATATATTTTTATAATACAAAGCATCTAGTGATTGAATTCATCAGGAAAACAAATAGTCCAACAAGCTATGGTTTTTGGCCTCCTGTACACCAAATACAGATGGACTAAGTCAGTTTTTGGCTTATTGTGGTAATGCACATATATACAGAAAATATAGAGTGTCCCACGGTAAAAGTATCATGACTTGTCATGAGGCCCTGATACCCTAGTTTAGAGCCCTTACATTGTGAGTGTTCTGCTGAGGGAAGATGATAGCTCCTATAGTCCTTGATCTATTAGAGCAGATCTTACTACATCTGCTTTAATTATCACTGGGCCAGGATACTCATCAACTCCTACCTAAAGGTTAGAAAGCATGGGGTAGATAAATCTGTATATATTGGTTTGAAAATATGTGCGCAACATATAGTTGAGTGGGAAAAAAAGATAAGTGGTTTACATTGAAAATCTGCAGTTTTGTTGCCAGTGGGTATTTGATCTAGGCTTCCAGAAATAACCCAGTTCCAACCTACACTGCTGCCATTCCTTCTTTTGATGCCCCTGAATGGTGGATGCCCACATGCGCACAGAAACACAGGGACTGTAGCAGAGCAAGTCACACAGGGGAAGAAAAGCTTGACTTCCAGCTGGAGCTGTGACCATTACCCATTGCAGTATCCCAGTAAGCTAGGGCAAACCACAGATTCCTCTTGCTGCACTAAAGGCTGGAGCCCCAGTATTCCCTCCCCTCATGAACCTCAGTCTTGGATCTAATGAAGTAGGCTGATCTAATGCACACCTAGCAGCATCTGAGCAAGAGGTAGAGCATCTGCAAGAGAAAACAGATTCGTTCCCTTTCTTGGGCTTACCATACCAGCTGGTATGGAGAGTAAAGCAGTGTGGGGAAGGGGAGGAGGAAGCTGTGGTGAGTGGGGCTTACTTTATATCCTGTGAGGGAAAGAAGAGAGAAAAGAGAGATGTGTGATGTGTGCAGTGGCTTTCATACCCTTTGGGATCTTCACTCACTGTCCTTATGAATGTAGTGTAGTCCTGCTAACACTTCTTTTTGGGAGTAGAGTGAACTGGCTTAGAGTAGGTCATGGGAGAGGCATTTAACTGTTTTTAGAAGCCAAACTGACGTGTGGTATGGTTTCATATTTGTAAATCAAGATGTACATTCGGTATTTGCTTTACATATTTTAACCATAATCTCTTCCATGATGGTTCTAGAAATTTAGTATAATATTTATAAATACCTCATTAAACTCACTATGCTTAGTATGAATGTGGTAGACCAATATGTATTGACAAAGAGATGACACTATGTACAATGAATGCATTTTAAAGAATAACTTAACTAGAAATACTTTCAAAGCTATTTTCAACATTTTGTTTTGAAAGTTTTCAAACATACAGAAAATCTAAAAGGATTTCATAGTGGACACCTACATCCCTGCCACCTAGATGTTACCATTAGCATGTAACTATACTTGTTTTGTCACATATCATGATGTTCATCTGTCCATCAACCCATCTTTTTTCTTTTGATGCATTTTAAAGTAAATTACAGACATTTAGACACTTCACTCTAAATACTCCAGAATGCACATCATTTACTAGTGTTCAAAATTTGCTTGCAGATTATTTTCTCATTTGAGGCAAAGTTCATTTACAATAAAAATGTACATGTCTTAAGTGAACATTTATTGAGTTTTGACAACTGTATATACCTATGTAGCCCAGACACCTATCAAAACATAGAACATAATTGCCACCCCAGAAAGTTATCTCATGTCATTTCCTAGGCAACCCCCACCCCTTCACGTAACCTTCCTTCCCTGGCAGCCACAATTATGATTGTTTTCTGTGATAGATTTGTTTAGCCTATTCTAGCACTTCATGTAAATAGAATCATAACGTATGCACTATTGTACGAAGGTTCTCTTACTCAACATAATGTTTTAAGAGCCATTATGATGTTGCATGTATCAATAGTCTGTTTCTTTTTTATTGCTGAATAGTAATTCATTGTGTGAATATACTGTTACACCCTGGTCTCCTATAAGAGGTTTTAGGCTGGGCGTGGTGGCTCGCACCTGTAATCCCAGCACTTTGGAAGGCGAAGGCGGGTGGATCACCTGAGGTCAGGAGTTTGAGACCGGCCTGACCAAGATTACGCGACAATCTTGGCTCACAAGACTGGCGACGGAGGGAGACTCTGTCTCAAAATAAAAAAAGAGTTTTTATAGACTGACTTCATGTGCAGGTATCCATAACAGTATGTATTATTGGTCTTTTCTTTTGAAAGAGTCAAATACTGTACTTTTAAATAAGTGGAACATAAACAATCAAAAGATGAAAAGGGTATACAATGAAAAATAGGCCTCGGCCTACCTCTGCCTCCTCCCCTTTCATACAACCCTTACCTGTTCTTTGTGATTCCTCTAGAAATAAAATATGCATATAACAACATAAAAGTATCTATCCTTTTTTAAAAAAGAAGTATGTAAATGTAAATGATAGAATGGTACACACATTGTACTTCTTAAAATTAATATCTCTGGCACTGATTTCATATTATTGCCTACAGAGCTACCTCTTTTAAAACAGCTGGGTAATATATTAATATGAGAAACATTATTATAACTATACATACAAAATCAATTTTGAGATGCATACAGATGTCAAAAATGTGAAACCATTATGAATCCTAAAATTGAGGAAATGTATTGCCATCAGTGTGCCTAGAAGAACCATCCCCACAGCTTCTCTCAGGGGGATGGGATTGCTACACATGTGCAGCCTCTGACTTATTTATTCCTTTGCTCTCTGAACCTTATCAAAGACATCTTTTATTTTCATAAACAGAAGATAATATTTCTACCTTGACGGAAACCTGCAGCATATCTAAATAGCAAAATATCATAGGAAGCAATTCTATTGTATATCTGTATTGTGGATACATGAGATTTCTGCCCATGAATAGTGTCAGTTTTGGCTGCATCTCATTAGTGGCAATAAGTTTGCATGGTTTTCAGCTATCTACTAGCAAAAACCCCCCTCCCTACCCCTTCCTCGTGATAAAGCTGACCCAGGTCAAATATGCATGAAGCAGAAAAAAAACTCAGAGTTTGGAACCTTCTTCTTGTTATCGTCACTTAGTATTAACAATAAAATTATTCACTAATATCTTCTGGAAAATAAAGCCTGGCATTTCATGTTTTTGTCGCTGTTGAAAAACATCTTTCAAACATTAGTTTAAGCTTTCTCAAAAATGTGTATATGCATTTTAAACATAAACTGAGTGGGCATGGTTTCTATTTTCCAAAGTTGTTTGTTTTAACCAAATACTACCTACCCAGCAACATAAGATGTGTTTTTAGTAAGGACTTGTGCTGCATTTTCATCTCTGTGCTTTCCAAAGTATTAAACAGAAGAGGTTAGAGTGGTAACTTATTTCTGGAATCTGACTTAGGGAGAAGGTCTACCTGTGAAAATAACTCACTCTATTCCTTTAATGTTGTTGGAGACTCTGAATACTGACCATGTAAATGTATTTGACAGTACTGTTTTCACCACTCAGGCTCTCTCTACACAAAGCCCTTTCTTTTCCCCTAGACATTCAAGAATAGAATTACTCTGAATATATTTAAGAATTACTTTCCCTTATATAGCAGTGCTTCCTGGTTTGAATGAAGACACTCTTTATGTAAAGGAGTACTTTTATATTTATTTGTCGAAATAGACTTAGAAGTCAAAAAATAAGGACTGTGAAAGGGATACTGCCACACCAGGAAGAAGTTCCTCAGGGGCATGTGCTCAAAAGTGTCTTCCTTTTTGGGCATGTAGCTGGACCTAAACTTGGAGAGCTACCAACATAAGGGAATTATTGCTGCCCTACTACACCAGCTAGCTAGATACAAGTCTGTATACTACCAAGTGTTTGGCCTTCTTGACAGATTCTCTCCTCTTTTGGCTTCCATGATACCATCTTGGTGTAATTTTTCCTACGTCACAGGCAGGGAACATTTAAGTTCCCTTTATTGTTTTCCTGATTTCTAATTTGGGGGTTCATCAAGGCTTGAACTTGGGATCTTCTTTCTGCTCTCCTTAGATACCCTGTCCCCTCCAAAGGCTAAGTATCTGTAACAGCTGCTGCTGCTACTGATGGGAATAATAACAGTAAAAATTTATAATAAGCAAAATTATAAGTTTTAAAAATATTTGTTTATTTACTTAATTCTCACATTAGTCTACTTATTATCCCCATTTTACATATAAGTAAACTGAGGCACAGAGTTAGATAACAAACTTAAGGTCAACAGCTGCTAAATAGCAGAGCTAGGATGCAAACCCACACAGACTCTGGTGTCTAAAGTACTCTAAAGCACAGCGCTGTTACTTTCATTCATTCGTTTTTACATTTTCAGTCCCATACTCACATATCCAAACGCCTCTCTGAAATCTCTCCTTGGATGCCTCATAGAAACCTCAAACTTAACATGTCCAAAAATGATTTTCTGATCTCTGCACCCCAAACCTGTTTATTTTTCCACATATCAGTAAGTGGCACTATCGTTTAATTGTGTGAGGCAAACATAAAAAACTAAACAGTTATAGTTAAGTAATAACAGAAAATGAGGGATATGCTGATTTTAGATATTTATAATCCATAATCAGGGAAATAACAGTTTAAAAGTATCTTTTCTAAGCAAATGTATTACATGAACACTGTTATTCTACATATAAAATCATCCTTAATTATTTTCCTCTACTATAAATGATTTATTTTGGGGTTAGTAAAATTTTAGGATATGTTTGCTTATCCAGTATTGCCATCATTAGTGCAATTTTAAAATCTTTCCTTGGAGATAATCTGCTTTGGCATCTACCAAAGTATTTATTTAGTACAGTGTTTTTTAAAGTTGGTTCCATTGTTTGACAGGTTTCAACATTTATAAGTGTGCTATTGTGTTAGCAACAGCCTATAAAAATAAACCTAACCCAAGCAGTTTGGACGAGAGGATGTTCCTTATGAACATTTGCTTTGGAGATGTTTGCTATTTCTAGGGGCATATCTATGTTGTCACTGTTTAAATTTCGTATTCCTTACCATATGTTTTAATTTTTTATGTCTTTTAAGTGAAACCCATCCCTACAGTCAGTATAATTAACTGTAAGGTATATATTTTTAGCAAAAGTAATTGGTTATGCTGTAAACCCTTTTGTTTAGTAAACTGTGTTTTAATTTTTGATGCTGTATTTTAGGAACTGAGGTAGTATGGCATAGAAGTTCAGTGCAAAAGAACTGAAGATTATAACTAATTTAATTTTGCATTTTTTTCTCTCAAATAGGAAATGTTTATCTTTTGGACAAGTGCATAGTCTAATATACATGCAATTAAGTGATTTCACCTATATAACAGATGGTAGAAGCTTGTACTCCATCTGTGACTAGATTCAGGAATATCTGTGTGTAGTTTTTGGTTATAAATGGATATAATAGTCAAAGTAATTTCCTTGCTTATTGAATTAGCAAGGATAAACTGTCATCCAAGACTCAATATTTCAGTTGAGTTTTAATCCCTTACTTACTCTGTGCTAGGAACTCTGCTGAACTTTAGGGATTTGGCAAACAAGAAAAACAAGACCGGTTACTCTTGCCTAGGACTTCTAAAAAATTTTCCCTTATGCAGCTAGCTTTCGTACAATGTGAAAAAGGCTCTGATGGGGATAGCTTCATTGTTATATGGAGCTTAGTTTCAGGGAAAGTTTTACCTGAATTATGACTTAACAAATAAATAAGGACTTTGTCCTATTAATAAATACTGTTTAGGCTGGGTGCGGTGGCTCACGCCTGTAATCCCAGCACTTTGGGAGGCTGAGGTGGGTAGATCTCGAGGTCAGGAGATCAAGACCATCCTGGCTAACACGTGAAACCCCATCTCTACTAAAAATACAAAAAATTAGCTGGGCATGGTGGCACGTGCCTGTAGTCCCAGCTACTTGGGAGGCTGAGGCAGGAGAATCACTTGAACTCGGGAGCAGGAGGTTGCAGTGAGTGAGTTTGAGCCACTGCACTCCAGCCTGGGCAACAGAGTAAGACTCCATCTCAATCAATCAATCAATCAATCAATCAATAAATACATGCTGTTTAAATCTTTCTTGTTAATGATTGTTTATATATTGATTCTGTAGGTCTAAAGAAGGTATCGTTGTGGGGGAAAAAGGAATGGATGTCAAGGAACTAATTAATGGAATTAACAAGAAAGGAAAATTCTGTTAGAGAATAAGCCCAACACCAGTGCGTTATGTCAATGATGGTCTTTACATCTGTCACCTGCAAAACGAATTGCTGGTTATACATTTGACTTTTCAGCTAGTCTTGCTTGCATGGGTTGACATAGTTCTAGCAGAATTTATAGTGCCTCACTGTAGTAGTTTATTCACGATGACTATGTCTCCTTCTTTTAGGAAGATAGCAGCTTGTGTGGTAGGTGTAATCCCACTTTTATAGATGATGAAGCTCCACAGGTTCTGGGGCTATTAAAGTTACTCGCTGGTAAGTGATACTGCTGAAATTCCAAATTTCAGTAAAAAACTATTTATTTTTCTTGCTGGCTAAAGTTTTAGCAATGAGCCTCTTGCTCTTCCTAGAAACTTACAAGTTATCTTGAAATATCTTGAAACCATTTTAAGTTCTTAAAGTCTTTTTGACTTTAAGCCTCTGCTTAGTACTCCTTGAAGGCAAAGACTATCCAGAGTTCAGCAGTGGGCTGGGCATAGAGGTCTTAGTTGAATAAATGCACTCTCCTCAGGGTTGTAGAGACATTTAAAAGACAAAAAATAAACCGTATCACAGAATGGTGGGTGATTTGTAGGTATTTTAGGCCTCTAATTTTTTTTTAGCATGGTGAATCTTAGTTGTTCCTTGGTAGCAGTTGGGTCTACTGATAAACATGTTGCTAATGAAATAAACATTTTTTTCATCCTACTTTGGATATTTCATGTCTTACTTTTAAATGACTACAAACTTCATTTATAACCCTGTTCACCTCTCTAACAAACTCTGTGGGTAAAGAAAAAATCATTTGAAAGACAATGTAATTTTTACAAGTTCCTCAACAGTGTGGGAGAATTAACTCAGTTTCTTCTATCGCATGTTCATGAGAAAGGTTCTGTTTCATTATAAAGGACAGAACAGTAAAACAATTGGATGAATTTTGGACCAAGATATTTTCAGAACCAATAAAAACTGGCTACTTTTTCCAAAGCACAGTAGCCAAATGGTGGAACACTGGATTAGGAGCCAGGAAATGATTTCAGGTCTCCACGGTGCCTTGTATTGTGACCGTGGGGCTCCATTTCTAAGAGGGAGAAGTCTGGTTCTGTTATCTCATAAATCCGGAAAGCTGATAGTGTCTGTCTTACTTTTCCAGTTTTATTGGACATTCACCATGGATGCCATTTATGAAGTCCTGTATGTTATTAGAAATTAATGTGAACAAATTTCACAGCCCAACCCAAAGTGATATCATATGTATAGCACTTTCAGTGTAAGTCTGGAGTGTATTATATTATTCATTTAAAAAGAAACAAATGGCTAGGCATGGTGACTGACACTTGTAATCCCAACTCCTTGGGAGGCTGAGGTCAGATAATCACTTGAGGCCAGGAGAGTGTGCCCAGCCTGGGCAACAAAGTGAGACCCGATATCTACCAAAAAAAAAAAAAAAAAATTTTTAAGTAGCCAGGTGCAGTGATGCATGCCTGTAGTCCCAGCTACTCAGGAGGCTGAGGCAGGAGAATCACTTGAGCTCAGGAGTGTGAGACTGCAATGAGCTATGATAGTGTCACTCTAGCCTGGTGACAGAGTGAGACCTCGACTCTAATTTTTTTATTTCATTATTTATTTTTTTATAAACAGACAGTTTCACTCTGTGACCCAGGCTGGAGTACAGTGTGCAACCTCTGTTCACTGCAACCTACACCTCCCAGGGTCAAGCGATCCTCACACCTCAGGCTCCCAAACAGGGACCACAGCCACATGCACCACGCCTGGCTAATTTTTGTACTTTTTTGTAAAGACAGGGTCTCGCTATATTGCCCAGGCTGGTCTCAAACTCCTAGCTCAAGCAAACCACCTGCCTCGGTCTCTCAAAGTGCTGGGATTACAGGCTTGAGTCACCACATCCAGCCTCAACTTTAAAAATAAAAAGAACACATGAAGGCTGGGAGACTATACATTTTCACATATAGCCTAAATTTAGCTAGTTTAGTGATAAGTATGCTCTGAAATTAAACTGATTACTGTATAATATCATGGCCTGTAAAGAACTTAAAGAAGACTTACTTGTTTTTAAATGAGAACTTCAAAAACCAGAATTTATTTTTTAAGTTGTATATCATAATCTTGTCTGCTTTAATGAAGTATTTTTAAAGTATCAACATAAAAACTTGGAAATATAAAATGCACGTATTTAGAAATAAAATGATGAATATAACATTTAAAACACCTCTGTTTTATCAAGTTACTTTTGAAACTGAATCTCATCTCTTAAGATTTTTGGTCACTGTTTATATAGTGCTACGAAAAAGTACTATGAAAAAGTTTGGCAGCTGAAAAACAGAATATCATCCCCTTTTAGAACAGTGTTCTAGCCTTATAGCACATGTGTAGGGAGAGTCACATTTGTCAGGGCAAAGGTCATTTGAATTCTTTTTAAGTTACATTTTAGAAGTTAAATGCACCAAGCTTGTTTTCTTAATCACAGAATGATTCCTGTACATCTGTATTCTTTTATTAAATGGGGAACAACTTCGGGAGAAACAATGCAAAGAAAACATTCTGTCATGGTTTAGTTTTCAGTGGATGTAAGTGTGGGTTTGACGACTTTCTGTGCCCTAGTGGTTGAGGACCCAAATCAGCCTTCTTGGATGTGGAACAGTGGAGAGAATTGAGAAGCCACCACAAACGAGGAACTGAGTTAGAGCCTTTTTGCTGCTATTTCTGTCAATTCTAAGACCCATATTTTCTCATATTTTAACATTTTAAAAATAGAAATATGCCTTATTAACAAAGGCTTCTTAGCAATGTGTCATGTTGACCTGGAAGGTTTGGTGTCTCTTAGAATTGAAGGGATTTTAGAATCAATGAAATATACTATCTATACCTTGCTTCATGCTTCTAACTTCTGTCAAATTGTGTGGATATTTAGATAATTCAAGAACACCAGGATCTACAATGTGTGCAGCTGTGCGTCTTTGCTGATCGAGTACAAGAAAGTCAAGTATTTTAATGTTTGTATTAAAAAGCTTCATAGGAATCAAGTTCCCATTGAATAAAAGGCTAAAAAAGTTAATAAACAAAATTATACTTTTAAGAAAGAAGAAAGAGAAAAATGTAGGAAAAGAAAACCCTGTCTAAACTTTTAATTTGACATTGTATCTTGAAATGTTTGAAAGCACAGATTATTTTTGAAGTGATTTTTTTTTGTCAGGAATACAGCATTGTCATGAATGTGGTGGCTAGGGCAGGAATTTGGGAGTTAGATGGAGTTAGGTGCATGACTTGACTCTATTTTAGCAGAATGACCTTGAAACATTTACTTTTTTGAGCCTTATTTCTTTCGTAAGTAAAATTACAATAGTACCCCTTAACCTGTAGTTGTTTAAAAATAAACCAGTTTTATCTTTATCAGTATTATGATTATTTGCTGTACAATATTAAATTTCACCATGGAAAGTTTTATTTTAGTCTTATAATCTTGATTTTGGGTGTCTGCTATATACAAGAAAGAAAAGTATGAAAACTTCAGACAATTTATATTGACTTAAAGTGTATACATTTAAGAGGGATGTTATCAAACCCATTCAGTGGTTCTAGCTACATAGTATTATATAAGTCTAAACTGAGTTAGACTCCACAATTTATATTCATATATAAATGGGAAAGAGGCTTAATTACTCTGACTTTAAAGGAATGTTGCATGGTATCTGTCATTTGATATTAGATCACTATTTTCTCTGTTTCTTATTATTTGAATGATAAGCATCACCATAACATAAACATTTATATAGACTTTATTTTTTCATAAGGTGTTTCACGAGCATTTGCTGGAATGGTTTTTCCTCAACTCCCTCACACTATTCTGTCCTTTTAGTCACTTCCTGAGGAGAGCTTTTGGGATACTTCTCCAGCCCCATTCTCCCCTGTAGCTCAATTCATACCATGAATCCCAGTTTGCAATTTTGAGATGTAGATTTGACTAACATCTTTTTCCTGCTGGGTTCACAGGGGTAGGGACCACATCTGATTTTTCTCACTATTGCATTTCTAGGACCTAAAACAGTATATGGAACATTTTTAGCTAAATAATATTTAACTATGATATTTTAGTCATACAATATCATTTATATATAGAAGTACAGAATTTTGATGCCAAGTAATTTGGTGACATTTTTACCAGAGAGATCTGCCTATGCTCAAACATTTATTGAGCTTGTTGTATACAAATGCCATATTTGGTACTAAAAGTGTTACAAAGTAGGTAAGAAAGGAATTGACAATTTAAATGCCAAACTAAGGCCAGGATCTTGTATTTAGGAGTCATCTCTTTATCCAGCTGTCTGCTTGAGTTCAGTTTCTGTGGTCTATAGCAATGAAAATATTTTATTTCCCACACATATGTTCTTATAAAAAACAGCCCTTTAGGGACCCACTACAAATGATTATTGCTTTAGTGTTGCCAGCAGATAAAAACAGCTGCGCTGACTAGAATAACAGTTGCATAAGGAATTTGCAGGACAGTAAAATTCTCCATAAAGTTTAGCTTAGTTTTCACTTTTATTCCCCTCCACTGCAGTGTTTCTCTCAATATCATCTCACAGAGGAAGGTATATAGTATTTGTGACTGTGTGTTTGTGTGTTTGTGTGTATTTGGTGGGTGGGGTGGAGGCAGGGAAGGATGTTATGAGCAGTATGTGTAACAAAAAAGAGCATTTAAAAATCTTTAAAATGTTATTTGTTGTTTGGGAAAATACAACCATCATTTACTTTCTTGAAAAATATTTCTGTAAAATGCAGGTAAAAGAGAAGAACCATAATTATCAAATCTAGTGTCTGTAGATATCCTGGAGTTCATCTACCACAGATACTACTTTCTTTTATCCTAAACTGTAAATTAAAGTACATTGTAGTCTAACATGGAATGAGATTTAAGTTTTTTTGGTTTACTACATCCCATACTCCCTTGTCCTCTATGGTTTGAAAAGTTTTGAAAAATTCTTTAAGTAGTTCAAACATAATTTTGTCTATATTTCTTCTTTCTTACAGAAAAGAATAGAAAATGTTTCATATTTATCAACTTTTATTTCTGATAAGAAGTCGTCTTTCCTCTTATTTCAGTTTATTGATATCGAATAAATATATAAATGTATTTATTTCTCAAAATGCTTTTGAATTGGTCATCTGTTTTTTCAATTAAAATTTTTTCTCAACTTTTTTTTAACCCTGTTTTCAAAAATGCTCTCCTTCAAATGATTTTTGGCTGTATGCCCAAATCAAATTAACTCACCAAAGATGATTTGCTGTATTACTGGAAGTAGCCCAGCCAGAGCACGGAGGATGATTAGTCAGCAATGTTTTCTTCTGTTTAAATAGAGATGAGGTTTCGCCATGTTGGCCAGACTAGTCTTGATCTCCTGAGCTCAAATGATCTGCCCGCCTCAGCCTCCCAAATTGCTGGGATTACAGGCATGAACTACTATGCCTGGCCAGTCTCCAGTGTTTACATCGATAACAGATTGAACTGTGTGACCCTTAGAGTCCTATATTTTTTTCCACTCTGAAAGGAATTTGTAGAGAAAATTTTAGACATATTTGGACAAATGCATAGCTTCCATAGGTGTCTACTCTAAAGGCAGTTGATCATTTGGTTTGAGTTCTGTTAAGCTTCTTTACGGAAACAGTTTTATACTTGTATTTATAATTGTATAATCACTCCTGGGATTTTAGTGATGTTTTCAGTCATCTCATATACCATAATCTGGACAATAATGCATTGTTATTTGATATGATAGTTTATAAAGCGTGACCATTTTTATGAAAGACTTTGTTTATGTCACTTGTATAATCACTCCTGGGATTTTAGTGATGTTTTCAGTCACCTCATATACCTTAATCTAGACAATAATCCATGGTTATTTGATATGATAGTTTATAAACTATGACCATTTTTATGAAATACTTTATGTCGCCTTATTTCAAAATGAATTTAAGAATAACCAGTTCAATTCAATGAATACTTATTGTTCTCCCAGTATGTGCCGGATACTGTTCTTGGCACTTGAGATATGTCAGTGAACACAGTGGACAAAGATCTCTGCCCTCACGGAGCTTACATTTTAATGGAGACTAGACAGTGAAACTGGTAAGGTTATCTGAGGCTATGGAGGAAGGAAAAAGTAGAGCAGACTTGGGGAATGACATCTGCCTGGGAGAAGGTGGGGTGTGGGTTTTGTCGATTAAATAGGGTGTTCAGGGCAGGCCTTATTGAGAAGGTGTCATTTAAATTCAGACCCTCAGGGGTCCGTTCCAAGATGGCTGAATAGGAACAGCTGTGGTCTGCAGCTCCCAGTGTGATCGACGTGGAAGGTGGGTGATTTCTGCATTTCCAACGGAGGTACCCGGTTCATCTCACTGGGACTGGTTGGACAGTGAGTGCAGCCCATGGAGGGTGAGCCAAAGCCGGGTAGGGCATCGCCTCACCTGAGAAGTGCAAGGGGTTGGAGGATTTCCCTTTCCTAGCCAAGGGAAGCCGTGACAGACTGTACCTGGAAAAAACGAGACATTCCCACCAAAATACTGCACTTTTCCAACAGTCTTAGCAAACGGCACACCAGGAGATTATATCCCGTGCCTGGCTTGGCGGGTATCACACCCAAGGAGTCTTGCTCACTGCTAGTGCAGCAGTCTGAGATTGACCTGCGACCTGCGAGGCAGCAGCCTGGCAGGGGGAGGGGCATACACCATTGCTGAGGCTTGAGTAGATAAACAAAGCAGCCAGGGAAACTTGAATTGGGCGGAGCGCCCCACAGCTCAGCAAGGCCTGCTGCCTCTGTTTTCTCCACTTCTGGAGAAAGGGTATCAGTAACTGAAGATCAAATTAATGAAATAAAGCAAGAAGAGAAGTTTAGAGAAAAAAGAGTAAAAAGAAACAAACAAAGCCCCCTTTTTTCATTATGTGAAAAGACCAAATCTGCATCTGATTGGGGTACCTGAAAATGACAGGGAGAATGGAACCAAGTTGGAAAACACTCTTCAAGATATTATCCAGGAGAACTTCCCCAACCTAGCAAGACAGGCCAACATTCAAATTCAGGAAATACAGAGAACACCACAAAGATACTCCTCGAGAAGAGCAACCCCAAGACACATAATTGTCAGATTCACCAAGGCTGAAATGAAGGAAAAAATGTTAAGGGCAGCCAGAGAGAAAGGTCGTGATACCCACAAAGGGAAGCCCATGAGACTAACAGCAGATCTCTCAGCAGAAACTCTACAAGCCAGAAGAGAGTGGGGGCCAATATTCAACATTTTTAAAGAAAAGAATTTTCAACCCAGAATTTCATATCCAGCCAAACTAAGCTTCATAAGTGAAGGAGAAATAAAATCCTTTACAGACAAGCAAATGCTGAGGGATTTTGTCACCACCCAGCCTGCCTTACATGAGGTCCTGAAAGAAGCACTAAGCATAGAAAGGAACAACCGGTACCAGCCATTGCAAAAACACGCCAAATTGTAAAGACCATCGATGCTAGGAAGAAACTGCATCAACTAATGGGCAAAATAACCAGCTAACATCATAATGTCAGGATGAAATTCACCCATAACAATATTAACCTTAAATGTAAATGGACTAAATGCCCCCAATTAAAAGACACATACTGGCAAATTGAATAAAGAGTCAAGACCCATCAGTGTGCTATATTCAGGAGTCCCATCTCACATGCAGAGACAAACATAGGCTCAAAATAAAGGGATGGAGGAAGATCTACCAAGTAAACAGAAAGCAAAAAAAAGCAAGGGTTGCCATCCTACTCTCTGATAAAACAGCCTTTAAACCAACAAAGATCAAAAGAGACAAAGAAGGCCATTACATAATGGTAACGGGATCAATTCAACAGGAAGAGCTAACTATCCTAAATATATATGCACCCAATACAGGAGCACCCAGATTCATAAATCAAGTCCTTAGAGACTTACAAAGAGACTTAGACTCCCATACAATAATAATGGGAGACTTCAACACCCCACTGTCAACATTAGACAGATCAATGAGATAGAAGGTTAACAAGGATATCCAGGAGTTGAACTCATCTCTGCACCAAGCAGACCTAATAGACATCTACAGAACTCTCCACCCCAAATCAACAGAATATACATTCTTCTCAGCACCACGTCGCACTTATTCAAAAACTGACCACATATTTGGAAGTAAAGCACTCCTCAGCAAATGTAAAAGAACAGAAGTCACAACAAACTGTCACTCAGACTACATGCAATCAAATTAGACCTCAGGATTAAGAAACTCACTCAAAAACCACACAACTGCATGGAAACTGAAGATCCTGCTCCTGAGTGACTACTGGGTAAATAACGAAATGAAGGCAGAAATAAAGATGTTCATTGAAACCAATGAGAACAAAAACACAACATACTATAATCTCTGGGACACATTTAAAGGAGTATGTAGAGGGAAATTTATAGCACTAAATGCCAATAAGAGAAAGGAGGAAAGATCTAAAATCGACACCCTAACATCACAATTAAAAGAACTAGAGAAGCAAGAGGATGCCCTCTCTCACCACTCCCATTCAACATAGTGTTGAAAGTTCTGGCTAAGGCAATCAGGAAAGAGAAAGAAATAAAGGGTATTCAATTAGGAAAAGAGGAGGTCAAACTGTCCTTGTTTGCAGATGACATGATTGTATATTTAGAAAACCCTATCATCTCAGCCCAAAATCTCCTTAAGCTGATAAGCAATTTCAGCAAAGTCTGAGGATACAAAATCAATGTGCAACAATCACAAGCATCCCTGTACACCAATAACAGACAAGCAGAGAGCCAAATCATGAGTGAACTCCCATTCACAATTGCTACAAAGAGAATAAAATACCTAGGAATCCAACTTACAAAGGATGTGAAGGACCTCTTCAAGGAGAACTACAAACCACCGCTCAACGAAATAAAAGAGAACACAAACAAATGGAAAAACATTCCATGCTCATGGATAGGAAGAATCAATATTATGAAAATGACCATATTGCCCAAGGTAATTTATAGATTCAATGCCATCCCCATCAAGCTACCAATGACTTTCTTCACAGAATTGGAAAAAAAACTACTTTGAAGTTCGTATGGAACCAAAAAAGAGCCCGCATTGCCAAGACAATCCTAAGCCAAAAAAAACAAAGCTGGAGGCATCACGCTACCTGACTTCAAACTATACTACAAGACTACAGTAACCAAAACATCATGGTACTGGTACCAAAACAGAGATATAGACCAATGGAACAGAACAGAGCCCTCAGAAATAATACCACACATCTACAACTATCTGATCTTTGACAAAGCTAACAAAAACAAGAAATGGGGAAAGGATTCCCTAATTAACAAATGGTGCTAGAAAAACTGGCTAGCCATATGTAGAAAGCTGAAACTGGATCCCTTCCTTACACCTTATACAAAAATTAATTCAAGATGGATTAGAGACTTAAATGTTAGACCTAAAACCGTAAAACCCCTAGAAGAAAACCTAGGCAATATCATTGAGGACACAGGCATGGGCAAGGACTTCATGTCTAAAACACCAAAAGCAGTGGCAACGAAAGCCAAAATAGACAAATGGGAACTAGTTAAACTAAAGAGCTTCTGCACAGCAAAAGAAACTACCATCAGAGCGAACAGGAAACCTATAGAATGGGAGAAAATTTTTGCAATCCACTCATCTGACAAAGGACTAATATCCAGAATCTACAAAGAACTTAAACAAATTTACAAGAAAAAAGCAACCCCATCAAAAAGTGGGCAAAGGATTTGAACAGACACTTCTCAAAAGAAGACATTTATGCAGCCAACAGACACATGAAAAAATGCTCACAATCACTGGCCATCAGAGAAATGCAAATCAAAACCACAATGAGATACCATCTCACACCAGTTAGAATGGTGATCATTAAAAATTCAGGAAACAACAGGTGCTGGAGAGGATGTGGAGAAATAGGAATGCTTTTACACTGTTGGTGGGACTGTAAACTAGTTCAACCATTGTGGAAGACAGTGTGGTGATTCCTCAAGGATCTAGAACTAGAAATACCATTTGACCCAGCCATCCCATTACTGGGTATATACCAAAGGTTTATAAACCGTGATACTATAAAGACACATGCACACATATGTTTATTGTGGCACTATTCACAATAGCAAAGACTTGGAACCAACCCAAATGTCCATCAATGACAGACTGGATTAAGAAAATGTGACACATATACACCATAGAATACTATGCAGCCATAAAAAAAGGATGAGTTTATGTCCTTTGCAGGGACATGGATGAAGCTGGAAACCATCCTTCTGAGTAGACTATCGCAAGGACAGAAAACCAAACACTGCATGTTCTCACTCATAGGTGGGAATTGAACAATGAGAACACTTGGACACAGGTTGGGGAACATCACACATGGGGGCCTGTTGGGGGTGGATGGCTGGGGGAGGGATAGCATTAGCAGAAATACCTAGTGTAAATAACGAGTTAATGGGTGAAGCAAACCAGCATGGCACATGTGTACCTATGTAACAAACCTGCACGTTGTGCACATGTACCCTAGATCTTAAAGTATAGTAAAAAATAAATGAATAAATAAATTAAGACCCTCACATAGAGAGAAATCTCTTTTTATGGCCTTATAAAGAAGTAAGACTAATGGAGGAAATACTTTGACTAATTTATAATTCTGCCAGAGAGACAAAGATAGTTTGCCTCTGGGCTTATTATTTTGAACACTTTTATCTTTAGAGTATTTCACAACTTTCCTTTGAGGAGCAGAAAGCTGCCAGTTGCTCTGTCATAGAAGAAAAAACACTAGATATAGAAGGGTTTCTAGTTTAAGATATATTAATCTTCTGTAGAACATTGTGCATTGTTGTAACAATGAAGTATGTTTTCTGCTAGTGGTCTGTAACTAGACAACATGTAATTTTCCCATAGAGATAAAAGATAAATTGTAATAGGTCAAAGATTGTAAGAAATGTGGCAAAATGTTGCTCAAGTGTAAAATTCTGGAGAGACAGTATCTTACTCGAAGTTTTAAACATCTGTTCTAGCAAGAGAAATAATGCTGATCTTTGCAAATATGCCCATAACTTGCAACACTGTGTCAGCATAACCGGATCCAAACAGACCATTTTTTGCTTAAGAATCATTACCTACCATTGATAGTTTAGTTATGAACTAGGACAGGAAACCCGATTAGGGTGCTCTCTTAACTGCATTGGTATTTATTTTCCCTTCTGAAACTAAGGATGCCCTCTCACCAGGAGCTGCCCTTTCATAGATTTCAGTGTACACTTTAACGTGACCTTCCCACCAAAAAGCCCTCCTGGCGTTAGAGGCCTGGGTAGAAAGGTTACAGCTGTGCTTGCTTTAAAGCATTTTTGGCCATTCCAAGAGATGAATCTCCAAGTACAGTTATCAGTGCATATTTTGGGATGAAAGCACATTAGGGTTCATGACACCCAGATCTTCTGTGATAAAAGAGCTGGCAGGTATCCTCAATTCCAAAGGAAACTTCTCTGTCTCCCACCCCTTCCCCTCCCCTCCACTCCCTCCCCTCCACTTCCCTTCCTTCACTTTTCCCCTCCCTCACTCCTTTCCTATCTCTCTTCCTTGTCATCCACTCAAATATTTATTGAGACTTTACTCTGTAATGTAGGCCCTTGGGATCAGTGGTGAAGGTGAAACTAACATACTGCTGTTAAGGGGTGAAGTTTTTTAGTTAGAAACTTAATTTAAAAATTATTCACAGTATTCAAACATTTTGAGTTTATTTAAAAAATAAACCCAAGAATTTAATGAATTGAGTGAAATATGAGATGATGAAACAAACAAAAATTCTTATAACCCTTCATGATAATGTTAAAACATGTGATAGAATTTGCTAATTTATAAGCAGGTTTCAAAATTGATACCAAATGTACTATTTTTCCAAGGGTATCATTTTAATGAATGGTGAAATATCTTACTAACGTCTATCAGAATTCCTACCATGTAGTAACAACCGATTTTAGGTAGGGGTGTGTGTGCGTCTGTCTGAAACCTGCTGGGTCAGTGTACTGCTACCCTACCTGGCTTTGAAGGCTCTCCTCAAAATCACTCCAGCCTTTCTCTTTATCTCCCTTCAGCCCAGCTGTTTGAGGCTACCTGCCTGCTGGTCACCAACAAACCCTGATTTTTCTTCCTGTGTTAAGCTGTTCCCACTGGTTGAAATTCTTACCTTCTCTCTTTCAGTGAACAAATAGCTCCTCATAAGTGCCCATATCTTCCTTGAATGAAGGTTTTCCTGACCCCTCTGAAGGTTTCTTCTGTTTTTTTTTTTTTTTTTTTACCTTTTGCTTTAATACTTATCACAAGTTATCCTGAGCGTGTATTTGCGGGTAGCTGAGATATTGTGTTTTTTCATTCAGAAACCATTGACTGACTCAGGTATTGTGCTACAGGAGATACAACAGTAAACAGGCTGGACCTGTGAGTCATGGATTTGAGAATGTAGTAGTGGTTTTGAAAAGTAAAATAGTGTTATGAGTGCTTTCAGGCACAAAGTTATATGGGAACATATAGCAATTAAATGTGTCCCCTGCAAGTGGCCTGGAATTAGACAACAAAATATAATTCTCCCTTGTGGATGAAAGGATCTTGAGGGGCCAGATTTAGACATGGTACAGGATTAGACAAAGTCTCTGAGAAGTCAGAAGACAGGGGATACCTCTTCTATTGTAACAGGAGGAGAGAAAGGAAAATGTTGGAGAGATGCTGGTAAATTAGTGGGGAAAGGCAATAGAGTTCTTACCTGAGATTTTTTATTTTCTTTGTGAAGAAGAATGTAAATTTAACTGCCAAGGGAGGGGAGAAGGAGCTTATGGGGAGGAGCTTAATAAGGATGCAAAGGTATATGGCAGCTCCTATAGAGAATGAGAGAGAGAAATGACCAGAGACAATTAGAATGCTTACCAGGGAGCATGGTTTAAGGGCTTCATTCACGTCACAGACCAGCGAGAATGGTACCTTTCTCTGAAACCGTATGCTTTTCTGCACATCCAGTCTGCAAGCTGTTTCTTGCACATATAGCATAGGGGACATAAATAGTTGGAATAAATCAGAATTCAAGCTATAGCTCTGCAGTTTGTTGCACAAGTCATTTCCTATCACTCACTGACCTTGCATTCCTCTGAACAATGTGGATGGGAATTCCCCACTCCCTGGGTTGTTAGCTCCTCGATATCAAATTGAGATTTTATAAATGAGAGCATTTTAAACTACAAATGACCATAAGACCATAAAGAAAATAGTTATGCTCTTACATTTATTATGAAAAGTCTGATTCAGTAAAAATTTTCAGTATTTTTCAATGAAAAGAAACCCAAAAATAAAAAACTAACTTCCAAATTAAACAGGTATTCAAATCTAATACAAGCTGTAGACACAGTTAGAACAAATAGACTCTCTAATAGTATTGTTCAAAGGAAAAAGGGAAAACAATCTCCCAAGTGTCACTAACAAGCTAACAAAACTATAATCTTCTGAAAGTGCAAAAAAGCAAAGTTTTAGGTTAAGAAGAGCCAACTAAAAACATTAAATTTTTTAAATAAACATTATTTTTAAAGATATAAATATGTTCTTAGAACTAATACAATGTATTAAGTGTCTTATCCTCAAGCTCTGTTTGTTTTTAGAAGACACATGATAGGATTTTATTTTTTAATTCAGAAAATATTCTTTCATTTCACACTTATTTTAAAAAGTCTAACTAGAATAGTACTGCTCTCTCGAAAGCCCTTGTACAGTAAATAGCCTATTGAACTGTACCTTTTTTGTCCATGTAGGCCTAGTGAATGTCATATATGGTAAAGCTAAAAGTAGAAAGCACATATAAGCTGCTTCTCATATCTCTTTCACATGGAAATGTCTTTAATAAATGCAGTTGATACAAACTCTTTTCCTTTTAGCCTCTGGGCATAATCCTTTGGGAATCTGACTGACTCTGCTCATCTTCCAGCATGCCTAATAGTCTGAATGTTTAACATTTTTACAGGGTAGTTGTTCATCACAGGTTCTGGATTATCTTTTCACATACCATTTCCATGCTTCTACTTATATCCCCCAATTAATCCAAATTACCAACTGACCTCCTCTTGAGACAGCTCCAAAACAGAAGCAGCACTCCAATTCCGAGAAGTAGCCGCTTGCCAAAGTTACACTGCCGATAGGAAATCACTGCTGCTAGAGAGATACATTTACAGTGATTTCCTGGGAAATACAAGTTGATGCTGAATATGATCTTTAATCAGGCTGGAAAACTGTGTAACATTTTGACAGGTCTTATTTTAAATCTTCTCATCTTATTTAGGTCTCATCGTAGGTAAAAATTTCTTTCCCATGACCAGTAACTGCTTAGCCAAGGTATTTCCTTCAGGCACTTTGTAAAGTAGAATATTGGTGCTGTGGGGACAACTGTAGAGTACCAGGACGCTGATTACTTTCCTGAAGACTTCTAATGAAGGAAATAAGGAGAGAAAAAAAAAAAAAAAAAAGAAGGGGAGGAAGAACTATACATTGAAAATGTAAAATAAATTTTTTTAAAAAATTAGTGAATAAGTTTTAGAGGGGAAAGTAGGTAGTTGAAGAGTTTGTGTGTGTATATTAGAACTTACATGAACTCTGGTGCTGAAAGATAAGGAGAGTGGGTAGTGGGCAAATGAGAGAAGAAAGGAGAGATGGGCCCAGTTTCACCCAGCAGTGTCCTGGGTGTGGGCAGATATGACATTATTCATTCAGAGTATTCCTGAAATCTGGGCTTTGGCTACTCTGTCTCTGCCCTTTACCAGCGCCATGTCTGTGATAGGATGTTCCAACGGGAAGCTGGCGTTTGCTTTAGAAAATCATTTTTCTTCATCGCAGTGTACTGCCGAGTGCCAGGACGCACCAGATGTCACTGTTGCTTTGTTATTTTGCACCATGATGGCTAATGTGGGGAGTGGGCATGGACGCGGGCAGCAGGGCATTCGTGTCCTTGTTCTCTCTGCTTCCCAGGCCGTCATTAGGTTGCCTGCTCCACTCTGTGGCTCCCTATCCCAACCGCACCTCTGTTTCCCTACACATACTCAAGGAAAGTCGGCAGAGGATTAGGAACTTTAAAAATAAGTTTTTCTTGGCTATTAGTAAATTTGGCACATTCTATAGTTTCTATACAATGTATGCATAAAATAGTCATGTATTCCATGTTTATTTGTATTTTGTTTGGCCCAGAATATTTTTAAACCATTATCAAAAGTTTCTTCAAGAAAAGCAAGTTCAGTTAAAAGTTATTAGAGTTACATGTAATAAATGTAGCATGATTATCTTGGTGGTTTTCTTGCCTACTTATAAGGTGTGTACAGCTTTAATTTTTAGTTGCACAGTGCCACCTATTGGATCTATGGGATAAAAACACTTTGGTATTTAGCTGCTTTCTTTAGTTCCTCACTGCAATTCATTATTTTCCTAAAACAGAAATACTGTAGCCAGGCTTGGGTATTCAGATTTTTCTTAATAATATAGATGCCAAAACAAAAATGCACACAGCCTACAAACTTGATACAGATTTTTCATGGTGGGTCTTTCTACACTGTACTTTATTTTCTTTGAGCATCTGTGTTTGTTTTGGAAATACAATCTGTGAACAGTTTAGCATCGCCTTTCTAAGCTGAAAAGAGCCTTAAAAAGAGCTCTTGTTTATGATGTTCTCCCAAGTATTGTTTCTCCTCATACCCTGTTTTTTTTCATTGCATTTGTGTGTACTTTTTTGTTTCCTGTCTTTCTACTCCACTACACTGTAAGTCCCTCAAAGGTACCTGTGGTACAAATGTTAAAGTTACCCAAGAGAATGGCAGGAATACTTGGAAAACTGATAATGTATTCAAATAAGAAGACTTAAAATTTTACTAGAGGTATTAAGAAGGTATTGGTAGATACATGTTGAGGTCTACTTCTTTTATATGAAAAAATAATCAAAAGTTATTTTGTTTCTTGATTGTTGGATATCATTTTAGTACTAAGCCTCATTTCTTAGAATGATATTCTCACTTGTGATCCAAAATCAACCAGTATTATATACATACACAAGAGATGCATTTTATTCAATTAAAGCACTTTTAGTAAAATTAATATCAGCATAGTATTTGGCACACCCCTGTTAATCCAAAAATACGAGGAAAAGATTCACATTTTTCCTCAGCCTCCCTATCACTTTCATGTTGTGTAAACGCATGCCACACAGGGCCAGAACCAAACAATAGCCAGGTGAGGTTTTTATAGCCTGTCTTTCTATCCTTTTCCTTTTCCACTTAAGAGAAAAACAGAAAAGAAAGGGCAGACAACGATATACTAAGAGCTAAATATTAAAGTACATTTGTAAACAAAATTTTTAAAATCGGAAAATATTTCTGAGGTAAATATAATTCCCTTGGTAAGGAAAAAAGATAACTTTAGGCAATTTTTGGAAAAGTAATTTGATTTTTTTAAAAAGCCATACACGCCAAGATCGAACTCAAAAGAAAAGTAAGGTTAGCTGTTTATGAGCTCATGCACACTACTGTGGTGCAGATAAGCCGACATCTGGAGACTGCAAAAGGAAATCTCTGATGGTTTTCAACATGGCCCGAGAGAGATGAAACAAGCCAGTGTAATTTAGAAGCCCTTGCCCTGTTGCCTGAAAATAAAATGTAAACAGTTAAAAAGCTTTTAACATTCTTTACTGTCACCTCAGTTGTCTGAAGACCTTACTTACCTATCCATCATCTGGTTTCTAAAAAAGTGAAAATTGAAAAAACTGTAAGTGTATTTAATAGCCTAGACACAGTCATGACTTGACTCCAGTTTCTTGTTAGACATTTGTTTTCAGTCCTGCAAGTTTGAATCTGCCAGGACCGGAATGCATAGGTGTTTGTTGCCGACAATTTCACAGTAACTTTGGGCTGGGCCTGGCTTTGAGCAAATCATATCAGTGATAATAAGGTCAAATTTCCTTCCATTACTTTTGGCTCGTCTAGCAAATAATTAGATCATATTTGGTTTCTAAAATCAGGGGATTTGTTACAGCCTTTGAACTTTTTGAAAATAAAAGGATGAGAAAAGTAAACTTGGCTGAGTGAATGGAAACTGCAGAATTTCTCCCAATTTTAACTTCTGAAAGCATCTCCTGGTCTCAGAGGTTGGAGTTGTGGAACAGAGCAGTAACTGAAGTCATGATTGGTAATTGCACTTTTAATCCAGTGGAAGCTACCTGAACAGCAGGTTCTTATTCTCCCGCTTGTTATTCTTCTAGGTCTGCATTTATTGTTCTAAGAATCTTTTTTTGTACCTGCATGTTTCTGCTTCTCTATTGCCTCCTCAAATAATTTCTTCCTATTACCAGCTGAAGAGAACAAACATTTGTCACTATATGCCTTTCTAACAAAAAATTTGTCTGAAAGAGTGGTGTATACATCAGCTATTTGAATCTGTATGTGTGACTATGTATTTAAATAAAATTCCTAGAGTGTTTTAAAAATGCATTCTGCCTCTCAACTTTTAACCATTAGAGTGTATCAGAATCTCCTGAAAGTTTATTCGCTGTCTTCTAGATCATTTTAACAATAATGTTTTACAGTAACTGACCAGGTAGCCTTCAGGACCTGAAGCCCATCTCATACTTATCCTCCTGTCAAAGATGACTCTGTCCTGAGCTGAGTGGTTTTGAGAGAGGAAAGACTGTTCCGGATAAAAATTTTCCAATTACTTTTCGCCAGGCACAATGCTGTGAACTGCACATGTATTACTCACCTAATCCTTGTCACAACCCCTAACAGTGGGGCACCAGAGTCAGGCCCGTGCTGTGGATCAGAAGCGACCATAAACAAGAAAATCCAATCTGTCTTCTGGCTTTCTTGAGGCAAGAAGTGAGGAAGAGGGCAGTGCAGAAATAGAGGGGAATGATTAAAGAAAAAAATTAAATCCTTCCCCTGATTCTTTTGAGTATAGTGTTAAACCTGTTTTTTTCTGCTCTGAGACCACCCAACTGATTTTTGAAACCTCAGCTTTCATGTTGAACATCTGGGCAGGGACAATGGGGGATCTCGGTTTTCTAAGACTAGAGCAGAAAACAGCCTGATACTGCCACTCCACTGACCTCCTGCTCTTCAGGCCTCCATTCAAAAGCAGTCTGCTTTATTTATATCTTTTTCAGTAAAGAAAAATTAAATTGACATGCCAAAGCCTGCAATTCTCAGGTTTTTCTTTAAATGTTATCTTTAAGGAGATTTACAAAAACAAGGATCTCTGTGGTTTTCTCCTGAAAGCCATAAGTGTTGGGAAAGCAGACTTAATGCTGAACTTTTTTACTTTTAAACTGTAAAAGATGTATCATGCTTTCTATGTATGTTTATGAGGAAGAAGCAATTGAATGATTTATTTTTTCAGTTCTGGCACACTGTGAGTATTCTGTGAAACATTTCTTTCTGATAAAGTAACAGAAAAGGTAGAATCAGCCTCCTTGCCTAAATAAATGAACATTATTGCGTATTTCTTCAAATAGTTGCATTTTTGAAGAAATAGTTGATGTGCTTTGGGGTAACTATGTAGGCAGCATACTGCTCTGCAGCTAACTCTCTTTATTTATAATCTATGAAGAAACTTAGCAAAATGTGTGACGCAAGTTGTCTAGAATGTTTTTAATGTAAGAATAATTAGGTATTATTACCATCACTGTATGTTCTGTCTCCACACACATATTGGCAAATATGCATACACACATAGACATAAATATACATATATTGATATATCCTTATAAATGAGATAAATTAACTTTTGTTTGAATATTCTGGACAACATCTTATGGCTTTGAATTCATGTGTTATCAATAAAGACATTTTTACTGTCTTGGGGCAAAAGCTAAGAGTTGAGTTCCTTAAAAATTGCCACTAGGCCAGGTGCAGTGGTTCACGCCTGTAATCCCAGCACTTTGGGAGGCCAAGATGGGTGGATCACCTGCGGTCAGGAGTTCGAGACCAGCCTGGCCAACATGGTGAAACCTCGTCTCTACTAAAACTACAAAAATTAGCCAGGCGTGGTGACGGGCATCTGTAATCACAGCCACTCGGGAAACTGAGGCTACTCGCTTGAACCCTGGAGGCGGAGGTTGCAGTGAGCAAAGATCATGCCATTGCACTCCAGCTTCGGTGACAGAGCAAGACTCTGTCTCAAAAAAAAAAAAAAAAAAAAAAAAAAAAAGAAAAAAAACCTGCCATTAAAAGACTTTCCAAATTATAATACCTAGAAATCCTACACTCACCTGTTCATTTAATTTTTCTTGTTTCTCCATAGAGTCCCCTTTACTTGGTAAATCACGGTGAGAGTGGACCAGTCAGATGCAACAGGTGCAAGGCCTACATGTGCCCATTTATGCAGTTCATCGAAGGAGGAAGAAGATATCAGTGTGGATTTTGCAACTGTGTGAATGATGGTAAGCAGTGCCGTTAAAAGCTCTTTGTGAAATTCTTTATTAAGTCAAATGTGTTGTACTTCTTAGTTTAGGAAAAGCATACAATCTTTTTTCTATATAGCAGTACCTTCTTTATAATTTCTCTAGAAGGAAACCAACTATGACAGGCTCTGTTTGGGAAATTTAAGCCCCTTTGAACCTTAGATAACTACATGAGCCACACATGGAAGTTGAAATGTTTCTTAGAAAACTAAATGTAGGGAGAAAATTTTTATTTCTTAATCCCCTTCCACAAAGCCTCAGTGAGAAAGAAAATAAGATTTTTACCTCTTGTGATTACAGATGATAAACTTCGGAGACGTCTCCTCTTTTTTCACTCCTCAAGGTTATTCTTGAATATGAGCTCATTGATACTTGGGAAAAGCTTAGGTATAACCAAGGGCTTTAACACTTACGTAGATTTTTTTTTTTTTCACGCTGATGTAAATGTTGGATTGTTTAAGGAGGAAGGAACATAGGGCTTTCTCATATTCATTGTATTTTGTTTTATTCCAGTATGAATTTACTGATGTTGAAGAAAACTGCAGCATTGCTGAAAGTGTTCTCACATCTATTACATTTATAACATGTCTCTGTATTTTTCATTATTTGTTGTTAAATGAGGTACATACTGATGCTGAGAACATTCTTATATTCATTGACATTTTTTGAACCATGTGATGATTATTATGAGTTTTCTTCTCTCTTTCTTATCTTTGTAGACAGGCTTCCCTGCAGGTAATTAGATCTGAAGAACATATAGCACTGTCTGCCTGTGAACACGTGGTTCTACACATGGGTGCTGGCTACTCCCTAATGCCAACTGAGCTGGGGACAGTGTTCCTCCTACATCGTTGCATTCATGGCATCTTGCCTGTGTGAGCATTCTTTGGTGGGAGAGCGCTGCTTGCCTTCTTGTTTCCCTGCCCTCTTATCTCGCACACACACAGTCCATGACTTTATCCAACTTAGGGTGCCAGAAACTGGCCTTGCAAGTGCTTCTCATGCAGACCTTTGGTCCGTTCTTAAATTCACGTTGCTGTGGAGTTGAATCATTGGCTTCTAGACTCATCCCAGACTATGGCCTAAGCCTCTTGGTACGTCTCTCTCCTTGCATTAACTGTGGCTTCCATGCAGTGCAAATTGGATATCCCATTGAGACCAGATTCTGTTAGTTCTCTACCCTTACTTCTCTTTCTAAGGAAGATCTTGTTTCCTCTCTCAACCTGGATGAAATCTGCATCCAAATTCATGGCTATCATTCAGTCTTGGGACCTGGATTTCAGGAACCCTGTGACAATTCATTTCTCTGTGCTTTAGTTTTAGAGGAAAAAATCCTGAGAAGGGACAGAGGCTTCTCCCAAAGCATTTGGACAGAGTCCTCCAGCGAGCCCACCAGCTCCTCAGATGTCTCCACCCAAGCCCCCAACTTCCTTAGAAAGGTGACCAAAATCATAACCACCATGAAGAACAGCAAGGATCTTCAGTTTGCTGTGACTCTTTGGCCTCCTACCCAAAGTGTCGGCTCAGGGCCTTAAAAGGCCCAGCCACTTCCAGGAGGAGAAAAATGACTCAGAATTCTTGTGTCTCAACACAGCAGATTATGTTCCCTCAGGTATCCATTTCTAGGAAGCTGCCATGTTTATTTTCCAATAGAATTATTCATACTAGGCTTAAATATTTGTCCCTATAAGGAAGCCGGACTCCCATAGATGTATGCTGACACCTATCTTCTTCATTTAGGTTTAACAAAGACAGAGGTTTGTTGGAGTTAGAAAGGATCCAGCAGGCTTGCTTTCGTGGTTCCACTCTTATTTCCTTGCAAAGTGTCCAGAGATTGCCCAGTGGGGAGTGTGTGTGGTCAGAGACATGCAGGAAGACAGGGGCCAAAGGGTGGTGCATGATTTATGGTATGACTTGAAAGTTGGCTTATAAAAGATGATAGACAATATTAAATGCTAATGAATATAAAATAAAATTTAAAAGGAAAACATTTCACATATTACATTTCTGTGTGTAGATGAGAATGAATTGTATGTTATACTATGTGGAAACTACTGTACTATGCATTCTAAGATAGCCAAGGCAGCATCCTCCGTCTCATCTAAATGTAGCAAAATAGCAATTGAAGACCCTCAAAGCTTACTTAGCTCAGCTGAGCCTGTCAGTTTTTACTTCTGTAATCTTTTCAAGAAGTTGAATCTTCCAAATTCAGAGATCCATATGTGCATAAGAACCTTATAAAACCTACTTTAAAAGAAATGGCCATGATACAGTAACAACATAGAAAAATCAAGCCTCGGTGGGTTTTTTTTTTTTTTTTTTAAAGAGAACAACCTCAGAAAACAGGCTTGTTATTCTTATGTCAGTTTCACAGCTAAAAATAAATAATGCCGAATTGTTGATTTAAAAACGAGATGCATTATTTGTACAGTTTTTACGATGGTAATGTTGTTCTTTACAAAAAGCTTAAAACCAGAGCATTGGTAGTTTTTCTGAATACTTTTATTGGCAGTGGTTTAGTAGCCAGCCCTATTAATCTCAAGGCAACAGGAGTTCGTTATTACAGAGATACCAGGCCATATTTGTCCAAGTGTTCAGTATGTGACTCATAAGTGTTCCTGTGCTATTGGATGACTTCCAGATCTTTGCCAGAACTAACCTTCTTAGACATTTGAATCAAATTAAAGTTCCTTAGCTGAGATCTTAGTGGTGTAGTCTTTCCCTAATACAGTAATCCTCTCCACTTTAAGCCCAAACATTAAAAGATTACCATGCAAACTCCACATGGGTGAAGACATCTCTTAATTAAAGCATAATAAATATTGTAGTTCATAGTATAGTTCAAATAACGAATGTTTATTTCTGTTAGGTATATTAAAAATTCAAATAGAAAAGCCAGAATTCTTTTTAAAAGAGGTAATAAAATGGGGACAATTGAATTTGGGTTGTGACAACTTAAAAACACCAATACTTTTATACCCTGTTTCTCTAGGATGGTCTAAATCATAAACGTTCTTTGTCATCAATAACTTATAGAAGAGGAACCCTCCTCTTTTCCAAGACATATTTTTGAAATAGTAGGTATTTACGATATGCTACATTCCAGCTTTAAAATACATTTTTTCTGATGCTAACTCCTTTCCTCCCATAATAAATTTTGAGAACTTACTAAATTGTCTGTTTATGAAAACAAAATATTTTCTTTCCTATTTTGTTTTTATTAGTTCCATCATTCTATTTCCAACATCTGGACCACATTGGAAGAAGACTGGACCACTATGAGAAACCAGAGTTATCTCTAGGATCTTATGAATATGTTGCCACTTTGGATTATTGCAGAGTAAGTGTTCCCAGAACTTCAAGTGTTTATACATTGATGTTAAATTCAAGTGAATAACTTTCATATGTAAAGAACTGACTCTTGATTCGCAAACAAAGCATTTTGTGGTACCGTGGAGTGATAGAAATGCATAACACACAGATCCCATCTTCTAGGTTGTTAACATGATTCAACTGCCAAACCATCTACTGGAGGGATTATTTTTAAAAGCTGAAATGTGATGTTAGAAATAGAAAATAATAATTTCTGTTCCCTGCCAGACAGAATATAGCTGGTTCTTAATGCAATAGTTCCGTATGGTGCCTCTGCCTCCCTTATTCTGTAAAGAGTCTCAGAAAACTTCCCATCCAAGAGAAGAGCTCAACCAAACTTGTTAGTAGGACTATTGACGTGTTTCTGTGCCTCCCTTCACTCCTGTTGCTACCACAATGGTTTGGGCTCTCAGAATCCCCCTTACACTGTCTATCTCAGCAGGCTGAGATCCTCGCCTTTGATTTTTCTGCTCTATAATGTGACCATAAGACACGCCCCCACACTCACTGCCTCCCATAAACCTCTATTGGTTATTTCTTTTCTAAAAAATTAAATTTAAAAAGATTTAGCTTTCTTTATAAGGCCGTTAAGCATTGCCCCCCAAACTATCACCTCAGCTGTATCTTCAGTTATACAAAACTTTTCACAATGTACTCTGAACTCAGCCCCTTTGACAATTCCATGCCTTTATACCAGATGTTCATTTGACCAGAATATCTTTCCATTCTCCTGTCATATCTATACATACCCCAACTGGCAAACCCCTCCCTTTTCTGTAATGCCTGGCTGAAATTTTATTGTGTGTATGCATATGCAACTTTCTCTGTCTTTTTCATGGTAATTATTTACTATAGCTTCTGTTTTTTCACGGAATTTGGTCTGTATCTCTATTTTAGCATTTATCCCCATGGAATTTAAATCTTCTTACATGTCTGCCATCTTCATAGATTCTGATATCCTAGTCATCTTTATGACATTTACCACACTATCTGCCACAGGATAGGAGTTGATCAGTGTATGTGGAATGAATAAAAGAATGAATTTGCGGATATCACTATTCCCAGGACTAGCCATTTCCCTTGTCCAGTATCACAATGACACCATTATGGGTACCTTGCAGGGCTTTAAAATTCTTCACTGATTTGAAAATCACATCTTCTTGGGTATCGTTTGGATTTCAGCACATATCTGAAGCACCATGTGTGGACTTGAAGAAACAGGTCATTCTAACTTATTTTCTTATTTTCTCTTCTAAAAATGAGTGCCTACTAATGCCCAATTCCCAGAAAACAGCTTGTGACCCACAGATTTCTTTCATAGATGTTTGCAAGGGGAGCAGTCATGTATTGAGTATAGATGATAATGAACATTTTTCCTAACTAGAATTTTTTTCAGTTGACTGGGCCTTAAAATTTTTTCTGTTAACATAACTTATTGCATTTATTTTGCTGCTTCATATGATTATTTTGCAATATATTACACAGAACTAGTTGTTAAAATGTAATGCATTATTAGTTTAAGATATTGCAACATCTGAACATACTTGGGGAAATTTAGGAATATTTTTGCTACAGATGCTTTATTTTAGGCAAGAAGCATGTCCTAAAATACAGTGACTTTTAGACAGTTTATGTGTTCCTAATTGCTGTTAACTGAAGGAGAATCATTGGGCAACACACAAACATTTAATGTTTTAATTAAATGTAAGAAAGCCATTGTAACTAATGATGGAAAATTTGTTCGCTGATCTTTGCAACCATAGTATAAATCTAACCCTGCTCTCAGTTTCTAGTTCTCTGCCAAAAAACCGACATGATCTTGATTATATGCTTTTTTAGTAGAAACTTAGGCAGAGAGTCAAATCTGTTTCTGGGAACAAAAGTCTTAGTATCTTCAAACTCTGTTATCTGGAAATATTCCAGAAGTCTAATTGATGGGAAATCTCGCCCAGCCAGGCAAGGAACCAAATAAAAATTGTACATTTTGAAGAACCTTTTGTAAGCATAATCTTCCTTTTATTATTCCAAGTAGAGTTCATAATAAATATGCTGTAAACATCTTCAAATTTAATTATAATTTAAAATGTAAATGAAGTATAATGATGAGTTGGCTTAGCTATTCAGACAATGAAAAAACTTATTTAATTTGTACGTGTATTTTTTACACCATGCACTTGGAAAGAGGAATTACAAAATCACATTTTCCTATTCATCTTGGCTCACCTTAATGTTGATTTTAGATAGTAAAATTAACATTTATTGAACATTTACCATGTGTCAAGCTGTAGGCTAAATTCTTTCTATGTATCGTATCGTTTAGTCCTCACGGTGAACCCATGTGGTGCGTACCATCATTATTTGAGGAAACTTAGGCTTAGAGACTGCGTAAGTGCCAGCTTCAGGCCATACATCCAGAAAGTAATGGAGCCAGACTGAAAACCGTATCTGTGTGACCACAGAAGCCCTATTTTCTAATCAGTACATTGTGTATATGTGAGCAAGTATTAACACAATCATCCTGGAGTTGCCTTGGAAAAAAAAGGCCTCAGCTTTGTCATATAACTGAGAGTTCGTCATTAATAAGTTTATGGAATATATCTACGTGTAAAGTGTACTTGAAATGTGAAGTCTCCTTCCAAGTCAGCTTTTTTTTTCTTTTCTTTTCTTTTTTTTTCTGAACAAAAATGTAGTTTCTTCACTTAATTCACTTTGACATTACCAGATGCCTAACATGTCTGAGGTACTTGTCTGTGTGCTGTAAGGCATAACAAAATTAGCAGGATGATAAACCTACTCTCAAGGTACTTACAACGTATAGACCTGATAAGAAATGTATATAATTTTGATATAAACTCAAATATGATAAATGCTGTAAGAATAGAATAATCGTAGTGCCATAAGAAAACAGGATTGGGAAGGCTTCATAGAGGAAGTGACGTTTGAGCTGATTAAACTATGAGCCTGGACACGGTAACTAGAACAGTGAGCAGAAACAGTTTCACAAACATATTGAGAATTTACTCAGATTTCTTTAGGGGCTAGGCAGACATTGTAGATGAAGTGACGTGGACCAGGATAATTACAGAGTATATTTCCCCTTCCCTCAAAACACATTCAAATTCAAATATATTTTGAAACACTATGCCAAGCAAAACACTTTCCAGCCAAATTCTTGGCTTAAGCCCACTAGTCTGTGACTTCTGGACAGGAGATATTTTGGAAATGTCAGCCACTTAAATTGTTGGGAGAACGCGTATTGGGAATAATGGGAAATAAAGCTGGGACGTTGTTTTGAGACACAGTCTATCTTTTTATTTTCCCCTGGGTCCAGCATCGTATCTTTGATTTCTTAGGTTTCTATACATGTTTGTTAAATGAGTCATGGTAGGTCTTGAGTGTCAGGCCATTGAAGAACTTACATTAATTCAGTAGGCCATGAGAACAATTAAAGGTGAAGGTGGAGTTGTTCCATTCATTCATCCATTAACTCAGTCAACAGTTAATGAACACTCTTTGTGGTGCCATGCTCTGTGCTAGGCTCTGAGGACTCAGTAAACTTCCTGTTCTCAGAGAAGGTAGCATTGTGATCTATATTGAGCATCAGACAGTTTATTCTGACAGCAGTCTGTATAATGAGAGGAGATATTAGAGGCAAGGGTGCATTAGAAATTAATGTAGTTGTCCAACTAAGAGAAAATGAGGGTAGTATGATAATTCCCAAAAAAATTAAAAATAGAATTACTGGCCGGGCACAGTGGCTCATGCCTATAATCCCAGCATTTTGGGAGGCCAAGACGGGAAGATCACGAGGTCAGGAGTTTGAGACCAGCCTGGCCAACATAGTGAAGCCCCATCTCTACTAAAAATACACACATACACACATAAAAATTACCTGGGCATAGTGATGGGCGCCTGTAATCCCAGCTACTTGGGATGCTGAGGCAGGAGAATCGCTTGAACCCGGGAGGTGGAGGTTGCAGTGAGCCAAGATCGCACCACTGCACTCCAGCCCGGGTGACAGTGCGAGACTCCATCTGAAAAAAAAAAAAAAAAAAAAAAATTGAATTACCATATGACCTAGCAGTTTCACTTCTGGGTGTATACCCAAAATAATTGAAAGCAGAGTCTCAAAAAGATATTTGTATATCCATGTTCATAGTAGCAGTATTCACAATAGCCAAAAAGGAGGAAGCAACCAGGTATCTATCGACAGAAGAATGCATAAGCAAAATGTGGTATATATGTATAATGGAATATTATTCACCCTCAAAAAGGAAGGAAAGTCTGACCCATGCTACAACATGGATGAATGTTGAGGATGTTATACTAAGTAAAATAAGCCAGCCACAAGAAGGATAAATATGGAGTGATTCTATATGAGGTATGTAGAGTAGTCAAATTCCTAGAGACAGAACATGGGATGGTGATTGCAAGATGCTGGAGAGAGGAAACAGAGGTTGTTTAATGGGTACAGTTTCAGTTTTGCAAGCTGAAAAGCATTCTGTGATGGATGGTGGTAATGGTTGCACAGCAATGTGAGTGTACTTAATGCCACTGAACTGTACACTTGAAATGGTTAAGATGGCAATTTTTATGTTTTCTTTGCCACAATTAAAAATAATAGAAAAAGAGAAATTGAGGATCTAAATTTGGCTACTGGAACTAAAAGAGCCACATGGGCCTTCACAATTAACTGGTTGTGGATGCTAAATGAGGTGGACAAGTCCATGGAGACAGAGAGATTTCGAGCCCAGGTTATTTTAGCTTATTGTGTTTTTTTATAAGTTTCTTATAGGAAAGACCAGTATAGTGGGAGAAATGTTGTCATAATCTCTAAAATTTTCAGTCTATAGTGCTGGCAGAACTTTTATATGGATGTGTAGTTAATTGGAATGCTGGTCTTGAGCTCAAAAGGAATCACGATGAGAGAGAATTTGAAGAGTTGCCTATATAGAGGTGCTGGTTAAAACTGAGCAAATGAACAAGATTTCTGTGATGGACGTGGGTGGGAGGAGAGAAGTTGGATAAAGATGAGAAAATAAAAAACAGAAGCAACAGTTAGAGAACTGGGAGAGGAAATGATGTTCCAGTGTCCTGGCAGCTAAGAGAGCCAAAGTGGTCTGGTGTGCCTAAAGTTGCAAGGAGATAGAAGAGATCTAGGATGAGAGCTGGATTTTTATTTCAAGTCACTGTAGTTTGCAGTCTGGATGGTTCAGTGACCTTAAAGAGGGCAGTTTTAGTAAGCCGGCATAGAAAACCAGCATTTTATAGAGTACAAACATGTTAAGCTTGGCTGGACAAAGCCAGCTGGATTGAATGGGTAGGGTAATAGATTAAGAAAGCTAATGATAAAGCCCTGACAGTTACCTAGGCACAAGATGACAAGCTTTCAGATGGTTATGAGTAGGGATGGGCCAAAACATCGTTAAAGAATCATTCTGAAACTGAAAACAATGGGACTCAGTTATTGAAGGAAAAGGAACAGCCCAATCTAATTTCACACTTTCAAGCCTTGAGTTGGCATGTAGTGATGTTATTCCCATATAGAGAAATGGGAAGAGAATGTGATTTAGAGGAGTGATGAACTAATTTTGAATATTTCAAAAACCAGTTATAGTGAAGCATTTCTGTAGAAATGTGCAAATTGGAGATATGGAAAATATTCCATGAGGAATTGGTAATGCTGATAGAAGAGATTACAAGAATGGTACAGCACACTTGGGTTTGTCACAAAGAGGTTTGGTTTAACTAATGGAAATGGTTGTTATTTTCATCCATTATATATGCTGATATAAATCAGCATAAGTCTATGCTGTGAATTAAAGTAGGTGTGAACCAGGAATGATTTGCAATAAAAAGTATTCACATAGACAGCAGAGTTCCTTCATTTCTTTGTTGGTCTGATTTTGGTAAAAGTTTTCAGGATGATGATTTTTAAGTCCTATAATTTGTTTTTATTTAAAATGAAGGATTTTGTTTTAAAAAGTTATATCTAGCCTTGTAGTGGATATAGAATGAATCAGTAAGATAATTTACAGACATTGTTGTCTAATTTTAAAATAATTACAATACAATTTTAAAACATTTTTGTTTATTTATTATAAAGTTAAAAATTAAGCTGGTCTAAATTCTTTATTCTGTAGTGTAGGTCACTAGAGTTGTTTGCCTGTGGCTCTCTTTTCTAAATATTTTGTAAGATGCAGCTGAAGGATCACTTCCTAAAAGCTGTTTGAACACCAGCCAGTAAAGGGACCAGCAACTAAAAAACATTTTCATAGCAGCTGCTGTATGTCACAGTGATTGTTTTAAACAGATAAAAGGCCTAACATTCTATGTTACCACAAATATGTAAAAAACTAGGTCAGTGCTTAAAAATATAGTACAGTTTTTAAAAGTATACAGTTATATTTTCCTAAACAATTTCATATCTTTAAAATGGAAAGAGCTGATAGAAGAAGAGAGTCTAAAATAGTGACATCCAAGTTAATGAAGTTTTATTACAGTTTCAAAAACGAACACTATTGTGTGTACTCTTTTTTAATATAATTTGTTAGTGTGCCAAACATATTTCGACCTGTAAGGCAGAGAGTTACAAGCAAGTCTGGCCTTAATTCTGTACTTTCCCTTTAGCAACTGTAATAATAAAGCTTTGCAAAAGTGAACCTTCTGTGCTAGATGTCATAATAGTGTCTAATTCAATACTGACCCAAGTCATACCCTGAAAAATAAACAACTTCTTTTATCTTTTTAATAGCATCTGAAACCAGATGCTCTAGATATTCTGGAAAAATGATTTAATTCCACAGATGCTATATCGTAAATATTAAATGAAACATCTAATAACTTTCAAGAATTTCTGATGAGTATTGACATTTGATTATGCAATGTATTTACTTTATATCTATTTATGTGATGTGTTTGCTTTCTATAGAAGAATAAGCCTCCCAATCCACCAGCCTTTATCTTCATGATTGATGTTTCATATAGTAACATAAAGAATGGACTTGTCAAGCTCATATGTGAAGAATTGAAGACCATGCTGGAAAAACTTCCAAAGTAAGGGAACTGTCATTCTTTTTACAACTTATACATTATTGCCTCATTAATTTATTGGCCGGAAGATAAGTGCTGAATGACCAATTGATATTTTTTGCTAATGAGGACATTGGGTAATTAGTCATAAATCAAACAGCACCATTGTTTTGAGTCCTTAGAAAGTTAGAGTGATCTTTTGTACAAAGCAAAGGAAACAAACTGGTAAAAAAAAAAAATGCTATGGTAAAAAACATTCAAAGTACATTATAAATTATGAGAAGAATCCCAACAGTGTGGTGGAAAAGACGTTGGATGTGTTACTCACTTTTCAAAGCATTGATTTTCCAGTGGAAACTAGTAGTTGCTGAGCATGGCAGAGTTCGAAGGGATGACAGGAAACTGAACTGTTGTCTTATGGCAGAGATGGTAGATTTTTAAGCAGTTTCCTTTTGCCCTTATGATAAGTTGTCCAACCCATTTGCAGCTTTACTGCCTCTGTGTCCTGTAACTTAACAGCCTGAGATGCACCACATTCCTTGCATTGCAAGCGGGCAGCAAGGAAAGGTGGGAAACTAATTCTAATAGCTAACAGATGAACATACCCTCGACCTTAGTCAAGACTTCAGACTGTGTTTTAAAAAGGCTGTTTGGCATATTACCTGCTTTAATACAAAGAAGTAAATCAAACTGATGGCAATCTTACCATAAGAAGTATAAAGTTACACACATGCACAGCCCAAAACAAATTTCAGGGGAGAAAAAACAACCAGATTTGTTTTGAAAGATAAAGAGGAAAAAATGTATCTTGGCTTGAATAAAAGCTTTTAAGAGAGATATTTAGAATCTAGCAGGGAATAACTAGCACTATCCTTTTATTTTTCTGTCTTATTGCCTCTCCTGAAACTAATATCAAACATGGCTATTTTCAAATTATCTTATTATAAAAGCTAGTTGTTTAGGATGAGGAATAACATCTAGTAAGGAGATTCATGAGCAGGGAGAATGCCATCCCTCATGCGAGGAAATACGAACAGGCTGGGAAATGTTGTCTGTAACTTAGTCCCTACGTGTCCCATCCTCTCCCTGAACATCAGCAATCTTTGTTCTGGAAAAGGATGTTTTTCTGGAGGGTGGGATGTTGGCTTCAGCCCTTAGAGCTCCATGAATCTTTGGGTCCCCACCCCTCTATATTCTTTGCACGTATGACTGGTGCTTTGGGAGGTGTGAGGCTCAGATAAACGAACTCTGGACCTCCCAGGAGTAGTTTTGTTTGTATCTGTGAAGCTGAAGTCATAATATTTTCAAAGATGGTTTGGAAAAGCAGTGGGGATGTTTAAAAAACACCGAGTTAATTTCAAACTAAATTATAAAATGAAGAATGAGCTGGGCGCAAGTTGAAGATGGTGGCATAAGAAAGTCATCTGATGCCTGCAGATGTGTTTGTGACTGTAGTTTCCCTTACCTTATTCTTAAGGAAACTTGAGAAGTATGGATTTTCCACTGAATATGATATATTTTATTACAGAACTCTCTCATGGGGCTGGTTTAATCTGAATTTTGAACTTGATTAGCATGAAAGAAAACTACTCTAATTTCTGGAAATGGTCTTTCTCTCTTTTCCTTCTCTCAAATTAATCCATTATCCTAGACAGTTACTTCACCAGTCCCTTGTTCCTTATCAACGCTGGTGATATGAAGCTAATAGCCTTTGATATAAGTTATGAAATCACACTCTTTCCTTTGGTGTCATTATAACTTTATTTCCCATTGGAGCAGAGATGTGTGACTTTGTAAAGATAGGAGAAAAAAATGAAAGGATACTGTTGGTTTTTCTCTGCCACTATTCCGATCTCTCTTTTAAAAGATTTTATTCAAGCCAATTACCTTTTTCTCCTTTATCTTTTAAAACAAATCTGGTTGTTTGTTATCCCCTGAAATTTATTTTGGGCAGTGCATATATGTAACTTTGTTTTTTTAATGGTAAGATTGTCATCAATTTGATCTACTTGCCAAACAGCTTTTTGAAAAGCACAGTCAGAAGTCTTGATTAACATTTTAGGGTGTGTTAATCTATTAGGTGATCTTTTGAAAAAGGAAGGCCTCATTCTTTACTATTTAACTTTGAATTTATACCTTTGGCCTCTCAAGGTCACCAGACTTTTCTGACTTCTCTGGAACAGGAAAGAAAAGATTTGAAATGTTTCATCTGTTATTCAGTTCAAACTCTTTAGTTAATTTGGTTTTTTTTTTTGTCTGTCTGTTTTTAATGCTGCTGTAACTAAAATGTTCCCAATGCTAGATCTTAAAATTTTCTGGTTCATCTAGTTACTAAAGTCTTCTGTATTGCTCTGTCAGGTTCATTCCATGATGGGGCAAGCATGAGAGAAGTAATCATTGAAAAAAAGAACATCAACGTATTAGTCTTTATGAAATCTCTTATATAACTTCATAAAACTTGTCTAGAATTAATATAAAGGAGAGGCTGAAAATTAGTTTTCTTCTGGATATGATTTAATAAGGCAGTTATACTGTTGAAGAAAATTTTAGGACAGTTCTGTTTCTCAAACAAATTAAAAAAAAAAAATTCCCATGGAGACCAGGACTAATATTTTGCAATAATGTAGGATGTTCTGATTAGATGCTTTTAAAAAACATTAATTTTGATCTTAAGTGAACCCTGTGAATCCCAGGATACTCCTTTCCCATCACTTGAAAATGTCCAAATCCAATGGGAAATAGTAATCTAGATTTTCCTCTGTAGATTTTCTTTTGTGTCTTTTGCCTTAGTTGATTCTAAATTAACTATTAAAAGAGAATAAAAGCCCTTTGTGATTAGCTGGGATATTTTTCACCTAATGTCATAAAAAGTTTTACTGGGAAATGGGAGCTTAACTAGTGGAGTGCTGGTAAAAAAAAAAAAGTTCTCAAAAAAAAAATAAATAAATAAAATAAAGCCTTGATTTGTAGTGTTAGCTCAATCCATGGTGTCAGTGCTTCTAGCCAGGCTGGTTCTAAACTATCAGGGTGACATCACTAAACTGGAGTTGGGAAGAAATGTATACTATTGAGTTATCAGTTGGGGCTCTAACTTGCCATCCCAAGTCCAGTTTTTCACCATCATTATAATCATCCTCAATAAAATACTGAATTCCCCACATTGTACTTGACCCTCAGGGGACAGATAACATAAGCTTTGGATCCTGCCCTTTATTAGCATGTAGTCAGGGATTCATGAAATGTTTACTAAAAGATACCTTATGCTAAGAGCCCAATGAGAATGATTTATAGGTGTTTAGAAGAGGAAATGACTTCTAATTGGTAGCATCAGGGGAGATTTCACAGAGGAGGAAGAATTTGCAATTGGTTTTGAAGAGTAAGATTCAAATGAATCGGGTGGGGGTTGGGGCGAGCATGGATGCAGTATAACATAGTGGTTAGTTGCATAAAGTTGCACCATTTAGGATATTGAGGTGTGTGTGTGTGTCTCTGTATGTGTAGTTAGAAAGAACAGGGATTCTCATTTCTGAAAGCTTTGCAACTGTCCAGAATATAAACAGTTTCCAAGTGCTTTTGGAAGGGATTATGAGAATCTATTTAAACTGCCCAGTGAAGAACAAATACCCTCAGTTAGTGAAGGAAATAGAGAAGAAAACACAGTTCAGAGTCAGTACCTTATCAGCCTATACTCTGTTGACATATCAAAGAAATTGGTAAGTCTGCAGCAGAATCAGCAATTTGAACTTGAGATACTTCCATCTAGATACTTCCATTTTCCTCTCCCTTGTACTCTTTAGGCCATATACAAAATTTAGAAGCTGGGCAAACCAGGTTCCTTTTCAAGAAAGTTGTCCTTTAATCAAAATAAATTATGCTGACATCTAATGGTCAAAGAAAGTGGCATGTATGTTTTGTGTCTTTCCCTTAACCATTGAGCACTACATAATATTCTCCACTGAAAATTAGTAAGGGCATCAATAATATCTAGGTGTTTTCTTTTAGAGGAGAGAAAAATAGACTGTACAATGCACTCAGCAAGCATGAAACTGAAATTCAGACCATGAAATTCTGAATGTACTTACTATAGACTGTAGACTGGAATGAGAGCATTCATGTCTTTACACTTAGAATACTAAGGCCTCATTTTGGAATTCCTTGAAAAAGAAAATCTACTTTTTGTTAAAGTTTTGGAGCTTTGGAGCTTTTTAAAAGTGCTTTGCCATGACCATCATAAATGGTCACCTAATAACAATTACACTGTCATTTTATAAATGTAACTTACTTTATATATTTATACTACATGTTTATAAGGTATATAGTTCCCCAAATCTAGCCTGTTTTCTGTTGAGATTCTCTGATGTGTAAGAAAAGAATCAGAGAAGAGGAGCAAGTGTTTTCTCAGTAAAAGCAGCTGTCCTCTTAGTAATATGAGTGTGGCTTCCTCATCCCTGGCTTCAAATATTCCATTTGTTCTTCTGACCTTCTGGTGACTTTTGAGAGAGCCTTGTTTATAAGGAATGTAATAAGCCTAGCTTATTCATGAAAAAAGCATTATTGTTTTCTATAGATTGAAAATAAATATATTACAGAAATATGAACAAGTGTTTACTTGATTTTTACCTAGAATTTTGAGGATTTTTTTCCTTATCAGTTTATTTTTGTAATAACTCCTATCCCCCATTGCCATGACTAGTATTGTTTACACCTGGTAACAGAAAGTAAGATAAAAACTTTAAACATGTCTTTATGTATTTTATAGAAGACACACTTACTGAATTTCAGGTAGAAATCTCCTTTTCATTCTAAATTTATAAAGCATCTCAAAAACTTTTTTTTTTCCTTACAGGGAAGAGCAAGAAGAGATGTCTGCAATTCGAGTGGGTTTTATCACGTATAACAAAGTTCTCCATTTCTTTAATGTGAAGAGTAATCTGGCCCAGCCTCAGATGATGGTGGTGACTGATGTTGGAGAAGTCTTTGTTCCTTTGTTGGATGGTTTCCTTGTCAACTATCAAGAATCTCAATCTGTGATTCATAAGTAAATATCAAGTGTATTATAATTTAAAAGTAAATCAGGTGTCTGTCTTTCATTGCACCATGTTTTGATTCAATCATACATTGTTTTATCATTAGCAAGGGGGTTTTAAGGCATGGATTATTAAACTCTATCATTTATGTTAAGTCCGTCTTTTTAAAATATAGACCAGTATCTAAGAGAAAGAATTTTTTAAATACTCAAACATTCAACCCTATCGGTTCTTCCTCTTTTTCTGGAAAGGTATTGCAAGGGAGATATTTCCTGTATGTGGATGAATGTATTAATGATGATGGTCATAACTGAAGATATAGCCACTGTTCCAAGAATTTATGGTCTAAGAGATCAGTAATGCAGTGAATAGAAAAAATATCTACAAAGAGTGATTTTGTAAATGTTCCATTCAAATCATAGATTTTGGTGCCAAGCCATGCTAAGATGTCATTTTCTAAGGAAAATTACCTATAGGTGTTGGTGTCAAATAAATACCATATGTGTTTAGGCTTGAAATGTCAGTGATTTAATGCTTGAAGTGTATTAAAATATGCTAAACATTTCAAACCTTTTGCTTACTCATGTCTTATAGTTTGTTGGACCAGATTCCAGACATGTTTGCAGACTCTAATGAAAATGAGACTGTCTTCGCTCCTGTCATCCAGGCTGGCATGGAAGCACTAAAGGTGAGAAGAATCCACTTCTGATTGCTAGTAAATACATTTTAAAAACAGAGAGACACAAAGAAAGAAAGTTTCATTTATGAAAGAAAATATAGTCTTCATTAAAACACGTGGGTCACTAGAAGCTATTCCAAACTTCCACTCAAATCTCAGGAGGAAACGGCCAAAACCACAGATTGCTCCCAGCGTGTCCATTCCAGCACTGTTAGCATCTGAGCAACTCATTTTGCCAGGATTTCCAGTTTAGCTCCTCCCTCTGGCTTTTATATGAACTTTATATGGTCTATTTTAAAATTAGTCCAACAATATCAGATCTACCAGATTACCATATCACCCTCCACAGCCATGGAATTTTCAAACATGCCAGGCCAAGGTCTTGTGACAGTCAATGACAGAGATGTGAATGCTGATTGCCAGAAGTAGATGAGAGGTTGGCCATGTCTTCAGTTGGGAAGCTGAGCCCAAAATGACTCTGATCATTCTCATAGTAATGAAGACAGTAAACTGAAGAAGGCATAATGATTAAAAAGCACTCACTCTCGTGCCTGTAATCCCAGCACTTTGGGAGGCCAAGGTAGGCGGACCCCTGAGGTTGAGAGTTCGAGACCAGCCTGACCAACATGGAGAAACCCTGTCTCTACTACAAATACAAAATTAGTCATGTGTGGTGGCACATGCCTGTAATCCCAGCTACTTGGGAGGCTGAGGTGGGAGAATCACTTGAACCTGGGAGGCGGAGGTTGTGGTGAGCTGAGATCGTACCACTGTACTCCACCCTGGGCAACAAGAGCGAAACTCCGTCTCAAAAAAAAAAAAAAAAAACCCTCACTCTAAATCATCATTATTACCTTAACACAAGAGTCAAACCACTTTGGCCATGACAGCTAGTTTCTAAAATTAATTTTAAAATGTTGTTATTAAAGCTAAATTTAAATTAACTTTTAAAATAAACTGCTTAGTAATAACAACAATAACAGCAACAACTGTATTACAGAACTGAGTTTATGAAACACTTCCCACATAATTTTTTATCTAAATGCATAACTTGGTTCTAAGACAGTGATTCTTGTTGGGTTTTTTTAATCTGCAAGAGTATTCATTTATGGGATCAAAGGCTATTGTGGATATCACTCAAAAAGTCTCAGAATATATGTTAATTTAACATAAAATTAATAACAAATATCATAAAGCAACTTGAAGATATTAGGGCTCACCTAACAGAAGCAAACAAATAATTGGTTGGTCTTCAAAAAAAAGGGAATTTGTTTTATTCCATGTTACTACAAACAAATATCTTCTGTTTCAGTTTGAAAGGATTATTTTTGTTATACATCACCATACAAGTTTTTCTACTCTAAGAAGTTAGGACTGGGAATAATATTACGTTCATGGATTTGTGTGTGAAAGGAAGGATGAGTAGATAGTCATTAGCTAATATTTCACCAATTAAGAGAGCATAGTAAAGTAGAATTGTACAGCCCAGGCTGCCAGAGGATCTGAGTGTAGAGTCCCAGCTCAACCCCATGTTTCATTTCTAAAAGGGAGCAATGCTGTCTTACAACAATGGTTTCCACACTGGCAGTCCACAAGAGGTCTAGACGCTGCTTGACAGCTTAAAAGGAAAGATGTATAAAGCAAATTGTGTACATGCATTCTATGTATCTGAAATTTGATACTAATTATGATACATTATGAAAAGCACTATGTTCTTTAATAGCCATGTTCTCCAAGGTTGCTTATGCAGTCCAACGACTGCAGCAATCAGTATAGTCAGCTATCAGCCAGTTTACTAGAGTCCAGCTCTTTTCAGCCGATGTGATGTTTCTTCGTATCTTTTGCATCTTATTTTTTGTTATATCTGTAATTTTATTGTGATAGTAATGTATATTTTTACCTTGACATTTTAAAATGAGAATAAACATATCTAAATATATAACAACTCATGATAACTTCATAAATACAAAGTTAATGAGTAGTATAATAGTGTTCTTACAAAGTAGAATGAACTATCTTTATAAAAGGTACATAACTCTTTTTAAATAGATAAGGAACTACCTTTACAAAGTGACACTGTTGGACGTAATGTCAATGGCAGTTACTGCCATCCCTGCTGGCACAGTAAACATTGTTCTCCCCAGTGCCAGTTTCATGCAGAGGGTGCATGATGCTCCACTGCTATCCCTGCCCCGAGGCTGCTTACAGTGTGTTGGAAGAGATGTAACTCTGTCATACAAAACATAATGTTCATTGGTTATATTTTTTTAAATGGGGGTAGGAGAAGGGCAAAGAGTAACTTTGGAAAGCCCAGGACTGTGGCTGGCCAGCCAATTAACTCAGGATATTCTGCCCGGAAGACCAGAGATGAGAGTCTCATCCCCTGTGCACAGGGAGTAGAAATGGAAAGAACATAAAGTGAAAGCTTTCTTATTGTGTATTCAAGTGAAAACGTCTCAGAACTGTACTCCCCTATTTGAATTAAAGCTTTGTTTTCTATCAGCTAGATGCCAAGTAAAATCTATATATAATCAGGAGTAGTAAACTTCTTGAAGCAAACAAAGTAGACAAAAACTGTGCTAATTTGTCATGAAGATAAACAGCAACTGTTTGGAAAGTTCTTATGTGTCTTTTTAAAAAGTCCTTGAAATATCCAGCTAAAGGCTTCAGTGTACTCTTTTCTGTTGTAAATGCTTCCATATCCACAGCATCTTGTACTCATAGCACTTTTTTTCCCCACAGTCTTTCAAAATCTGCATTTATTTCAAAATCTGACCTTCATAACTCAACTATACATGAATTGCTGTCATTGTCATTTAACTTGGCCAAAGAACAGTTTTCTGAGTTAGCTATTATTTCCACCATAAAGTTGGGGGTAAGATTTGGCCAAAAAAAAAAAAAAAAAAGAAAAAAAAATGGGAGGAAAATGACCTTTAGTGGTTATGTTTAAAATACATGACAAGTTGGGGGGAATTTATCTTTAAATTATCCATAATACATACTAAATGTGATTGCAGGGGAATGCATCACAAACAATGCTCCTTGCACAATGGTTTATGGAGCACCATAGAATGGAAAGTGGTAGTCTCAATGGGGGTTGGAGAAACACAAAATCAAGGTCCTTCCTTTTCAGGGAGCTCTTGATCTACAAGAGAAGACAGTAGAATACTTAAAGTTGTGATACAAATGCCTTTAATTAATTCTCGAATAGTCTTTTCTATAAAGAAGAGCAGATGGAGATAATAAGCTCTGTCGAGGGTGTTAATAACATGTCTCTCAGAGGAAAGGGTGTCAGAGCTGAATTTCAAACTATGAGTTCTCCAAGCCAGCTTCTCTCAACCTGTTTTCTGCCATGGTAAGAATGATATGTGGCATTCATTAATTCTGTATGAGTCACTCCTATAGGCAGAGTCAGGCTTTGGTGAAAACACAAATTTTTGTAGGGAATAAAACATTTAATACATAGGAGCTTTATCTTTTATTAATTTGCTACTTATAAAAGACTATATAATGGTGTGTTTATGAAATTATGGATCTAAAATTAACCATTTTATAAGAAAAAATAAATAAATATGGCTTTTTTAAACAATATAGACCTTTTTTCCTAGTGGGCCCTGGTTTTTTTTTTTCCCTCAGAGTTTTACTATAGGTAATTTTTTTTTTTTGACACAGAGTCTCATTCTATCACTCAGGCTGGAGTGCAGTGGCGCGATCTCAGCTCACAGCAACCTTCACCTCCCAGGTTCAAGCGATTCTCCTGCCTCAGCCTCCCAAGTAGCTGGGACTACAGATGTCCGCCCCATGCCCGGCTAATTTTTTGTATTTTTAGTAGAGACGGGGTTTCACTGTGTTAGCCAGGATGGTCTCGATCTCCTGACCTCGTGATCTGCCAGCCTGGGCCTCCCAAAGTGCTGGGATTACAGGCATGAGCCACCGTGCCCAGCCTACTGTAGGTAATATTAACAAGATAATTAAGTATGTTTAATTATGATTAATACCATGTACTAGATGATGTAATTATCCCAACAATATTTTGTATAGTTTAATGTATTGCCTGTGTCGTGGGATAACTGAGAATTAGACAAGTTAAGTAATTTGTCCAGTGTCATTCAGATAATAAAATAGCTGATTCTGATCATGGCAGGTGGGACCCATGTTCTTTACTGCTATAGTATAAAATGGCAATATTAATATGAGCAGAGACTATCTAAATGAATATTATTTTTGACAGTGAATGCCTTACAGGAATTGGGTAGGCCAGGCAAGAAAAGTTGAGGAGAAGGTAAACTTGTTTAAAGCTTTATACCCTCTTTGATATTTGAATTTTTTAAAAAAGCATTTTTGTAATAAAAAAAGCTACAGGCCTGGGCATGGTGGCTCATGCCTGTAATCCCAGCCCTTTGGGAGGCCGAGGTAGGCAGATCACCTGAGGTTGGGAGTTCAAGACCAGCCTGACCAACATAGAGAAACCCCATCTCTACTAAAAATACAAAATTAGCGGGGCCTGGTAGCACTTGTCTGTAATCCCAGTTTTTCGGGAGGCTGAGGCAGAAGAATCACTTGAACCCAGGAGGCAGAGGTTGTGGTGAGCCAAGATCACACCATTGCATTCCAGCCTGGGCAGCAAGAGTGAAACTTCATCTCAAACAAGCAAACAAAAGCTACAGAAATGATAAATTCACAATCGTAGAATTTCAGAGTTTTCAACATGCTTAACATTTTATAATCAATATTATTGTAAATTTTACTCTGATTTGGTTATTGGAGCTTATGTGTTTTTACTGACCAAAACCTTGCTAGTCTCTTTCTCCTATGCAATATATATATATATACCTGTAGATTCGTACATGTGCTTCTTCATTTATCCTTATGTTCTTATTAATGTTGCATCTATCAGTAATTTTCAGTAAAAGATACATGCAACAATAAGATCAAAGCACACACATTTTTGCTCACTACTGGCCATAGCAGAGACAAGACAGCAGGCCCCAGGTTACACCCCTTCTCAGTGTGTCAGCTGGGTCTTCACCTCTCTGACCCACTCCACAGAGCTTAGAATATCACTCACTGAGAGAGACATTGAGATTCTGACCTTGAATTCTGACCTTGAATTCTCTCTCTTTGTTTTTAAGAGAGCTATTCACAAACCTAAGTACCTTATTATTAGTAGCACTTACTGCACATCTTGCAACTGTGCCTTTGCAAATAACAGCTGCAGGCAGAGAGCTGGAGAAATGGATTCCAGGCCAAGGGAACAGAATGTGCACAGATATGGAGGTGTGTAAAGCGTGTGGTGTATCCCAGGAAAGCAAGAAGCTTGTGTGGCTAAAACTTCCAGTGCAAGCAGATGTCAGGGGTAAGGACATGTTGGAAATAAGACTGGAAAGATAGTTTCAGACTCAACTTCAAAGGGGCTTTAAAGCTATCATTTACTGGTTGTGTGACCTGGGGCAAATTGTATGAGTCTCAGTTTTCCTCTTCTTAAAATGCAAACAACTTTCTGCTTATGGCTAGCCAATTTTCCCAGCACCATTTATTAAATAGGGAATCCTTTCCCCATTTCTTGTTTCTCTCAGGTTTGTCAAAGATCAGATGGCTGTAGATGTGTGGTATTATTTCTGAGGACTCTGTTCTGTTCCATTGGTCTATATCTCTGTTTTGGTACCAGTACCATGCTGTTTTGGTTACTGTAGCCTTGTAGTATAGTTTGAAGTCAGGTAGCGTGACGCCTCCAGCTTTGTCCTTTTGACTTAGGATTGTCTTGGCAATGCGGGCTCTTTTTTGGTTCCATATGAACTTTAAAGCAGTTTTTTCCAATTCTGTGAAGAAACTCATTGGTAGCTTGATGGGGATGACATTGAATCTATAAATAACCTTGGGCAGTATGGCCATTTTCACGATATTGATTCTTCCTATCCATGAGCATGGTATGTTCTTCCATTTGTTTGTGTCCTCTTTTATTTCACTGAGCAGTGGTTTATAGTTCTCCTTGAAGAGGTCCTTTACATCCCTTGTAAGTGGGATTCCTAGGTATTTTATTCTCTTTGAAGCAATTGTGAATGGAAGTTCATTCATGATTTGGCTCTCTGTTTGTCTGTTACTGGTGTGTAAGAATGCTTGTGATTTTTGCACATTAATTTTGTATCCTGAGACTTTGCTGAAGTTGCTTATCAGCTTAAGGAGATTCTGGGCTGAGACAATGGGGTTTTCTAAATATACAATCATGTCATCTGCAAACAGGGACAATTTGACTTCTTCTTTTCCTAACTGAATACCCTTGATTTCTTTCTCTTGCCTGGATCCTTTCCTTACTCCTTATACGAAGATTAATTCAAGATGGATTAGAGACTTAAATGTTAGACCTAAAACCATAAAAACCCTAGAAGAAAATCTAGGTAGTACCATTCAGGACATAGGCATGGGCAAGGACTTCATGTCTAAAACACCAAAAGCAATGGCAGCAAAAGCCAAAATTGACAAATGGGATCTAATTAAACTAAAGAGCTTCTGCACGCAAAAGAAACTACCATCAGAGTGAACAGGCAACCTACAGAATGGGAGAAAATTTTTGCAATCTACTCATCTGACAAAGGGCTAATATCCAGAATCTACAAAGAACTCAAACAAATATACAAGAAAAAAACAACCCCATCAAAAATTGGGCAAAGGATATGAACAGACATTTCTCAAAAGAAGACATTCATACAGCCAACAGACACATGAAAAAATGCTCATCATCACTCGCCATCAGAGAAATGCAAATCAAAACCACAATGAGATACCATCTCACACCAGTTAGAACGACAATCATTAAAAAATCAGGAAACAACAGGTGTCGGAGAGGATGTGGAGAAATAGGAACACTTTTACACTGTTGGTGGGATTGTAAACTAGTTCAACCATTATGGAAAACAGTATGGCAATTCCTCAAGGATCTAGAACTAGATGTACCATATGACCCAGCCATCCTACTACTGGGTATATACCCAAAGGATTATAAATTATTCTACTACAAAGACACATGCACACATATGTTTATTGTGGCACTATTCACAATAGCAAAGACTTGGAACCAACCCAAATGTCCATCAATGACAGACTGGATTAAGAAAATGTGGCACATACACACCATGGAATACTATGCAGCCATAAAAAAGGATGAGTTTGTGTCCTTTGTAGGGACATGGATGCAGCTGGAAACCATCATTCTTAGCAAACTATCACAAGAAGAGAAAACCAAACACCGCATGTTCTCACTCATAGGTGGGAACTGAACAATGAGATCACTTGGACTCAGGAAGGGGAACATCACACCCTGGGGCCTATCATGGGGAGGGGGGAGGGGGGAGGGATTGCACTGGGGAGTTATACATGATATAAATGATGAATTGATGGGGAAAAAAAATGCAAACAATAGTACCTGCTGAACAAGATTGTGGGTGTTAAAGAAAATATGTGTGAAGAGCCTGGCACAGAGCTGCATGCAGTAAATGTTGGTAGCAGCTCATCTCACTGTTTCTCACCCTTCCTGCTCCCACCCAGATAAAGGACTGTGGACATTATCCTGTACTAGAAAGCCTTCAGGATTCTTTTCCCTCTTCCCCTTCCCCTTCCTTCCTTCCTTCCTTCCTTCCTTCCTTCCTTCCTTCCTTCCTTCCTTCCTTCCTTCCTTCCTTCCTTCCCTCCTTCCTTCCTTCCTTCCTTCCTTCCTTCCTTCCTTCCTTCCTTCCTTCCTTCCTTCTTTCCTTCCTTTGTTTGAGACAGGATCTTGCTCTGTCACCTAGGCTGGAGTGCAGTGGCACGATCATAGCTTACTGCAGCCTCAAACTGCTAGGCTTAAGCAATCTTCTCACCTCAGCCTCCTGGGTAGCTGAGACTACAAGAATGCACCACCATGCTCAGCTAATCTTTTTAGTTTTGTAGAGACCAGAGTCTCAGTATGTTGCCTGGGCTGGTCTCAAACTCCTGGGTTCAAGCAGTCCTTCAGCATTGACCTCCCAGGGTGTTGGGATTACAAGCATGAGCTACTGTGCTCAGCTCTTCAGGATTCGTAAGGATAAAAGCCACATATCTGATCAGAGCCATTGTCTTCACTTCAGAGGCAGTGCTCTGGAGCAATGTGCAGTGTGGTTTGGTGAAAGGCAGGGGTTGGAAGGACAATATATTGAATCATACTTAATTCCAGGAAATTTTGCTTAGTAGGTTACTTCTTAGCTCCTTAAATAAGATTTTAAATATTGATTCTTAATGCTGACTTGACTGTCATGGAGCTTGACTCTTCTTTTTGTTGCTTATATAATCTTGATCCCACACTTTTCCTTTTGGCATCCTGCCTCGTAGCTGGTTCCTGGTGTCTACTGTTGCCACACCACCACTACGTTCTCATGCATTCTTCCTCAAAATACCACTGTAGCTTTAATCCGTGTTTACTGAAGATCTGAAATAAGAGCTTCTCTTGCATCATCATCCTGGGATTTCTACCATCTACTTTACATTATGGGATTTACCTGGTCCTGAAAGACTATACTGTAGGCTAAATAAGAAAGTATTTCATTGTAACACATCATTTTAATAGTTTTCTTAAAGCGTCATGATGCACAGACCTATCTTTAAGTGTTGGCTCTCTTTCATTTACAAATTTTATGACTTTTGGCTTGTCCTCTCCCAGCTTCAGTTTTCTAATCTATAAAATAGAATAGTACCTGCCCAAGGACACAAAGGTTATTATGAGGGTTAAATTAAATGAATATAGTGCTTAGCTCATAGAAATAACTTATATTTTATTTCTGATTCTCTTAAAATGTTCCTACTCAAGGCATTTTCTGTGGGTTTTTGGGTTTTTTTTAGGCAGCAGACTGTCCTGGGAAGCTGTTCATCTTCCATTCTTCCTTGCCAACTGCTGAAGCACCAGGGAAGCTCAAAAACAGAGATGACAAAAAACTGGTTAATACAGACAAAGAGAAGGTACTTTGTAAACAGTTACTCTTTGAGTGTCCATATGTCAGTTATTAAGAGGAGTTAAAGAGGCAATGTGTTCTTCATGTAAGAAAAAAGGGGAGAAACTAAATCTCATAAATTAAGTCCAGGGCATTGTATATTATAGGAATATTTTGGATTACAAACAACTTAAAATATTTTATATTCCTAGAAAAACCAATGTCTGAAATATGTAAATTAAAATAATGCCCCAGGCCGGGCACGATGGCTCATGCCTGTAATCCCAGCACTTTGGGAGGCCAAGGCGAGTGGATTACGAGGTCAGGAGTTCGAGACCATCCTGGCCAACATGGTGAAATCCCGTCTCTACTAAAAATACAAAAATTAGCCTGGCATGGTGGCGAGTGCCTGTAATCCCAGCTACTTGGGAGGCTGAGGCAGGAGAATCCCTTGAACCCGTGAAGTGGAGGTTGCAGTGAGCCAAGATCATGCCACTGCACTCCTAGCCTGGGTGACAGAGTGAGACTCCATCTAAAAAAATAAAGGGTCCCAAACTTTTTCATGGATAATCAGCGTAAGAGAGACTGAATGATGAGACCATTATAGAAATGGAGGAAGTGGGGGAAACAGCAGATTGAAGATAAAGGGTGGAAGAAGAATCTAGACTGTACCATCTTACAATACCCTTTGGAGGCAGAGGCCTGAGGCATGAAGCACAGGTGTGGGGATCTCAAAATATGCCTTCACCTAAAACCTCTGACAGTGTAGGGGAACGTCTGTGGGAAGGATAAGGCTATGGATCTAGGGACCCAGCTAGTGCTTGCATGACTACACACAAGTTGCCTCATCTAAGTCTGTAAAGTAAGGGCTGCAGTATCAGCTCCATTAGGATTGATGGAGTATCAAATAAAATTGAACACACAATTATTTCACACAGCATGGACCTGGCACAGACTGGGTGCTCAGCAGGTGGCCACTGCACTGATGGTGACCACAGTGTGTTTCTTCAGCCCAGTTCACTTAATGGGAAAATGTCTATTTCTCCATTTTGAAAATTCAATAAGAATTCAATAGAAATTTAAAATTTAAACCAAAAACATTTTGTAATTTTTATGTTTTTTTTTTTTTTGCATCTTTTTTCCAGATACTTTTCCAGCCCCAAACAAATGTCTATGACTCATTGGCCAAGGACTGCGTGGCTCACGGCTGCTCTGTGACACTCTTCCTCTTTCCTAGTCAGTATGTGGATGTGGCCTCACTGGGGCTGGTTCCTCAGCTCACTGGAGGAACCCTTTATAAATATAACAATTTCCAGGTAAATGCCAGCAATTTGTTCACCTTGGTCTTGTACTCCCATTTTAATTTTAGTTGTTTAGATTATGAATTTAAAAAGCTGTGTTCCCTGGTAGATGACACATATAAATTCAAGAGCAGATGGAAAACAAGGTATACTGTTGGTCCTTCTTATCAGGAGAGTTCTGTGTCTTGGCTTCAACCAACCTCGGATCAAAAATACTCAGAACAAAATATTGCATTATACGGAATATGTACAGACTTTTTTCTTGTCATTATCCCCTGTAGTATAACAATTATTTACATAACATTCACATTGTATTGGGTATTATAAGTAATGTAAACTGAGCGCAGTGGCCCAATGCCTGTAATCCCAGTGCTTTGAGAGGTTGAGGTGGGAAGATCACGTGAGGCCAGGAGTTCAAAATCAGCTTGGGCTATATATATAGCAAGACCCTGTCTCTACAAAAAATTTAAAAATAACTAATCTAGAGGTGATTTGAGGGATATGTAAAGTGTGTGTAGGTTATATGCAAATATGCCATTTTATGTCAGGGACTTAAGCATCTGGTAGATTTTGGTATCTGTGGGAGGTTCTGGAACCAGTCCCCCACAGATAACGAGAGACGACTGTGCGTGTGTGTGTGTGTGTGTATATATATGAACCATATATATTTATGGTTCAGCAATTCCATACTTCCTAAGTATTTGGTCATAGAATGAGCTCATTCATCCTCAGAGTTAAATATCAATATGAGCTTTCATAATGGGGAAAATATATTTTATGTAAAATAGACTTAAGATAATATTTTTAAAAGTGACTGCATATTTGTTTTAAATTATTGGGATTTTAGGGATCAATTCTTTACACTTCTCTTTTCCAAGCCTGAATTGAGAGAGAGATTCAATAGACAATCAAAATGTCAGCACTATAATGGACCTGAGTCTGCAGGCAAGTGGGCTTGCTGATTCACCCTTGAATTTGACAGACTTATACACCCAGGCACACAGTGGGCACAATTTGAGTTTCTCCTGTGGATCCGTGTGCCTTGAAAACATACTGTATTGAGGGACAGAAAATATGTGCCTCCTGCAGGCAAACTGCCTTCCTATGAAGAGGACACAGAAGAGGCTCAGCTGTGCCCACTCAGTTCCTTTTCCCAAACTTATTAATCAGATGAATCACTCCCCCTCACCTAAGGAGAAGGGGTCAGGGGTGTGCCTCTAATGTGTGTGGCTGGGCAGACATGGAGGCATGGACTGGGAAGGTGTGTTCTCCAACATAAATGACATACGTTAGTCATCATCTATTTTTATTAATCATCAATAAAATTATTAATAGAGACTAGTTACATATTTATATTATAAACTAAGGGACTTGATAAGACCAAAGATTATAAATGAAATGAAATTGAAAAAGCTTTAACAACTCTTTCTAAGACTTTTGGATAAAAGTATGTTTTTTCAGGCACACTCTAGAAAATAAACTCTTAATAATCATACAGAATTCTAACCCTTACTCATTCTACCCACATTCTGGCTATTGAGGTACATGAAGCCTATCGTGCTGATCAATTTTAGCTCCTTTTCCAGCTAGGGGGATAAATTTCATAGCTTTTTCTTCCCACTTTTCCAAAAAGGACTTGATCATCTTCCATTCCTGGCATATGTGAATTGTACTGGGGTTCTTACTAGGTTGTTTGCTATGTACTGGTGTGATCATCTACGTGGCAGTGACTTGGCTTCAAAGAGCAGCCTACCAAGTGATGTGTAGGCAGGGAGTGCTCTGCAGTGTAATCATCCAGGCTTATTACTTTTTTTTTCCCCTATTTCTTTAAGTTTTTGAGTTACGTGCCAACTCCATGTAGTTTCTGATATAATAAGGAATATTTACTTGTACCTCAATGTATTCATAATTATTACTGATTCCTTCAATGTTACTAAAAAAGAAATGTTATAATCCAGCAGAGGAAAAGCCTATAAGATGTAAACAGGCAGTAAAATGTTTTATAAAAAAAGAGTGTTAATGTTGCCTATGCTGCTATTCAGTTGTTTGTATTTACTCCAATTGTTGCAAAACTGAATCCTACCATAGCATTTCTTTCTCATCTTCAACAACACAAACTTTAGTAGTCTTTTTCATTCAATAACATTATAAGATAAAAATGATGATCAAGAACTGTGCGGGCAGCACCCAGTTGTATGTAAGCAACTACAGGGATTATTATAAAGATTGTGTCTGTAATCTCCCTCTTTCCTTTCCTCCTTCATTCCCTTCGTGTTTGGGACTGTGGGGAAGGGATGAGATGCATGTGTCAGTGTCAAATAGTAGTGAGAATTTCCTAAAGAGCTTCACTGACAAGGTCAGATGAGAAGCTTTAGAAGCTCAGCTAATTTGTTTACTCTCTTGGGTGACCTCTTGAGCTCAGTATTGTGCACATGTGCATATTATATGAATGTTGCTTAGTTGTGGAATGTGGACAGTTTTCAGAATTATGGTGATTGTAGAGTAGTTAACAGGGCTAGGAGAAAGGGTTTCTACTTTTCCTGACATAGGTTCACAAAGCTCTGAATGTGGTCAGAGTTTTAAAAAGCCCCAATTGCAAGGCCTTTTCCCAGCCTCATTAAACGAGTATTATACATTGGATCTTAACCTTGTCTCTAACCCTAAGCCACTGAGTGGATCACTTATGCTCTCTTAATTTTCCCATTTGCAATTAATAACCGATTTTCTTATCCAGATGTTAAAATGAAAGAAAATAATAGATGAGATTGTAGTTTCAAAAGTTAGAAACACTCTCCAAAGATGCTATATTTTCTTCAACCAAAGAAGCATATGATATATACAAAAATATGCCAAATCAGGATTTTAAAAATACTTATTTTAACTCAGGATTAAAATGAGAACTGTTATTTTAAGTATTTTACTGCCATCTGGTGGACATTGATCAGACTTTATTTTTTAGATGCACTTGGACAGACAACAATTTTTGAACGACCTCAGAAATGATATTGAAAAGAAAATAGGCTTTGATGCTATTATGAGGGTTCGTACCAGCACAGGTAATTATCATTTATACAATTCTTCAAGTCTCTCTTGTATAATTGTTTCTTTTTCAAATTAATAACAGGCCAACAAAGAAAATAACAGTAAAATAAAGAGAAACAAAATTTCCCTTTTTCCCGTTTTAGGTTTCAGAGCCACTGATTTCTTTGGTGGAATCTTGATGAACAACACCACCGATGTAGAAATGGCTGCCATCGATTGTGACAAGGCAGTGACCGTGGAGTTCAAGCACGATGACAAACTCAGTGAAGACACTGGAGCCTTAATCCAGGTGACTAAGAGTTTATTCCCATCTTTCGTTTTTTAGTTTGTTGTCGACAGTGATCAGTGGGGAGACTGAAATACCATCAAATGTGTTAGCCTCTTCATAAAAAACTCAGCTGTCTTTCTCCAAAGTCTTCTCCAAAGTCAAAAGTCAGTAGATTAAAGCACTCAGTTGTGAGGATTCTCCATACTCATTCATATTTGCTACTTACATGAAGTGACAATTATGTGTCATTGCATGCAAGTCCAGCAAACTTGTGGTAAGTATCACAGGCATTAGCAAACTGACTTCCAACAGGATTCATTTCTGTTAGCCTTCAGCACCTATTTACGTCTACCATATGTATATTAATTTGCTAGGGCTTCTATAGAGTGAGCAGCGTAAACAACAGAGATTTATTTTCTCACAGTTCTGGAGGCTGGAATTCCAAGATCAAGGTTTCTGAGGGCCTAGAGGGAAGGATCTGTTCCAGGCCCCTGTCCTTGGTTTGTAGATGGTTTTCTTCCCCCTGTGTCTTCACATCATCTTCCCTCTGTTACATGTTTATATCCAAAGATTTTCCTCTTTGAGGACACCAGTCATAATGAATTAGGGTGCACTCTAATGAACTCGTTTTAATTAATTTACTACTTTAAAGACTTCATCTCCAAATACTTAGATACTAGGGGGTTAGGACATTTGAGGAGCCACAGTTCAGCCCATAATACCATGTTAAGCACATTGTCATAGTATAAGCAAGTGGAATAGGATTTGGCTTTGTTTAAAGTGAAACTAACTAGAAGCCATGGAGACTTTGAATTAAAACAAGAAAAACTATGACCATGAGATACACATGGTCATAGTTTTCAAACATTAGCATCATCTTTAAAGGATGAAGAGAGGCTGGCATTAGGTTGAGGGAGAACTTTTAATTAAAGTATTTTTTAATCACAGATATTTGGGGAAGTGCTTCTATCTATGCATTCTTCAAATGTATATCATCAGCGTAAGATCTAAGTCCATTGTGAAAGCTAGTTGTATGTTTTTAAGACAGTGAGCCTTGAGCCTCTGAGCACCTGGAGGTATTGTTTCGGGACCTGGATCTCTGGTAATAAAACATGAGCTATGAAAAATGCAGACTAGTTGTAGAAATGTGAATACATATTTACATGTGAATCACTCAACAATTTAAACCAGTGAAGTGCTACATTGAAATCCAGCAAATAAATGTATCATTATTCTCTCATACTTCCTGTTGTTCATTCTTTATCAATAATAGAAAAAAAAAACTGTGGAAAAATAGTTAGAGGTCTTTTATCTATCTGTACACAGTGTTTTGTAAATGCAAATAAGATCAAGCTAGCTTGGGTGGATATGTTAATCAGAAAAACATGTGACCTCAATGTTGCTTCTACAGTGTGCTGTGCTTTACACAACAATCAGTGGTCAAAGAAGACTTCGGATTCACAATCTTGGCTTAAACTGCAGCTCCCAGCTAGCTGATCTTTATAAGAGCTGTGAGACAGATGCTCTTATCAACTTCTTTGCCAAGTCAGGTAACATTGCCAATCCTGAGGTTCAGTAAACCTTGCTTAGTAAATCAGTCAAGATATGTCAGTAGCTGAAAAGCACTGTAGTTTTGCAAACTTTTGGTGAGTAAATTCAGAACTAATAAAAGCAAAGGTTGAGAGAGAATAGTCAACATTCCTAACTCTAAATTAATAAGTGAGATAACTCAGTTCAGGGCCAGGCTATACAGACTTACTTAAAGTTAACTCGTAGAGTGGCAGTCTGAGTTGAAATTTAGCAATATTATGCTTAGACCTTTATTATGGTATGTGATCATGCCGTCTGACACATTGGGTTAATGGACGGAGACCATCTCTAATGTTAGACTCAACTTGCTTATCCATACCATGATAACTATGAAATAGAATGGGCCCAAGGTGGAATTTTCTTTGGCTTTCCTTGAGAAATTCTACACTAAGGTTTGGAAAACATGGCAATCCAGCCTGTAAGAATTCAGGACATCAAAAAACGACTAACTGGCCTGTCTTTTTTTTCTGTGTGTACAATTCTAATATTCTGAAGATAAATCTGGCCAATATAACCTTTTGCTATAGGTAGACCAGTGTTCTCCATTAGTTAGATCATCATATTTAGTCAAGAGGAGACCATTAGCAAATGACTTGAACAGATTTAAATGCTATTATTCTTGCTGGGTGGTCTGAAGATAATAGCAACTTGTTCTTTTTTATTTGATTATTTGAAGAGATCAGTGTCTGAGCTAAAACTCGTGTCCTTTTCATTGTTTTGTGCACATAGCTTTTAAAGCAGTTCTCCACCAGCCTTTGAAGGTCATCCGGGAAATTCTAGTTAATCAGACTGCCCATATGTTGGCATGTTACCGGAAGAACTGTGCGAGTCCTTCTGCAGCAAGCCAGGTGAGCACCTATTGTACATAGCTGTTAAAGTGTTACAAACGACTACTCATTTCTTCAGCACGTAGCTATTGAAGGCTTATGATGTTGCAGGCACTTCGATGCTGTTATAGTAAACTGTGTAGCTGAGAAGATTAAGAATGCAATTTGGGGGGCTGTGGGTTTTTTTTTTATAGCCAACATTTAAAAATTTGAACAAAAAAAATGGATGTACATATTTAGTTGACAGTCACTACGGTATGTATAAACAAAAGAATGTTATATGTAAGAAGTGTCCTAATATAAACGGGATTCTCTTTTGTATCCAGAGATGGGTATTTTGTTATGAAATGTGTATGCTTAAATGTATTTTAGGCATATTGACATGAACTGATGGCAGTAATAACATATTTTATAAACAAATATAATTTATAAATATAAATACTGGAATTCTTTACATTTAAAAGTTATTAATAAGTGTGAAGAGTTTTCAAAGAATTGATTCCATCATTTAGTAATTTGAAATTTTAGAAGATTATTTGAATAAACCTCATGTAGTCTCTCTCCTACAAAAGGAAAAGCAGAACCTCAAGTCCACATTTATTTTTGCATTTGCTCTCTCGTTCACATTCTTCTCTATGTCAATAAAAGTTAGATGGAATTTTTATAGCTGTGTATCAAATATGTGAATATAGACTTTCAACTAAAACAGCAACAGATGGGAAAATTTTCTAGTTCATTCATTGTCAAAAGTGAGTGCTGAGAGGACATCGGAAGCCCCACCTAAAAGAAAATCCTCAGCAGAAAAGAATACAGATAAATTCTGGGCCCAAATGTGCAATCTGGGCAAAGAAGGAAAACAAAACAAACACATTTACCAGATGGACTTTTCATAAAAGTTCCTTTCCACGCTGTCCAAAGTGATTGAATTAGTCATCCATTCTTTTATCTCCTGTGTTGATAATCATATAAGCAACTCCTGAATCTATATGAGTATTCAGTCTTCTTTATTATTCCGAAGATTTGCCATTTTGGTCAACTCAGATATCAGTACTATTTCATAGCATGCTTGTTCAAGTTACGTCAAAACCCACCAGGTACACCTGGAGTCTAGCCAGAAGGTAGTCCAATCATGAGCACTGTAAACATTGACCTCATTTTACTGTTTGTCTTAGAGCTACGGAAACATGATTCTGTTTCTGGAGTATCTCACACTTCAGGAGCATTAGTTGAAGCAGTGCAGATACAGTTAGGGTCCTCTCTGGACATTCATTTGTTAACTTTGAAACAACTGGATTCAAAGACTTTAAGTTAAAAACAAACTTACTGCCTATTTATGGAAGAAAATAAAACCTGTCATTTTATTCTGGTTTAAAAGTTAAAAGCATTGTCTTTACCACTGGATAACCTGTTTGCAAAATTAAATTATTTCTGGAGTAAAAACATTATGATGTTAAATTTTCTCTGAATAAGTCAATAGAGATTATTCCTGTTCTTATAATAAAGTGTTTCCATTAGCACTTTTCAAGTGTGCCTTTCAACCAATGGTATGTTTTAAAAAAATAATGTAACTTAAGTACCTTATGATTAACCATCATGGAGTCTAGAAAATGTGGAGATTCTAAAACAGTATTGTCTGAAAACATAGAATAGTTGGACTTAATGTTCTGTTCAGAAAATCTAACTGTAAACTTGGTACTTTCCTACAGTTCACTTGTGAAAAATAGTATCTATGAAGATGGAGAGATTACTAAAGGAATTCCAGTATTTTACCATAGAGCCCAAAGTTTCCTTGACCCAAGCAAGACCATCAAGGAGCTATTTGGATTATGTGATACTGGACCTCAGTAGAACTACTTTTACTGAATTGCTGGAGCCAAAACTAGGCTGCAGCAAGAGAAGGCAATTAGGGTACAAAATCTAAGGAAACTGTCACTCTGAGGATCATATGATAGATGCTGGGTTAAGACATATGGCTGGGCATGGTGGCTGATGCCTGTAATCCCAACCCTTTGAGAGGCCAAGGCAGGTGGATCACTTGAGGTCAGGAGTTCAAGACCCACCTGGGCAACATGGTGAAACCCCGCATCTACTAAAACTACAAAAAATTAGCTCGGCATGGTGGCGCGGACCTCTAATCCCAGCTACTCAGGAGACTGTGGCAGGAGAATAGCTTGAACCCAGCAGGCGGACATTGCAGTGAGCCGAGATCATGCCACTCCACACCAGCCTGGGCAAAAAAAAAAAAAAGACATATAACTAGAAACTAGAAACAAGATAAATTAGGCTGGGTGCAGTGGCTCACACCTGTAATCCCAGCACTTTGGGAGGCCAAGACAGGAGGATTGCTTGAGGCCAGCAGTTGAAGGCCAGCCTGGGCAACATATCAAAACCTCCACCTCTACTAAAAATAAAAACTTATCCAGGTGTAGTGGTACATGCCTATAATCCCAGCCACTCAGGAGGCTGAGGCAAGAGGATCCCTGGAGCCCAGGAGCTCGAGGATGCAGCAAGGTATGATTATGCCACCATACTCTAGCCTGGATGACAAAGTGAGACCCTGTATCTTTAAAAAACAAACAAACAAAAAAGCAAACTTTAAGGCTTATAAGGCTTACATAAGCAATGTAGATTCTTTTTAGTAAATCTAATAGCTCACTGTTCTGAGCTTAAATATATTAATATCATATGGGAGTGCATTGATTTCAAAAGGCAAGTCAAATGACCTTAACTGCAAAATAAGCTTTTCAAAAACAAAACAATACAAAAAAAACCTCATTACCACTTCTGTCACTTCAAAACCTAAAGAAGAAAAGAATTTTCCAAATTCAAGCAAGCTCAACTTACATGAATTACTGCTCCCACCTCACTCTCATACCTTACTCCCAAAGAATAATTTATTTATTTATGGAGGGGGTCAGTGAGGTAGGGAGATTTTATAGTGGTAATCTGTGGCCACATTTTCTTCCTCACCTCTAGAACATTGAATAAGACTGTCTTCTTGTTTTCTTTCATTCTTTAACTCCATTTTTTTTTTTGTTTTCATGATTAGATTTTCCTTCTCATTTACCACCTGTTTTTCTTCCCCCTGCCTCCTACAGTCCAACCTCCTCTGATTAGACTTTTTAGTCGTAGTAGTGTCATTGTGGGCCAACCTCACCCCTTTGTGGTATTTAGGATCACAGATTTCTGAACTCGTTTAATATGACCTCATTAATTAGAAGCAACCAGTGAAATTTCAATCTGATATTTTAAAACCAAACGGACATGCTTTATACAGGAATCTAAGAGCATTCTTGACCCTTGATCTTTTTTTTTTTTTTTTTGAAACGGAATCTCGCTCTGTCGCCCAGGCTGGAGTGCAGTGGCCGGATCTCAGCTCACTGCAAGCTCCACCTCCCGGGTTTACGCCATTCTCCTGCCTCAGCCTCCCTAGTAGCTGGGACTGCAGGCGCCTGCCACCTCACCCGGCTAGTTTTTTGTATTTTTTAGTAGAGACGGGGTTTCACCGTGTTAGCCAGGATGGTCTCAATCTCCTGACCTCGTGATCCGCCCGTCTGGGCCTCCCAAAGTGCTGGGATTACAGGCTTGAGCCACCGCGCCCAGCTGACCCTTGATCTTTATAACATGTAAAATGCCTAACTAGCAACTAGATCAGAAATAGCATCGGGGCCACATGGCTCTGGAATATGACCATGATCTGGTTCCTACATCTTTTTATCATAGTTTTCCTTGGCTGAGAAAGTAATCCAGTACCAAATGTTGTTAAGTGAAGATATATTATGCTAGAGAAAAAATTAGAAGAAGAGAGTGTTCTACTTTTAAGAATAAACATACATTTAACTGTCCTTGGTTCTTTGAAAGGAGATTAGAAGTCGATAGGGGAAACAAACTGCAAAGTAGAATCATTCTGAAATATGTCTGCCTGAGCCAGTTAGAAAGTTCTATCCCACACATTCCTTACTTAGTACATCATGAGAAGACACTTATGATATAAATTTAAGTTGCAGAATAAATTCTAACAGAGCCCTCAGGGACATTTTCTTTTCAGTGTGGATTCTGATAACTGTATATCCATTTTAATCATTAAGATAGAAAGCTAAGCCAGGGATGGTGGTTCATGCCTGTAATCCCAGCAGTTTGGGAGGCTGAGGTGGGTGGATTGCTTGAGATCAGGAGTTCGAGACCAGCCTGGCCAACATGGCGAAATCCCATCTCTACTAAATAAACAAAAGTTAGCCGGGGGTGGTGGTGCATGCCTGTAATCCCAGCTACTCAGGAGGCTGAGGCAGGAGAATCACTTGAACTTAGGAGGCGAGGTTGCAGTCAGCCAAGATTGTGCCGCTGCACTCCAGCCTGGGTGACAGAGCGAGACTCCATCTCAAAAAATAAAAATAAAAAGAGAAAGCTAAAAAGAAACCATTTGGTTATAGATCAGATATTTCGTTTATCTGTTTGCAAGTTATTATTATCTCGTATGTATAATTTTTCTTTTGGATATGTCCTTGTTCACTGACTTGTGCTAATCAAACTTGATTATTAGCTATTCTTACAATATTGATTAAGGATAAAGTTAAACAATGTAGGACATTATCAGGACATTATCTATAATTTCTTAAATCATCAGGTTGTGTTCCTAGAATTGCTGCATTGTGTTAGGTTGTAGTATCTCACAAGGGCATATACTTTGGGGCAGTTAGAGTGAGGTCATGTGAGCCAAAGTGAGGATGGAGAGAAGGTACAGGTAGATTATGAAGGTGGAATTAAAAGGATTTGTTTATTAATTGAGGGTAAAGAAATAAATGAATGAGGGTTCATCTGGAAGTTCTACACTGAATAGGAAACATGGGAGGAAGAACATGTTTGTGGAATTGTAGGAGTTTGATTTTGCAGGTTATAATTCGGTAGTGACATATCTAAATGTATGAAGCATTTCCTTTTTTAATCTATAATACTGCAATCTCTTTATTATGTTTTATGTATTTACGTGTCTATCCCCAGTGAACTTCAGGCATCTTACAACATGGACTATGCCTTATTCCTTTTTATATCCTTGACATTTTGTACAGAACCTATGACACAATGGCATTTAATATTTGTCTGATGAGTTTAAGATGCATAAAAAGCATAAAGGAAGAGATATCCTGTGGGCAGTTAGAAATGCTATTCTTGAAGTGGAAACATAGGTTAGGAAATAACTTTTTAAAAAATTTTATTAAACATGTATACATCTAAACATATATATGGTACATCCTATGTGCTAGGCACTATTGTGCTTTATAGATCATTTAATTCGCATAACTCAATTATCATGAAGTAGATATACTATTCCATATTCAGCTAAAAAAAAAAAAACTGAGAAAAAGACAGGGTAAGTAATTTGCTCAGGGTCTCACACCTGCTAAAAGACAGAGCTGGGACTGCATCCTAAGCAGTGAGTGGGTAGTGCTGATAACACCTACACCAGGCTGCTGCAGCACTAGATAAAATAAAAAACAACTGCTGCTCTTTGAATGCCCACTCTCTGCCAGTTACTGTGTGCTCTAGGTGCTTTACATGGTTTACCAGTTAATCCTTACATCCTTACAAGTTCAAAAGCAAATGATGTTTCAGTCTTACAGATGAAGCTCAGGGGATTGTTCTCAGTAAAGATCAAGTATATGAAACAAAAAATTGTCTTTTTCAGCTTATTCTACCAGATTCCATGAAAGTATTGCCAGTGTACATGAATTGCTTGTTGAAAAACTGTGTGCTACTCAGCAGACCAGAGATCTCAACCGATGAACGAGCATACCAGAGACAGCTGGTCATGACCATGGGTGTGGCTGACTCTCAGCTTTTCTTCTACCCACAACTTCTGCCCATAGTAAGCATGCTGGGGTGGTGCATTTCCTAGAGGAGGCTAGAAGGGAATCATATTTTGTGCTTTCCCATATGTTATATCTGAAACATGTTGTTCTTAAGAGGAAAGTTAAAGTCACAAATGCCTTCAAAATATATGGTGTGGGATTTCGAGCAGGGGCTCTTTCTGCAAGTTGCTTATGTGCATCAGTATGTGCTCATTATGGTGAGGGGAGGGAATCTGAGGAGTTCTGCATTCCCTTCAGTCTGTTTTCAGCACAGAAGTTAGGGCATCCTGTTAAAATAATTATCAGCTCTGGCCGGGTGCAGTGGCTCACGTCTGTAATCCCAGCACTTTGGGAGGCCAAGGCGGGCGGATTGCCTGAGGTCAGGAGTTTGAGACCATTCTGGCCAACATGGTGAAACCCCATCTCTACTAAAAATACAAAAAAATTAGCCAGGTGTGGTGGCATGCAACTGTAATGCTAGCTACTCGCGGGGGCTGAGCAGAGGAATTGCTTGAACCAGGGTGGTGGAGGTTGCAGTGAGCTGAGATAGTGCCTCCAGCCTGGGCGACACAGCAAGACTCCGTCTCAAAAAAAAAAAAAAAAAAAAAAAAATTTGTCAGCTCGTATCACTCCTCCGCTCAAAACACTCCAGGATTTCTCATCTCAGTAAAAGCCAAAGTTCCTACCATCCTGGCCCAGTGCTGTGTGTCCTCCCCTCCCCTCCCTTCTAGAAATCTTCTGTTACTCTCCCTTTCCCCATCCCACTTCAGCCACGCTGGGCTTCATGCTGATCCTCAAGCACTCCAGTCGGGCCCTTGCTTTAGGACCTGTGCACTAGCTTTTCCTTCCATCTGAAATGGTCTTCTCTAGTTGTCCCCATGGCTCCTTCTCTTACCTCCTCAGGTTACCTTCTTAAAAGTTCTTGGGCTCCCTGGACTACCCTAGTTAAAATTGTCCCCACCTTTACCAGCGACACATCCCATCCCACTTTCCTGCATCTTTTCTTCATAACTCTTAACACCATCTATATTCTGTATATTTTACTTATTTTATGTGTTGTCTCTTCCTGCACAAAACCATTTGCTGCACAAGGTGGGGATTATTGTCTAATGACTGGAATAAAGTCTAGCACATGATAGATACTCACTAAATATGCACTGAGGGAGTGGGGGGAGAAAAAAGGAAAGGAAAAGAGAGAGGAAGTAGGGAAAGGAAGGGGAAGAAAGGAGTTTCTAACTCTCTTGTCTGTGCCTGCCCAGCACATGTTAGATGTCAAGAGTACAATGTTACCTGCTGCTGTTCGTTGCTCTGAGTCCCGTCTTTCAGAAGAAGGAATATTCTTACTGGCTAATGGCCTACACATGTTCCTATGGTTGGGAGTAAGCAGCCCACCAGAACTGATCCAAGGAATATTTAATGTGCCATCTTTTGCACATATCAACACAGATATGGTAAGTATTTTTTTCATTGCTTTTGTGGTAATATGAAAAATATCAATTTTTCATATTACCACAAGTGTTTTTACTTATGTGCAGTGAAATATTATAGAAAGAAAAATAATAAGGCATATATTTCTGTATATGAAAGAATTTCATGTTTTGATCAATATCAGTTAGCTTGTATAAGGTTATTTGTATACTTTCAAACAACTAAAATATATGACTTTAATAGAAAATGCTAATACTTCCAGATCATTAACTATGTGCCAGTCTCTGTACTCTAAATACTTAAATATACCATTTCAGTTAATTGTCGTAACAAATTAGTGAGATGGATATGATCTCAACATTTTACAGAGGAATCAGTTGAGGCTTGGAGACAAGTTCCTTCAGGTAATAAAATGGCAGAGGTGGGAACTGAATTCAGTTCTTATGCTGTGGACTCACCCCTGCTGCTGAACTGCATACTTAAAAGAATGTAGAAATCTTTCATAGGTGTTTGGCTACAGACTAAATCAGATTACTGAGTTAACAAATAATAATTCCATAAAAACAGACTATACACCCCTTTGTTGCAATAACAAAAGAAATTGTGAGTTTAATGTTAAATTAATACAAATGACCATTTTAAAGTATCTTAGGAAAACCCAGCTTATAATTTGTACAAGAGTCAACATTTATTGCAAACCTTATTTGTAGACCATTGTTGTGTGAGCATCACTGCCAGATGGCTGTTGTCTGACTCTGATAGTGGATTCCAGTAGAGTTCAGCAGATAGTTTCCTGAAGCCTCACTTACGTTGTGGCAAGATGGCTTAAGTCTAGTTGTTGAACCCAATTGTATGAAGTACGGTGTATCAATATATATAGCATCTTGCAGAAAGAGGCAGGATTAAAATTCAAGGCCATGACAGGTGATCAGTTTAGAGAGCCGCATATTCATTAGGAATGTCGAAAGTGTATTTTTAAGAGAATTCAAGGGTATCCATATTCCAGTTAGAGATTGGTTTTAAGATGAAGATTTGGAACTTGATACCTGCATATGTTTGAAATTAAGAAATGATTATAAATGCAATTTTAAAAAATTCAGTAGGCAAAGAACTATGAAAAATTTTTATATAAAAGTTAAGGAAGCTTCCTCTTGTAGTATATTGACATAGTAAATGCTGAATGCATAGTTGCTGAACTGAACATCCACAGGAAATAGCCAGTGTCTCTATCACAAGGCAGCAGATTGGTAGGTCTGCACTTACATCAGCATACTGGTATTTCCTTGACTTTCATCAACAAAATGAAACAACGTTAAAAACCAAATGTAAGCTACTTTCTTTTTAGAGGCAGTTGGCACTTTAAAACATATACATGAAGAATCCTTATGTTGTTTGTTGAATTAATAGATCTACCATAATATGCAACATAATGCATATAGGGGATGGGAGTGTGAATATAAATAATGAATTTTTTGTTTTCCTTACTACTGTGAAAAATATTGACCATAAACTTTCCCTGACACTTGAGGTTTATGGTGAAACATTCAAACTCACATGTTCTCTGGCTAACTCATGATGATGCATTGGCTCTTGGCATCTTCTTGCTGAGAAGCAAACATTAGCATTTTACTCTGTCTTAATGGAAGAAATGTAAGTCAAAATCCTTCATATCTCCTGGATGCCATGTGCAGCTGGATTGGCCTGTAGACCACTAGCCAGATTTCCAGAATATCTAAGAGGCTGCATTCCCTTTGAGAAATCAACATTTGGTAGTTTGTTTTAATGCTGGAACAGTAGTACTTGGATGGAATTTTCCATCCACTGAAGGAATAAAGTACATTCTTTTCTCTCACAACATAGCCTTGAATCTTGAAAAGGGATCAAACTTTCACAGGAAGTTGTTTGCATAAAACATATACTGTTGTCTCTAGGTATCCATGGGGAATTGGTTCCAGAACTGTCTATAGATACCAAAATCCACAGATGTTGAAGTTCCTGATATAAAATGGCATGGTATTTGCATATAACTTGTGCATATACCCCCATATATTTTAAATCATCTCTACATTACTTATAACACCAGCTGGGCACAGTGGCTCACGCCTATAATCCCAGCACTTTGGGAGGCTGACGAGGGAAGATTGCTTGAGCTCAGGCGTTCGAGACCAGCCTAGGCAACATAGTGAGACCCTCTATTAAAAAAAAAAAAAAGATTACTTGTAACACCTAATACAATGTAAAATGCTATGTAAATACTTGTTGAACTATATTGTTTACAGCATAATGACAAAAAAAAAAAACCAATATCCATGCTTTTTCAGTACAGATGCATTTTTTACAAATATTATTTTTGTCTGTGGTTGGTTGAATCCATGGATGCAGAACCCATGGATACAGAGGGCTGACTATGTCTGTGCTGTGTCACTTCAGTGATGTGCATGTGTCAAATTCCAGAGGAAGAGTTTTTTTCAAAAGACAAATAATTGTCTTCTGTCATTTATGGTAATGGATGCCAATAATAATTTTTACTGCATTTTCCCCCCAGTTTTGGTTTTCAGGTAATGAACCACACCAATATTCAAGTACATGGTTTTAGAAGGATGTTTGTAACATTGTGATAATCTCATATTGCTACTTCTATCTAAATGTTATAAACTGTACTAAAACTTTGATTTTCTTATATTTAAGACATTGCTGCCTGAAGTGGGAAACCCATACTCTCAACAACTCAGAATGATAATGGGTATTATCCAACAAAAGAGGCCATATTCAATGAAGGTAAGAAAACGATTTTATTTTTCCCTTTATTCAAGTGTTAAACATTTTATTAAAGATGTAAAATGCACACCCCATGTTTTTATGAAGTGATCTTTGATTTTAAAAACTCACACCATCACAAATCTAAAATAAAAGTTAAAAAAACCCTCACATTAACCTCTAAGTATATCTACCTACTTATCAGTCACAAACATAAACAGCTATTACCATGGGTTAACTATGGGGTATCTTAGTCAGTATTAACTTCATGATTTAATAGCAATTGGTATCATTAACAGACTTGGAAATGACTTTTCTTCTGGTGCCTAAAATTACTTAATTATAGAAGTATCATTTAGAACATTTGTAAAATTTGATTTATTACAATGTTTAATTTATGATCTCTGAAAAGTTTTGTTATTCTTGTCCTTCCAAGCCCTTCTAGCCTTTTCTGAGTTTGAGTAAAAAAATTTAATATGTCTAGAACCTAAGAAAATTATATCTTGTTGCCACCTTCCAGATACTTACTTGTTTTCCTTCCCAAGCTCAATATTAGAGTCTCCTGGGATCTAGAATGTATAGATGATGATGTGCTGTGTAACACTGCTTACTGAAGAGCTATAAGACACTCACCTGGAGGCACGTGTCTACAAGTGCCAGTGTATTTATGGGGCCAATTGTCTCCTGAAATGTAAATGTGATGTCAGTCTAAACCAACATTCGTAACTGTGAAAGTAACTCATGCATGCAAACATCAACTTTAGGTAGAGCTTAGGTAAATTGAACTTAGGTAAATCTGGATGAATATACAACTTTTCTAGAACAGTTTTCACACCACACAGCACCTATGTGGGTTCAGTTTAAGCCTAGAAACATGTAACCAGATCTTGAGTCCAATGAAATGCAAATTGAAAGCCACTGGTATTTAGAATGCATAGCAATAATAATTCACCTTCATCCCAGCTGCAGCAACTGCATCCCTCCAACTGGCCATTTGCAGAGAAGAGGCAGGACTGAGCATGGAGATCATCCTTGTGCTCAGTAGTTCCTCCTTCAGGGAAAAACATTAAACTTTCTCTGCTTTCTCCCACCTGTTCCAACCTCTTACCAAAGTTATGTCAGCTTTGGTTATAAAACCATCTGGGGGTGAGCTTCAAATATTACATGTGAATAAAATATTAAAGACCTGTGTGATAAAACAATTTTAGCTTGAATACTTAAAGAATCAGATTTTCTTATGTATTACCTGCAAATGTATCCATCTGTTCATAGAGTGCTATCTCTATAAAGAATTTGAAATATTTAAAATTCACAGACGTCAGAGTTGAAAGGAATCTGGGAGATTACCCGGCTTCCTATACCTACCTGCACATCACAGACATGAAAGTGAGGCTCAAAGAAGCTGACTAGCTTGGTCAGGGTCTCACAGCTGGATCATAGCAGATACAGGGCTTGTACTAGGGGCACTTAGCATTCCACCTTTTCTCTGACACTTGAAAACTGACTCAACAAAGGAAATGAAAACATACTTTTAAAAGGTTAAGATTAAGTAGGAGAAAAGAGTTGGTATGGAAGGATCAAGAATAGTAAAATCAAATCTAGAAGGAAATGTTACCTTCCAGATTATGCTAATTACTTTTCCAAAAACTCAGTCCTCTTAGACCTTATTGTCTGATTATTCTCATACATGTGGGGGAACAACAAAAAAAAAGATTTCTACTACAGTATGTCTACAGATGACCGAAACCAAGTGCCTTCCTGATAAATTCTAGTCCTGCCCTGCACGGTTCTCTGCAAATGTTTTTTATTCTCTCTCCTTTCACTTGTATTTCCTAGAGTATTCCTTTACCATTGGCCCTTTTCCACAGTTTACAAGCTGTTCAAATCTACCTTCATAGAAGCTGCCACTTCTCCAAGATTCTGCTTCCCTTTCCTCATTCATTCTACAAGTATTTATTGAACACTGGCAACATCCCAAACATTCTACAACCAAGCTCCTTGAAAAAGTCTCTATTAACTGCTCTTTCCTTCCCATCTCTCCAGTTCTCTGTAAACTGCCAACTTGCTAAAGACAATTGATTCTCAATCCTTTTACAGCATGTACAAGGTTGACTACTTCCTCAAATGCTCTCCTGTCAGCTTTTAAAACATCTCCTGCTCCTGATTCTTCTTTCTCAGTGACTCTTTTGCATTGGCTTCTCTTCATTCATCTGTCACTTAAGAGTTGGTATTCCCCGAAGGTTGTACCATGGCTCTTTTCTCGCTGAACATGTTCTACCTGGGCCTTCCTAATCACTGCTTTAGCGATTCCCTGTGAGTCAGCCAATGAAAGATGAGATTGGCTTTTGAAGCACATTAATTCTATAAGACCTCTGGTAAGGTGACCCAGAGAATGTCACATTCAGAGTTAGCCAGTCTTCCCTTGGAGAGGGCACACAAGCAAGGAGGTAATAAGCAGTGATTATTTTAATGTTCTCCTCCTACTCTATAGGACCATCCCCCCCTTAAGAAATGTAAAGCGGGGACATAAAGACGGATCTGCCAATCCATACCAGCATGCTTTCCTTTTATTGGTGTGGGTGTGCCCCTTGAAGAGACCATCACTGTGTCAAGACAGGCCAACACCACTTCCATGACTCCACTCCCCTGAGACCTTCCACTATACTTTCTGTGTCATCCAGACACCTGTAGATAGTCAAATGGTGGGGTAGGATATTAATCACTATAGTTTAAAGTTAAGTTTCTCCCAAGGCTGAAATCCAGTCCCTGTTCTACTTACCACCTCAGCTCATAGCCAGACACTTTGTCAGAGGAAGTTGTACAATGAGCACCACACAAAAACAAAAACGAAACAAACCCAAGTGAATGGCAGCAATAGAAAATACTTCAGATGAGCAACCTGAACTTATTTCTATTAATTTCCATAAAGAAAGTAAATTCTAAAGAAATTGGAACTTCAAGTCTTTCCTCCTTCAGTGTCTTATCCTGCCCAGTCTCAGCCCGAGTTGTGTCAGAGGCTAGACCCACACTGCCCCTACCAATCATGGACAATAGTAAAGTTGTAGTGGCATGTGGGAGAGGGTGGATAAAACATAAAATGAAAAGAATCTTGACTTCAGGTTCATCAGGAGGCAAATCTTAAACTTTGGAGCGTGTAGGAGTGGAATCTGCCTATGCACACAGCTATTCCAGTGCCAACTCCCAGTACCTACAGCTAACATCCAAAAGCCAAGGCATCACGCATATCTGCATCCACATGGAATTAGCTGAGTTGCAGCAGCAGCAGTTGTTCTTATGTATTATTTTTACTAGGTCAGGGGCAATTTAAGACTTAACAGACTTGGATCCAGGCCAAAATGTTATAAAAGAAAAAAGCAAGTGGTGGTGACAGAATTATTCTACTTGATAACTAAAAAGCATAGAATGCAAAAGTAGGGAGGGCCTTGCCCTCCTAGCCAAAATTGCACATACCTTCCCCACTGCAGCTGGTGAAGGGGCTAACCGCATGTGCTTCCCTATTGCAGACCTTTCTGGTGGGTTTACCTCCTGAGAGGAAGAAGTGAGAAGTACCCTGGCTCCTCTTAATTATATAGGAGGCAGGTGGAGAGGCACTGTTGTGCATGTATAGATCAGTTAACCCCACTTGTGGCGCAATAAATATGAAATTCTGACCATTCAGATCATCTGCCTTGACTTCCTCAAATAGGAATACAGGTGTAGAAAGAAGGGCTCAAAGTGTTCATGACAAAACTGGCTCTCTTCTGGGCTTCTTCCCTCTGGGCTTCTTCTAGAGCGGCACTCTCCAGTAATGCAAATGCATATGCAATTCTATGTTTTCTGATGACCACATTTAAAAAGAAAAAAATCATTTAAATAATTAATTTAACCCAGTATATCCAAAATATAATTTCTAATGTAATCTGTGTCATCAATTATTGAGATATTTTTACATTTTATTTTTCATACTAAGTCTAGAAATCCATTGTGTATCTTATATTTACAGTACATCTCAATTTGGATGAGCCACATTTTAAGTGCTCAATAGTATGTGTGGCTGGCTGTTGTACTGGACAGCACAGGTCTAGAGAATCATGATGAGCAAAGAACAGAAGTTCTCCCAATTTTCCCTGCATGTTAACCTCTCTAGCATCTCTCCAATCCACCCCCTTTCCACCTCCATTGCTCTAATTCAGAACCTGATCATCTCCCACCCAGACACTTCAAACCACTTCCTATCTAGTGTCCCTGTCTCACGAATATATTGTACATACTGCTGCCACTTAATTGACTCATTTCATTCTTCTGCACCTTCACTGGATCACATTTCCTACAGAAGCCCAAACTCATTATTATGATAATTTGTCCCTTTTAGAAGCCTGTGATAATTTACATGCCAGCCATAATTGTATCTCTGGTACATGGTACATGTATTCCAGTATGGAATACTCACTAGCCCTACCCCTATCCTTTAAGGCTCAGGTGACAGTTACTATCATTGTGAAGCCTTTCCCATAACACTCTGCTTAGGTTTCATTTTTGCCACTTAAAATTGTATGTCTTGGGTTTTGGGGTTTCGGGGTCCATGCCTCTTTCCACTCTAGATATTAGGCACTTTCCCATAATCCTCCATAGCCTCACACATAATAGACATTCAATAATGTTTGCCAAAATTGAAACAGACAAAATTGAGACATTTTCAAATAACGTTTATAACCAGGTGCTGTTACTGTTTGGTTTTTTCCTAGCTCACAATTGTAAAACAGCGAGAACAGCCAGAAATGGTTTTCCGACAGTTCCTGGTAGAAGACAAAGGACTTTATGGAGGCTCTTCTTACGTGGATTTCCTTTGTTGTGTTCACAAGGAGATCTGTCAGCTGCTTAATTAATTGAAACTTCTGTCACTGATGTTGCATTTCTAAGGAGACAGCCTCCTTCTTGGTGCCTAATTTTCTAGATGATAATAGGCTAGTTTTGATTTCTTGCTCATTTTCAGAATAACTTTCCAGGAAGAGATGGCATTTAGAACTTCAGCTTTGGTGCTCAGGTATAAAGCCAATTAAGGTACAATGGAACCTTAAGGTATAAAGGGAACAGTCTATTTCTGATTGCACAGTTTCTAATTTTTAAAACTGATGTGGTTTGCATTTCATAAAAGGCAAAGTTTACAGAACCATAAACATTCTCAATTTTCTTTCTTTGTGCTAGACATATAAATTATTTCTCAAACTGTATAGATTTGGGGTAAAAAGTTGTCTCAGTTCCTCTCCCAAAATCAATGAGAAAAAAAAAAAAAGCTTAATTTTTACATTATACCTAATTTTTTAAAACCATGTAACTCCATTGAACACATTTTTCAACTTAAGGTTTGCATAGCAGACTTTTAATAACCTTGGGATTTATCTGGTAGAACAATATGTGTTCTACTTTTTTTTTCATAATTATATATTGTGTATGTTCAAACTATTTTCCAGTTGTTTTGTCTATAAAACTGTGTTTATCAATATGCTTAATGGTTCTTTGTACAATTTGGAAAGTTTCTACCTGTATATAATGGATCTAAACAATATCAATAAATCACTTCATATACTCTTGGTAGTTTTATTTATTTATTTATTATGTATTTTTAGGTCTTGAGAAATAAGGGTAGTATTCAAAATGTCTTGGCAAAAAGTTGTTTGGGTAGCTCACTAAGATCAAATCAGGAAAACAAAATTTTCTTTTTTTGTTGAGGGTTAAGGAATACTAGGCAATAAATCTAAGAAACATCATAGTGTGCTTGAGAAAGGCATTTCAAAGTTCTCTAATATGTTTTTGTGGGCAAAATAAATAGAAATAGGCTACGTGAAACCATTATTAATGAATATGACTAAACCTAGGAGAACGATTTTGAGTGATGTCACAAAGGCATCTGCCTCTACCTGCCCTATTTAACTTTGTTATCAATTATATGAATAATAATAGATAAAATATATTGAGTACATATCATGTCCCAAGAACTGCACTATGGTTTTTGTGAACATATGCAGATGTATTCTTCACAGCACCCCTGATCCTGTTATCAACCCCATTTACACATGAAGAAACAGGCTTAAGTACCCTGTCTGATTATATGGCTAGTAAGGTTTATTTATAAATTAGATATCATGAAGTAGGTAGAAAAACAAATACAGACAGTGACAGGACTAAAATCCCCCCATGTTAGTCAACTGGCATGTTGCTTCAGCATCAACTTGGATGAGTTTAACATCATCAACTTGGATGAGTTTAACATCATCAGCTTGGATGAGTTTAACATCATTAACTTGGATGAGTTTAACAAGAAGAAACGTAAGTTCCTAGACTTGTGTCCAAAAAACAAATGGGTATGCAGGAGATCATTCTTAGAAACAACACATGTTAGAAAAAGAACTTAGGGAGTTTGCCATTATGAATCACTAGTGGAATGAAAGCAGATATGATCTCAATCTACCTTATTACAAGGATAGGCTGTCAAATGAGCATAGCGATGGTCCCACTCTACTCTGAGGTCAGACCACACCTAGGTGATTGTTCAATTCTAGGCACCATACCCTATGTGGAATAGAAGCACAGAGCACATTCCTTTATTTATTTGAAGGCTGTCTAATGATTTGTTCTTTGTGTTCTTTAGGGTATAGAACCAGAACCATTAAATAGACAGGCCGGGCGCAGTGGCTCACGTCTGTAATCCCAGCACTTTGGGAGGCCAAGGTGGGTGGATCACTTGAGGTCAGGAGTTCCAGACCAGCCTGGCCAACATGGTGAAACCCCGTCTCTACTAAAAATACAAAAAATTAGCTGGGCCTGATGGCAGGCACCTATAATCCCAGCTACTTGGGAGGCTGAGGCAGGAGAATTGCTTGAACCCGGGAGGCAGAGGTTGCAGTGAGCTGAGATCGCACCATTGCACTCCAGCCTGGAAGACAGAGCGAGACTCAAAAAAAAAAAGTGACAAAGTGCTGCTTAACACAAGAAACTTCTAAATAATTAGGTGCTCAAAGAGTATGCCATTGGAAGTAGTATCTTCTCATTTAACAAATACTGATTGCACATTTTCTAGGTGCCAAACACTAGGGGAGAAAACAGCAGCACAAGTAAAGTCCTGACCATCTCTACAATTACAGGAAAGTTTCAGAAATGCCATGAAATGCTACAGTAAGGACCTAGCAAGGTATATCTGACCTAGTCTAGCTGGGGGGCAAGTTGTAGTGAGTAAAAATTTTCCAGAGGAAGTTACACTGAAGATTAGACCTGAAAAAAATGTAATCACTTGCCAGGTAATTGGCAATATTGGTAAATATGCCAGCAGAGGCGAAAGTAAGCATGAAGGCTCAGAGTGGAGACGGCATACATCACCCTTTCAGTAAACTAAAGAACTTAAACTTGGCAGGAACTATCAAGGAGAGACAAAGTCGTAAAAGATAAAGTTGGAGAAGCAAGTAGAGTGAGACTTAGCCAAGGAGGAGTTTGGACTTAATCCTAATGGCAAAGTGAAGACATTCAAAATAATTTAAACAGGAGCAGCAGGATCACTCTAGAAAGATCACTTTGGGGTTGTAAGGTGATGTAACTTGCAGCAGACAGATCATTTATGAGGCTATCAGAATAGTTAATTTGAGTTCACGGTGACCTGAAATAAAATAATGGTTTTAGTTGGGGGTGGGGGAATTGGGGGAGAGGTGATGTAAGGGAAGAGAAAGTGTCAGAAAATGATTTGTTTTGAACAACTGGGTACACAGATGATCTCTGAGAGGAAACAGAAATAAAAACAGCTTGTGTATGTCAGTGTGTATGTGAAGGGTATAGTTCAGATTGTACATATTTAAGGTAGCTTGCAAGCTATCCAAGTGAGATAAACTATAGCACCTAAAAATACAGATGTGAATCTCAGGAGAGAGCTGTGAGCTAAAGATTTGCAATCCATCTACATGTATATTGAGAAAACGAAGCCAAACAAGTGGCTGAAAAAACTTAGGCTGACTCTGTAGAGTGGGAAGGAAGCAAATCCCTAGGGCAGACAGTCACTAGAAATCTTAAAGGAGACTGGGAAGGGCCAGAGAGGTAAGAAGTGAACTTGGCTAGAAGATGTCACAAAGCTCAAGGTAAAAGAGGGGGTGCATGAAGAGTGTGGGCAGCCAAGTTACAGGCTTCCAAAAGACAAAGATGAAAATGTTTGTTGGGATTAGTAAAAAGGTCATGGGTGACTTTGGTGAAGAGCAGTTTCTCTAAATTAGTGAGACTAAAGTCTAGATTAGAACAGGTTGAAGAAGTGGGGGCAGAATGGAGGCAACTCAAAGGGGATGAGCGGGTGGGTCAGAGGAAGTGGGGAGGATTTTTTAAATGTTAAGATTTTTAAAATTTTAAATTTTAAGGGATTTGCCATTTAAATACTGGTGGAAAGAAGCCACCAGCATTATGTTGTGTTTATTGAATTATGTTGAAAAAATACAGATAGAAACAATACTGTACTACAAAGGATGCTGAAGATTGAAGACAGAGAAAAAATATTCAAAAGAGCAAGACCCTTGGTAAACAGAGGGAATATAATATAAATGGTGAGGTTAGCTTTCATGGTAGAAGAAACTCAATATGTAATGGAAATGCTCCAGTGAGTCCTGAATGACCACTTGCCAAAAATGGTCTAAGTGGTGCTCTGAAACGGTGCTCCCCCTCCCCACACTGGAAGAGGCGGCGGCGCACAATGGCTCACAGCACAGGCTCTGGACCCAGCAACATGGGTTTCTATACTAGTTCCACCACTAGCTGTGTGATCCAGGGCAAGTTAGAAACTTTTCTGTGTCTGTTTCCTCCAGTTTTTTCAAGAATTAAAGTTTATAAAGGGCCTTGAACAGCACCTGACACATAGTGCTGCTATTTAAATGTTCATTGCTGTTACTGTTTTACTAGGTTTTTTACTAAACTTGCTAAGGATCATAAAAACTAGAACTAATCTGACTCCTAATTGGATTTGCTGCTATGCCACCAGTATCATAATTGACATCCTCCAAATCAAGCTATCTTTAAATGCTATAGAAATTCCGATTAACAGATGGTTTCAGAGATTAGAATAAATTTGCCATATGAGAAACTTGCAGCCTCAACTACTTTAAATGCTAAAAACCAAAACCTCAATAATATATAAACTAAAGACAAGAACTTGTATTTCAAATGTTAAGGAATCATTATTTTAAAAAAGAAATGAGTTCACTCACTTTTTGAAGGCACATCTTCGAGGTTACCAAATGGCAACTTTCCTAGAAGGTTCACTTTTAAAAGTCTAACATAATGGTAGTAGACTGAGAATAATTAAGAATCATCTAGACTTGTGTCCAAAAAAACAAATGCATATGCAGGAGATCGTTCTTGGAAACAACACGTTAGAAAAAGAACTTAGGGAGTTTGCCATTATGAATCACTAGTGTGGAATGAAAGCAGATATGATCTTAATCTACCGTTGGCCTCAAAAGACAAGAGAGTACTTGTACCAAAATGAGAAGTTTTAGGGAAAGTCCACCAAATATAATTTTCTAACAGAACTGTTCATAAATGGTTGCTTGGGAAAGTAATCTTCTCATCACTTTTTTTGTTGTTTTTTGAGACAGGGTCTCGCTTTGTTGCGAGGCTGGAGTGCAGTGGCAAGATCATGACTCACTGCAGCCTCAACCTCCTGGGTTCAAGTGATCCTCCTGCCTTGGCCTCCTGAGTATCTGGGACTATAGGCATGTGCCTGGCTAATTTTTTGTAGAAATGCGGTTTCACCACGTTTCCCACGGTGGTCACAAACTCCTGGGCTCAAGCAATCCTCCCGCCTCAGCCTCCCAAGGTGAATTCCTCCTCTAATGAATAGCAGTTTTCAGACAGTTCAAAGACATATCCCTATAATGTTTCTTGTGCAGGTTAAACTCCCTCAGTTTCCAAAATGTCCCCTCATAAACATTTCCAGAGCCACTGTTATCCAAACTTAATACATGAGAATCTAGTTTTAAATCACATAAAGAACAAAGTCAATTGGGGAGATAAATTACTCGTGTTTCATTAAGGAAACTTTAAGTAGATTATAGATGCAGTCTCAAGAATACATGAGTTGTGTAAGATTTTTTTTTTTTTTTTTTTGGAGATGGAGTCTGGCTCTGTTGCCCAGTCTGGAGTGCAGTGCCTCAGCCTCCCAAAGTGCTAGGATTATAGGAATGAGCCACTGCGCCCGGCCGAGTTGTGTAAGAATTTTTAGGGAATGCTTTTAGATTTTATTTTTCCACTTTTTAATTATTTGAGATGAAGCCTCACTGTGTCATCCAGGCTGGTCTCCAGCTTCCACGCTCAAGTAATCCTTCCATTTCAGCCTCCCACACAGCTAGGATTACAGGCCATCATGCCTGGCTTTGATAATTTTTTTAAAATTATATTACAGAATTACCATTCAACCTATGACTGAGTATATGCCCAAAATAAAATAAATCATTCTACCAAAAAGACACATGCACTCCCATGTTCATAGCAGCACTATTCACAATAGCAAAGACATGGAATCAACCTAGGGTAGTACCCATCGATGGTGGACTGGATAAAGAAAATGTGGTACATATACACCATGGAATACTTCACAGTCACGTGAAAGAATGAAAGCATGTTCTTTGCAACAACATAGATGCAGCTGAAGGCCATTATCCTAAGCAAATTAACAAAGGAACAGAAAACCAAATACCACGTGTTCTCATAAGTGGGAGCTAAACATTGGCTACTCATAAAAATGGCAATAATAGACACGGGACTATTTGAGGCGGGAGGAAGGGAGTAGGGCAAGGATTCAAAAACTGTTGATCCAACAGTGTGTGCTCATTTTGTGTTTCTGTGTCACCTTTTGGTAATTATCACAATATTTCAAACCTGTTTATTATTATGTCTGTTATGGTGATGTGTGATCAGTGATCTTTGATGCTACTATCATAATTGTTTTGGGGGTGCCACAAACTGCACCCATGTAAGATGGCAACCCTAATCAATAAATGTGTGTGTTCTGATTGCTCCACCAAAAAAAAAAAAAAAAAAAAAAAAAAAAAAAAAGAAGAGAAAAGAAAAACTTGGGTACTATGTTCAGTACCTTAGTGATGATCATTCGTACCCCAAACCTCAGCATCACACAATATGCCCAGGTAACACATCTGCACATGTATCCCCTGAATTTAAAATAAAAGTTGAAAAAATTATCTTACCAGTTATAAAAACAACTCTTTTGCAATGAGATTTGCAGTTTTAAGACCTTCTGAAGAACGAGACTCTAGTTTTTCAGTCGGTATTTTTCAAGCTGAGGTATTCCTTGGGTGCATGAAAAACTTTTTAAATACACATGATTCATGTTTGAAGAACACAATTCTAGGATACCCAATGGGGTTTAATGTTACCCAGTCAATGTTTAGGGACCCCACCTCATATGCCTGTGTGGCAAAAGAGTTATTACCTTTATGAATTAGGTAAGTTTCAAGCAGATATGAATTGCAGCTGTAAAACTCTGGTGTGCAAAAGTCATGTTTTTAAAATCAATCTAACTGAATCTGAATTTCTATCCCACAGGACTGAAAGGGAATCTTTACTCTCTTTCATCCACACTGATGACTAGTGTCAAAGCGCCCTGTGGCTTCCTGAAGTCCAGGGCTCTCTGCTTCCACACCATGCTTGGGGAAAATGAATGTGTGGTCTGGGCTGAGCTACTTTCCCGGTGAAGCTCCGTGCCACTGAGCTCTTTCCCCATGAGGTTCTCTCCTTGGGCCATTGTTGCTGACCAGCAGCAGTTTCCTAAGACTCCTGGGTGCCACCCCACACCCATCCTCCACCATCCTGTCCGCCCCCCTCACTCTCAGGCAATCTACTGTCTCTGTTATTCACAGGAGAAATATAATCTACTTTTTCCACTTAGGCTATAATTAAACAAGGTGACACATCCTGATCCACCATCTTGTCAGCACCATCTGAGGAAGGAGTATGGAATTAAGATTCAAGAAGCTAGTTGGCTGACAGGCTTACATTTGTGTTTACATTTTTCTAAATTTTGCTTTGGAATTATTTTTATAAATATATTTTTAATCATGCATTATCCTTTAATTGAGCTTAATAGTAGAAAAGAAAGCATAATCTTGATTTTTATTTACCATGCTCTAAACCTAGCTTCTTAGACAAAACAATAACTCAACAACCTGTGTAGCTTACATGAATTATGAGCAATATTACTACATTAAATATCTTATTAAGGTACCCACCAAAATACATAAACCTATAAAGTGACAGATAATTCCACAAGACATTTAAGCAATTACTTTGATCATTTAACCAGCATAAACTACTAAACTGGATATATCTGAACAAAATTGTGTTTTGAGGTTTTGTCCACTGCTTTCAAAAGCAACAACAAAATAAACACATACACAGAAAAGGCAGGATAATGATGCAGCCATTCTCTTATGATAGCAACAGTTATAAAAATCTGTACAGGTATAGGATTATCTAAAAGGTGTATTTTGTGATAACACAAGCCTAGACCTCTACATTTTCTCCCATTGGACAGATGAATGGCTTGCAGTGACATCATTATATGGCAATTTTAAAGTATTAGTTCACATTTTCAATCTACTGTGTGCTCCAAAGTAAGCCAACTACTTAATATGCTTTCAAAGGTGTTTCCCATCTCAAGCAAGTAACCTTTTTTCCTTTTTAGTAAATGTGGTCACACAGTATAAAGCTATAATGCATGCATAATTTAAATATGGATGTTGGCCAGTCGCAGAGGCTCACACCTGTAATCCTGACACTTTGGGAGGCCAGGGTAGGCGGATCACTTGAGGTAGGGAGTTTGAGACCAGCCTGGCCAACATGGTGAAACCCTGACTCTACTAAGAATACTAAAATTAACTGGGTGTGGTGGCGGGCACCTGTAATTCCAGCTACTCAGGAGGCTGAGGCAGGAGAATCACTTCAACCCTGGAGGCAGAGGTTGCAGTGAGCCAAGATCTCACCACTGCCTTCCAGCCTGAGTAACAGAGCAAGACTGTCTCAAAAAATAAAAACAAAAAATAAAATATGCATGTGGTATTTTGCTAGCCAAATTAATTTAAAATTTTTTAGTTCTATGAATGCAAATGTAAGCAAACATCACAAACTATTTTGTCAACCTCTAAAATGTAGAGAAATGCCACATGAATATCTCAGACTCACCCTCTTCTCTCTGTGGTGACAATTAACTGGAGATGACAAGTGATGTCTACTTTACCCAGGATATGAGGTCTCCAGCACCACTCTTCTCTCTACAGTCCCTATGGCCTGAGACCAAGAGTCAGTGGCCATTTACTAAGGCATTCTATGCTGCTCTGCTCTGCTTTTCTTAGAAGTTGAGAGAACTCATCAAAGTGAGAAAAAGCACAGATAAATGGATGAAAGTAAATGAGTGAAAATATTACCATGTCGTTAATATGAAAATAATGTGCCTAAAAAAGACAATTATCCCATTAAAAAGTTCTTGGCCTGCTTCTCTGATCTATTAATATACTAGAGTCCCATATGCATTTTACATTGTTGACTTCTAGGTTCTCAATTATTTAGAAGTATTTTTGGAAAAACCTACCTGATCTGATTTCAGTTTATTAGCACCTTTAGTTACAGAAACATGAACTCTAACATATACTCAAACTGATCATTTTAATATTTTGTCCAATAGCAGAAAAAGGGTTTACTGGAAAAGGATGTCCCAATTATGTAGATTAAACGAGATAGTTTTTCTCTGTGCATTATAGCTAGCAATATTTATATGAGTAGATGATAGAGTTCTTGAGAGCAGAAGCAATGTGGTATTTCCAGAAATGAAGTCTTCAATGGACTCAGTTTGCTGGATAAATGTTCTAATCTTTTGAGAAGTCCTAGATTTATAGCCCCAAAACTGACTATATATACATGAGATCCAAGCAAAAGTTCAGCTGCTGTTACCAAACATCAAAGAGAGGATAATGCTAAAGTCACAAATGAACCCTAAGATTACAGGATTGTTCTAAGAAAGACCTTTCGCATAAGCAAAGGTTTACGTTTTTAATTGGTCACAAAATATGAGACACTTTTGGATCAAAGACTACTATTTAGACTAAGTCCCCAACTGGGCTTTCATTTTGTCAAGTTAATAAGGATTATATTAAACAAATTAGTAAAGTCTGAAACTATACTTCAAAGGCTAAATCTTATGTTCTAAATTCAGGATGAAAACAGTACAGGTTTTAAAATAAGCTGCTGTAACTAAAAGATAATTTAGCAATTAAGATGGGTAGAAAGTATTTTAAAAGACATGAAAAGGAGTAACTCCTAGTAGCAGCCGTGACACACTGATGCACAATGTAGCTCACAAGTATCCCACCTTTATACTCTAGTAACTTAAATGAAACTATAGCATATCATTGACCTGGCCTCAGAATAAGGGAGATAGGAAATAAGGGCTCATAAAGTGGCTCTACTACTTACCAGAGTATCAGAGCAGAGCTGCTGCAGTAGTGATCCCTCTCAACTCTGGATCTGTGAGCTGGTTGCCATGCCACACTCCTGCTTGATTCTCATTTCCCAGGTTGACACCTTGACCTCTCACACTGTACTGTTTCATGATGACCATATTACATTCTGACTGCCATCACCACAATTCTGTGGTCTAATCTGATTCAGTTGTATTTGGGTATGGTATTCCACACCATAAAATCTGTTCTACCTGACATCATCAACTACCTGCCCTCTTATTTCTCCACAGTGAAGAAGAGTAAAAAAGTATTCCTACTCAAGCAGTACTTTGGGCCTCATAATCCCCTTCCTCTGAAAGGAGGAAGGTCAGTGGGAAAATGGTTCTCACTGGAAATAAGTATCAACAGCTGGTTTGGAATACCATGAATTATAATTCTGTAAAAACTCAGACATGCTGATCTTCTAACTTCTAAACTGGGTTATTTCACAATAATTAGCTTCTATCCCCAGTAAGGAATTAGTGCATAAAGCAACTAAAAATTTATTTCTACATAATTTTTTTTTTTTTTTTTTTGAGACAGAGTCTCACTCTGTCGTCCAGGCTGGAGTGCAGTGGCACAATCTCAGCTCACTGCAACCTCCGCCTCCTGGATTCAGGCAATTCTTCTGCCACAGCCTCCCGAGTAGCTGGGATTATAGGTGTGCACCACCACGCCCGGCTCATTTTGTATTTTTAGTTGAGATGGGGTTTCTCCATGTTCTCCATGTTGGTCAAGCTGGTCTCAAACTCCTGACCTCAAGTGATCCACCCGCATCGGCCTCCCAAAGAGCTGGGATTACAGGCATGAGCCACCACGCCCAGCATTTCTACATAATTTTGTGGAACGTAAGACATGTAAATATAAAGATCAAAATTTAGAAGAGGTCAGAGTAATGAAGTTTCATTGGAAACCTTTCCTCAATGAATACACAGTCTATTGCAAAAACAATACCTCAATCTTTACTGAAAGTGAAAGTTAGCAAAACCTAGTGAATCAATTCCATCTTGCTATTAAAAAGACCAGATTCATTGTCAAAGGGATAAATTCTAGGTCTTACGTTCTTTTATCTAGATAATTTGTATTTCGTGAAGTTGAAAATATACCATAATTTCAGCAAAAACCATAATTTCAGCAAAAAAAAATGCTGTCTTGTACTAGATAGTATTAGGCTTTTAAGGATCTCAGCCTTATTTCTTCTATCATTCAGTGCTTATCTTCAAACTGAGTCTTTGGTGGATGTAATATAATATTATCTTAAGTATAATATGAGCACAGAATGGTCATTAAAATCCACCACAGACAAAAAAAAGAGATTGATTTTAGGTCAGTCCTTTTTCAATTGGTAACAACAGTAATTCTACTTATAGAAAACAGACTCAAATCTCAAAAGTTCAAAGTTTCATTAGAAAAATCATAAAAATAAGAAAAGTATTCATCAAGAATAATAGTATAATTTCATTATCAAATTCATTTAAAACATGAATTACAGTATAGCAAGAGAAGTGACAGCATAAAGTCTTATATAATTTTAAAAACAAACATCACACCATATGGTTTTAATAAAAGGCAATAGCAGTTCCAATTTCCAAGCTGTATCCTTAAGTTGAGGGTTTTCTATAGTTGGTTTTACATTAAACTATCTCCATAAGAAGTTTAAAGGTGTATGTCATTTCATCACCAAGTATTTTAGTCCCAAAATGTTTAAACCAAGCATCTGATAATGAGGTGCCTTGTTGCTGCCTCTCTTTTATTTCAGGAATATGAAATTTAAGGTCAATGCCAGTTCAAGTCCACACCAGAGTGCTATCTAGCACATGAATATTTGTCCTCCTTTGCTTCTTAGGAAGCATGATTAGGAGTCGTAGCCACAAAATTGCGATTACGATGATGAACTTTTTTTTTAAAGTCTGCCTACTAAGTTCCATCTCTTCTTTCACCCATCCCTGGAATCTCCACCTCCCCTATCAGATTGAGATTTGAGAAGAGGTGATTTTGTTCAAAGTCTCTTAATTTCTTCAGTATTCAAATTATATCTGAGTTTATTTAAAACTCAAAAAAAAGAAGAAAAAAGCTCACCTCTTTTTATTAGTTCATCAAGAAAATGTTAAAACCCTGACAGAAGCTTACCATCTGTTCCAACCCTTTTCTATCAAGGCCCCAAACAGCTCCCTATTTGCTTTAGCAGCAGTGACAGGATGTGCATTACCAACTCCTGTCAGCACTAGCATGATACCACAGACTGGATCTTTTTCCATTATTTATTCCCCAAAATTAGCAAAATCCTTTGTAATTAGTTGAAGTCTATCAGAATAAATTCAGTCTCTGAAGATGAAGCTACTTGAATTGTTCCATTCTGTTCATGCACATAACAAAAGGCAGGATTATTCATTCATCCTGAAAAAAAACTAGACAGTGTGTGTGACAACTGCAAGCGAGGCTGGCTAAGACATTCCTGCAGCTCAGAGAAATTAAAGCAAAGTGCAAGCTGGAAGTGAGTTCTAAAGTTAAGTCTCCCACTTGAAATTTAATTACAATAAAGAAGGTTAGAGGAGGATGAATAGGTTCAATGTCTTCAACAATTATCTGGGTGGAAAGCCACCTCTGTGTGTTCCTCCACGGCCCCCTCTAAAGCCACCTCTTTCTCCTCGGAAGTTAGATCGATTTCTTTCTCGTCCACGGCCAGCAGAAGTTCCACCTCTTCCTCCACCTCTGGGAGCTCCACCTCCTCGGTCAGATTTAGATTTGGGAGGAGGTGATTTTGGTCGAAGTCTCTCAATTTCTTCTGTACAACCAGTCAAGTAGGAGTTAGGAGCACTGAAATAGGATGCATATGTTTCCGCATTGTAGTTGCTATTTGTAAGTGTTGGTCCAACTGTGAGCCAGCCTGCAATGGAGGAAACAAAGATTATACTTTTTATTTGCAATTCTCTCTTCTATTATTAATTCTTTAGAAGCTAGTTCAAATCCCAATGCATTCTTAAAGATGTCCCCATCATTCATCCAATATCCAATATTGATATCTTTTACAGAATAGCACTTAACTGTGGTCATGTTTTAAAGATTTCACAGGTATATATCTTGTTTTTCCTTCTAGACTGTAATTTTTGTAATATATCCTCTTCATTGTCCTCATCCATGTCCTATCTTTTGTGAGAATAGAACTTAGAGAAAAAAAATCCTATACATTACACTGAGTTTGGGTTTAGTGAAACTGTAATAAATTATATATAATCTTCCTATTTATGTAAATGGTGCTTTTCTGATTAAAATCTTGGAGCCAACTTTTGCTCTACACTTACTAACTAGAAAATATTCTCAGTTGATAGGTCTGAGAAATTTAACCACTACCATGTTACTCCTACTCATTCCTATCTTTTCATTTCTACTGCCACACTCAAATTTAAGCCCCCCCAACTTTTTTTTAACAAGGTCAATACCCTACCATATAACACGTGTCACAGACATACATATATACTGTAATGATCTATAACCTATAGCTTCTCCTCCCTCTAAAAGTGGAAAACCTAAAGCAAAGCTTAAAACATGTCACTTCTCTGCTCAAAAACCTTTCAACTGTTTCCACAAAGCCCAAATTCATAAATATGAAATATAAAATCTTTTACAATGATGGCTGAATGAACTTTCCAATAACACTTCTCATTAATGCTTTTCATGAACCTGTAAGTAAAACAATGAACTACTATAGTAACTTCTTCTATACTAACCCCTATTTTTGTGCCCATATTATTTTCTTTTCTAACCTGTCAACCTGTTAAAAATCCCACCCTTCAACATCCAACTCAAATATATTTCTTTTTCAAATATAAAATGAAAATTATTTCTTCTTTCTCAGAATCTCCACTGCACATTATACTTCTGTAGGTAAAAATCTATTTTGTCAATTATATTGCTAGACAGCTCTGCTTCTAATAAGGATATTTTCTGATTAATTAAACCATCTCTAGAATAGAAGGAACTACAAAATTAACTATAAATACCCAATACAGACACCATGCTTTGGGGTTCTTTGGGTGTGGTGACTCTTATAGACATGTCCTTTGCAAGGGTCCCTGAAAATATGCCTCTGGAGCATTACAAGAGACACAGCATTATTTGGGACAGGTCCAGTTATCCCTAAGAATTAGGTTATTTATCGGCAAAATAAGGATATCTGCCCCATCATCCTTAGGTTATTTCTTAGAAAAGTAGATGCATCATAAAAAGCTATAAAATGAAAAATATTTCACTAGGATCACATTCTAAAATACAGTAGCCATTTCTGTACAATACTTAGTTCATTGTTTTTTAAAACCTTTTTAGTTTCTAACAGTGCATAAATACAATAAGATTTATAATAGTTGAAGAAAAAAAGGTCAATTATACTGTGCCTTTTCTGTATGACCTGACAGATACCATGATCAAGAAGCACATTCCACACCTATGGGTTCTCACTGACTATTAAATCTATGAGATTTTATTTGCTGCCTCCTAGTTTGTTTTTTGGCACGTTTGTGGTATTATGGAACACAACACCACAAACAATAAGAAACAGAAAATTTAAAGATATAATAAAAATAACTAATACTCTGTCTCCGTTGCTATACTGTCTCTTACATAAAACATGGAAATCTTTGCAGAGTAAACTGGCTGTAGAAGTCCAAGGGACTCCCCTCTCTTCCAAATTCTGCACTGCAATATTGTGTTTTACTAGAAATTTGAGAAGTATTACTAAGAACAGAGTAAAGTTTAAAATAGTCTGGCTTGGGTGTGGTGGCTCACACTTGTAATCCCAGCACTTAGAAGGCCGAGGTGGGCGATCACTTGGGTCAGGAGTTCGAGACCAGCTTGGCCAACATGGTGAAACTTTGTCTCTAATAAACATACAAAAAAATTAGCCAGGCGTGGTGGCACACACCGGTAGTCCCAGCTACTCAGGAGGCTGAATCACTTGAACCCAGGAGGCAGGGGTTGCAGTGAACCAAGATCGTGCCACTGCACTCCAGCCTGGACCACAGAGTGAGACCTTGTCTCAAAAAAAAAAAAAAAAAAAATTGTCTGGCTTCAGAGTATTTGACTCAGTTATCTGTAAACCTTTATTTTAACGCAATGGTAAATGGTATTCCTAAGGTATATGTGAAATACCTTAGGCTATTTCCTTGAGGAAGAAGTGTATTTGAGGAGCAACTTAATAAACTAAGGTCTTTTTTTTCTTTTTTTGAGGCAGAGTCTTACTCTGCCACCCTGGCTGGAGTACAGCGGCACAATCTCGGCTTACTGCAACCTCCGCCTCCCAGGTTCAAGCGATTCTTCCGCCTCAGCCTCCCAAGTAGCTGAGATTACAGGCACACACCACCACATCCAGCTAATTTTTGTATTTTTAGTAGAGACAGGATTTCACCATGTTGCCCAGGCTGGTCTCAAACTCCTGACCTCAAGTGATCTGCCCACCCCGGCCTCCCAAAGTGCTGGGATTACAGGCGTAAGCCAGAGTGCCTGGCCATAAATTAAGGTCTCTTGAACAGACTCTCAATTGCACATACTATTATTTATATGGCTAACTCCCAAACACCTATACTTCTATCAATCAGATTGTTCTTCCTTATTTTAATGTAGCTAATACTAAATTTTTGCAAGTTTCTTTCTTGAAACTCTTGCCTATTCAGTTTCTTTCTTTTTATACTAGTAGTTTACAAGTACAAAATTAAACCTTACCCCTAACCTGAATATCAATCTAAAAATACTTCAGATAGAAAGACAGCAAGCAAATCCAAAGAAAGTAGAAAGAAAATTAAAAAGCAGAAATTAATTAAAAATAAACATGCAACAAGGCAATGAGAAGACAGTCACTGAATAAGAGAAAATATTTGCAAAAAACGAATATGATAAAGTACTATTCTCCAAAATATACAAGTAACTCTTAAACGTCAACAATAAGAAAACAAACAGCCAAATAAAAAACGGGCCAAAGACCTTAAAAAACATCTCACCAAAAAAGGCATACAGATAGCAAATAAGCATATGAAAAGATGTTCTACATCATACGCCATCAGAAAAATGCAAATTAAAACAACGTGATACCACTACACACACACTAAAATTGCCAAAATCCTGAACACTGACAACACCAAATGCTGGTGAGGATGCAGAGCAACAGGAACTCTCACTGCCGGTGGAAATGCAAAATGGTACATACACTTCAGAAGACAGTCGTGGCAGTTTCTTACAAAATTAAACATATTCTTACCATACAATCCAGCATTTGTGCTCCCTGGCATTTACCCAAAGGAGCCGAAAACTTATGACCACACAAAAACCTGTACACAGATTTCCATTGTAGCTTATTCATAACTGCCAAAACTTGGAAGATGTCCTTCAGTAGGTAAATGGATACATAAACTGTGGTACATCCAATGGAATATTATTCGGCACTAAAAAGAAATGACCTATCAAACCATGAAAAGGAATACAGAAACCTTAAATGCCAATTACCAAATGAAAGAAGCCAATCTAAAAAAGCTACATACTATACAATTCCAACTATATAACATTCTGACAAAGGCAAATTATGGAGACAGTAAAAAGATAAGTGGTTGTCAAGGGTTGTGGGTAGGGATGAATAAGTGGAGCATGGAGGATTTTTAGGGCAGTGAAACTATTGAGTATGATCCTATAATGGTGGATAGATGTCATTATACATTTGTCCAAACTCACAGAATTACTACACCAAGAGTGAATCCTAATGTAAACTGTGGACTTTGAGTGATTATGACGTGTCAATGTAGGTTCATCATTTGTAACAAATGTACCACTCTGGTGGGAGATATTGATAATTGGAAAGGTTATGCATGTGTGGGGGCAGAAGGTATATGGAAAGTCTCTGTGCCTTCCTCTCAATTTTGCTGTGGACCTGAAACTGTTCATATTTGAAGTACAGCAAGAAAAGGAATCAAATGCATAAAAACTTTATTTTACATAGCACCATGTCCTATTTCTTGACATGCACAACCCAAAGAATCATGAAGTTGTTGTTGTTTTAACTGAGGTCCTACCTGGTCGAATTGTACTATCTCTTCCAAATAGATGAAGGCGTCTTCTACCAAGACAAAAATGCTCAATTATATGAAAAATTTCTACAGGTTTTTCTATATTGCCAATTTCAGGTTCTTCTGTGATAATTAAGTCAATGTCAACATTAGCATGAATGAAGTCCCCATCTGTGCTACGCTTCACAGTTCCTTTGATCCCCATGAGGCAGTGTTCCTAAATAACAAGAGCAGACCAATTAATCTCTTTTAATCAACAGTCATTCCAAAACCTTTTACATTGATGTCCTCAATTCTAAAACAATCCTCATTTCTCCAAATCTTTGGGATACAGTTTCTCTTTTTTTTGAGACTGGGTCTCACTCTGTCACCCAGGCTGGAGTACAGTGGCACGATCTCAGCTCACTGCAGCCTTGATCTCCTGGGCTCAAGTGATCCCCCTGCCTCAGCCTCCCAAGTAGCTGGGACCACAGGAACATGCTACCACACCTGGCTAATTTTTTAATTTTTTGTAAAGACAGGGTCTCGTCATGTTGCTCAGGCTGGTCTCAAATTCCTGGGCTCAGGTGATCTACATACCTCGGCCTCCCAAAGTGCAGGGATTACAGAAGTGAGCCACCATTTCTGGTGAGATACAGTTCTATGGGCAACAAAACAACAGGAAAACATGGATCTCTGGATGAGGAAAGACTGCCATGTAAATAGAAAAACTCTTTTCTACACTCTCACAACACTCAATATTTTCAGAATACTTCATTTCTGATCCCAGATGTGTGGATTTTTCCCATACCAAACAATTCTTCATTTCTTCATCAACACATTCAATTCAATTCTGACACTATCTACCTAGTTAGTGCAGACCCCACAGGTCAAGGGCTGAGAACCACATGATTGCCCCACCTTCAGATACTAATCACAAGTCCAGACTGTCACCTGTGCTTCTGACCAACTGGCTATAAAACAGAGGTTCCCATGACCTCTTCCTCGAGTTAGATCATTTGCTAGAACAGTTCAAGGAATTCAGGAAAGCTCTTTACTTACTATGATCTATTTATTATAAAAGGATACAACTCAAAACAACCAGATGGAAGAGATACATAACGAAAAGTATGGTGCATAGGGCATGGAGCTGCTGTGCCCTCTCCAAGTGGACCACAGTCCCAGAAACTCCACAGGTTCACCAACCCAGAAGCTCTCCAACCTCTGTCTTGGAATTTTTACAGAGGCTTTGATTACCTAGGCATGATTCCAGTCCAAAAAAGACTTAATAAGAAAGACCCTCCCACCAGTGGCTCCCTAAAAAGTAAAGAACGAAAACTGTTAAAACCTGATACTAGCAAGGCAGAGTCACAAGAAACAGAAGTTCTCAGGGGTTCTTGTAAAGGAAAAAGAAGGAAAGAAGACAGAAATACGTCTCTAAGCTGGCCAGCTAGAGTTTTGCGGCTCTCTCTTCTTTCTGAACCTAGAAAAATTTTGCAGGTCAGTGTGATCAAAAGCCTTTATCTAATAGAAATATGGCATTTAGGACATAGAGGAATATATACTCCTCTTTTTAGCATGGTGGGGTTGATCTAAGATAATGAATAAAACATTTTAAAACTAATTTGGATGTATTCCTGTAATGCTCAATGCTATCTTTACAAGTCTAAGAAAAGGACCTTTTTACTAAAGTTAATTAAACAGTATATAGTGATTTGGAAAAGCTTGAGAGAAAACCATGAAAATTAAAAAAAAACAAATTAGTAAAGGCAATACCTTTGTTCTCTGAAAGACAGCCTTTGGATCTAAAGTCTTAGTCTTCCCAGGATTGTTTTTATTGGTTTTAATCCAACAAATATCTTCACATCTTCTGTAACCCCATTTTCGTAAACACTAGAAACAAAAGAATTTTAAATAGAAACCCTTAACTTAAAGAAATAAGCAATACTTAACAATAACCAACTAGCATTAAAAAAAAACTTCTAGAGGCTTCAGACACTACATTCCAAGGTTTCAAGGTAATTTTGTTTCAGTGTAGAATATAAAAAGAAATGCCAGTCTTTAAATATATAGCCATAGTACGGAATACATATATCTTTTGGATATCAACGTCACATATATAGTTAAATATCAAAACATAGAAAGGATTACATCATCTCCCAATTCTACATTCTATTGTCATCAATGGACACGGGGTTTTAAATTGTTAAGCACTCAGACCTTCTGTAATCACAAAATAATCCAAAACACAATTTGATTCCCGCCACCTCAATATTCTATTCTCTGACAAAGTTATACACCATTGAAAATTTTCTAAATGATAACTTCAAATGAGAGTCTTATAAAACCTTATTTCTATATTTAATACAACTATAAAAATGTTCAAACTTAAAATTGCTACATGGTTGGGTAAAATGGTACTTTCATCTCTACATAATCTAGAAAATAGAGATGTGAACCTTAATGACCTAGAAGCTGTTATACATTAACATAAAACAAATACCAGCTAAATGATTGCTCACAGTGACATCTGAAAGTCTACCATATGCTAGTGCTGCGTAGCTGCTGGGAATAAAAACATGAATAAGACACAGTCCCTATCCCCATCAACTTAAGAGTAAAGGAGGGAAAAATAAATAAATAAGTACAGTATTGCTGGTATGATGATCAAGTACATATAAAGATACAGTAGAGGGGGGTTGGGGACTAGGGGAGGGATAGCATTAGGAGAAATATCTAATGTAGATTACAGGTTGATGGGTGCAGCAAACCACCATGGCACGTGTATACCTACATAACAAACCTGCATGTTCTGCACATGTCTCCCAGAACTTAAAAGTATAATTAAAAAAAAAAAAAAAAAAAAAACTTTCCAACAAGCTTCCTTTCCACCACAGGAAATCCTGTTGGGAGATCCCCCGAACCAAAAAAAAAAAAGATATAGTAGAGTATAAAACATACACTTTTCAGGAATGCTTACTGGGTAATGTCAGATAACACCTCAAAATGAAACTTAGAATTTTATTTTATTTTATTAATTAATTAATTTATTTAGAGACGGAGTCTCACCCAGGCTGGAGTTCAGTGGTGTAATCTTCACTCACTACAACCTCCGCCTCCCAGGTTCAAGCAATTCTCATGCCTCAGCTTCCCAAGTGGCTGGGACCACAAGCACGTGCCACCATGCCATGCTAATTTTTGTATTTTTAGTAGAGATGGGGTTTCATCATGTTGGCCAGGCTGGTCTTGAACTCCTGGCCTCAAGTGATCTGCCCGCCTCTGTCTCTCAAAGTGCTGGGATGACAGATATGAGCCACTGCATCCAGCAGAGTTTTATTTTAAAATCTCCAAAATCAAGATCAATATGTCTTCCTGTTACTAAATATTTATTTTGCACCAGGTGTCATTAACATCACTATGACCTAAATTCTACATGCCCTAATCCACTAATTTATCAAAAGCTCATGAGTATTTCTCATGCTGAATTATTTTTTTAAATCTTAAATCATTTTTCGCCAAACTCTCACCAGTATGATAAACTGCTGCATAAGCAAATAAGATAAAAACCTCCTGGATGGCTACTCAGGAGGCTGAAGCAGGAGAATCGTTTCAACTGGGAGGCAGGGTTTTACAGTGAGCCAAGATAGCACCACTGCACTCCACCATGGGCGACAAAGCAAGGCTCTGTCTCAAAAGAAAAAAAATAAAAAATAAAAATCTCCTAATAATTTTCAATCTAATTTGGGGAATGAGAGATGAGAGGAAAGATCAAAGTCAGATATTAAAGTTAAAGTAAATTCTAATATACCTATAAAAACATATGTTTCGCTCTTACTTTTCTATAGCATCTTGAAGAGCTACCACCAAAAAAACGGAGATATTCAACTGAAATACAGTTATAATCTACCTTGGAGTTAATAAATAATAGAAGCAGTGATGTTACCCAACAGCCTTACTATTTATATAAAGAATATAAAGTAATTGTAGAATTTCAGAATTTGGGCACAATCTTATTTCCATATAATCATACTTGTTATCTCATATAATCCTACTTAAATTTTTCAACTGTCAAATGGATACCTCCTCAAACTGGAATGATTAAATGAGATAGTTTGGTGTATAGTAAGTAATATGTCATAAAAATGAAAAGTGTCTACCAATAAAATGTGACAAAATTGAGACCCTCAAGAGTATCTTTTTGCCCAAAGTCTTACTGTTGCATAGCAGACAAATTGAGAGCAAAATTAAGACTCCTGATACCTAGTCATAATATTGTTGTTATTCTTGTTTAGAACAGCATATATATTATTTTGTTCCTTTTGGCCAGGGCCAATGAGGCCCAGGAATGGTGGCTCATGCCTGTAATCCCAACACTTTGGGAGGCTGAGGTGGGAGGATCCCTTGAGCCCAGGAGTTTGAGGCCAGTCTGGGCAACATAAAAAGACCTAATCTCTGCAAATACTAAAAAAAATTAGCCAGGGGTAGTGTTGTGCCTGTGGTCCCAGCTATTAGGAGGCTGAGGTGGGAAAACTGCTTGAGTCCAGGAGGTCGAGGCTGCAGTAAGCCATGACTGTGCCACTGCACTCTAGCCTGGGCAACAGAGTTAGTACCTTGTCTCAAAAAAAAAAAAAAAAGAAAAAAGAAAAAAAAAAACCTCCAATACAAAAATAAATAAATAAATAAAACTCTGAAATACAATTAAATATGAGATACTTAAAATAAGTTCAGGTATTATAACTTCTTTCTCATTCATTCATGTCTTCCATATGCTGTGTTACTTTTCCAATTTTATTTGACTTCCATTTGGATTTCAGGAGCCAATGCTCCTGAATACTTTCAGCTACTCATAGAATACTTTTTAGCTACTCATAAAGAATTGTAAATGACACCAAGCAGCTCATTTTTGAGGTATAATTTGGAGTTTCAAATCTTTAAGCTGTTCTCTTCCTGTACTTGTAATGAAGCATCTTTTGAAAGAGCTACACATTTATCCCTAGTGCTGGTTAAGTAACTTACAAGTATTGCCTTTCTTACGTTCTTTTCTGGAAATTTTTTTTCTCAGCATTTTAGAATTATTTAAGAAACAAAGGAAAAAATAACATCCACTTTCAAACATCCTATGCAACACACTGTTGTATTTTTTTCTTATTAATTTAAAAATCCACTTTATAAAAGCACCATCTTACCACTCTTCCAAGGTCCAGCCCCTCCCCAGAACCACACCAGAGAAAAATAAATGATCGAGGTGCTGCAATCTCATCAATTTCTAACTTCATAATCTGTAAGAAATCAAAACAATATTGCATAAAAGTATTTTGTTTCCCATTCATCCTAAATCCAAAAGAACAACAATTAAGATTAGGATAGATGTGTTCTTTAAGTGTATTAGTTTCCATTAGGAACTATAATAGAAAATAAACATTATCCTTAAAATTACTTGTTCTATTGTTTTGTTACTTTATATACAAACAACATACACACGTGTGCTCATATATACATATATACACTTGCTTTTATATGGAAAGAGCTTATAGGAAACAATAGCTATAGAATTATGGAATCTTTTAAGATGGAGCTTGAGAGAGATTCTCCAGCAATGTTTTATCATTTACTGAAAAAGAATGAAGCACTTAACTGAGCCCAAAGTTAGGGACAAAATTAACATAAAATACAGCAATAAATGTTTCAGGAGGACTGTGATATCCCGTATCTACAGAAGAACTTCTCAATAAATCAATATACATATTTTCCTACAATTACTACTTAAAGTCTGAAATGCTAAAAAAAAAAAAATTATTCTCTTTTGACACTAATTCTAAAAGTTAAGTGTTGGTACTTTCATTAAATGCTTGTGTTCTTAACTAAAACACAATGACTACTACTGACCCTCTACCATGAAAAAGAATACCTGTGAAACCCAAACACTTTTCTTATTTACATTTTGTTATTACATTAACTACTGGCACTTTCTTTAGGATAATATCTCATAAAAGTTATAGAGCTTAGGGTTCTGGGGCCAGACAAAATTTTTCAATATGCCAGCCAGAGCTGAAGTACAGTGAAATTAAATTGAAATCAAGAATCTGCATATAAAATAGAATTTCTTTATTTTAAAAACTGTATTAGTTTATTATATATAATTGAAGCCTTTGTACCTCACTGCTGAAACCTCATGGATTGGTTAGAGAAAACAAAGTTCTGCCTAATTATTAATAAAGGACATAATCAGATTGCTTAAATTTTTTCTTTTGATTAAACTGACAAAAAATGGTTTTTAATATTAATATTCAACTTTAATGAGGATATGGTTAACTAGACATTCTTAAACACTACTGAAAGGAATGTAAATGTATACCTATCTGGAAAACTTATCTGCAATAAATGTCAAGAGCATTAAGTCTTTAATCTTACGTCTTAGAAATACTACATTCTGTGCACTTTTCTGATTTTACAACAATAAATACAAGTAACATTTTAAACAGGGAAGGGGAAAAACTTTACATTATAGGAGCCATACAAATGTAAATAAAAGTGCTAGGAGTATTAAAGCTAATAGGAAAAGCTTCAAGGAAGAGGAAGAATTAGAGGTAAATCTTGGAAAAATAGATATGATTAAGAGTAGTAACTACCATTAACTCAGAAAGGGACATGCAAGGATTCCCATCTGTTTTCTAAGAAACATGTCTTCCAGTTTCAGTCCCTTCCTTGTCCCACATCTTTTCTAGAAGTGCAGGATGCTCCTGGTTACACTCTCCTTGAAACTCACTGTTCCCTTGGTTTCCATTACATTCATACTCTCCTGGTTCTCTTCATTCATCACTGAATAACTCGTTTTTAAATTTATTTTATACATAGTATTTAATTGTAAATGTTTTCCCAGGTTTTACCATCAGTCTACATTTTTATACTGAGACACAATCCCAGGATAAACTCATCTATTTGCATGGATTTTATGTGATAATCCTCTATAATATGTATGTTGAAACCAGATCTGCCTGTCCTTAGAGTTTCATATTCTATTCCTATGACCTCTTCCATTTGAATGTCTCACATATAACTAGAAATCAACTTATTCAATATTATTTAACCTTTCTAATCCCACTTGTCTTCTGAAACTCACTCTCAGTTGGTGATAATTCAACCCACCTATCCCAAGATAGAGACCATGAGTTATCCTTAACTCTTCCCCTCGTCCTAATCACTCAATCTTACCAAATCTACCTCCTAAACATTAATGAAGTTATCACCTTCTTTCCATGCCTACTCTTACCCTAATTCAGGGTCCCTTCATCTCAGCATTACATTACTCTAAGAAAGAGTCTTCTAATTGCTCTCCTTTTTCCAGAATTCTTTTTGGTTTTTGAGACGGAGTCTTGCTCTGTCGCCCAGGCTGGAGCACAGTGGCGCAATCTCGACTCACTGCAACCTCTGCCTCCCAGGTTCAAGCGATTCTCCTGCCACAGCGTCCCAAGTAGCTGGGATAACAGGTGCGTGCCACTACGCCCAGCTAATTTTTATATTTTTAGTAGAGATGGGGTTTCACCATGTTGATCAGGCTGCTCTCAAACTCCAGACCTCGTGATCCACCCGTCTCACCTCCCAAAGTGCTGGGATTACAGGCATGAGCCACCACGCCCAGCCATTTTTTCAGAATTCTTTCCCAGACTCTATCCCAGCTTCCAAACACCAATCTGACCTTTTTACTAAACTGGTTAAAACTCTTCAAAGACGTATTAATGTCTTCAGAATAAAAGTCCAAACTCCTGACACATTACCTCAAGATAGTCCCAATCTGTGTTCCAACAATACCAACCTACATACTGGACCTTCACTCCACAACCAGATAGTCATTTGCCTCCATCCCTTCTGTTCTTGTTGTTCCTTGTGCTTGTAAGCCCCGTCCCACATCTTTCTTGACTAATTCTAACTAATCTATTTCTATTGTTCAGGTGTCACCTCCTCTGTGTTCATATGTCCCATCTACCCAGGCTTGGTCAGTTGTTCTCATGTCATCTTATGCAGTACTCTATTATTTAATCAACAAAATTGTGATTATGTGTCCATAAAGGCTATTTATCCATACTTTACTACACTGTAAATGGTTTAAAGAGTAGAAATCATGTTTTTATATATATAAACAAACTCTGATGTTTACTGAAACTAATCAAATGCAGAATGAATTATGAGTCATTCCATCTGTTTTTAAACTTTTCTAGCTATATAGCCAAGGGCTCTAAGACCAAAACCGTAAGTCTTCTACAGCCTATTTGCTTATTATCTGCTCAATGTTCAATTTCTGCCTCGAGAAGAAGAATCAAATTAAAGATAATGTAATATTGGTCAATATACCTTGGACCTTCAGCTATAATTTACACTATAAATCTATATTTATAATCCCTACAAAAGTAGGGATGACATTTATTATCTCACTTTCTGACCAAATAAACATATTCATTTGAAAATAAATAATTCATTACAACATAGAAAGTTTCATCATACATCATCCCAAGTCCAGCACTTTTCATTAGCAGTGATGCCAGTTTCTCTGTAATATTCTTCTAAAGGGGGTTCCAGAAGAATCACATCAAATTTGGGTGTTAGTTCTCTGATGTCAAAGGCTTCTATATCGGCTTGTAAGTACCTATTTGATTAAAGCATAAAAAATGAGATTTTTTAAAAAAAGCTTTTTAAATAAGATTTTCAAGTACCTTAACAGATGGTAATGAAAGAAATGTCTTAGATATCACTAAACATTATTACTAAACACTATTTACAAAGTAATCAGTAAGTTAATTATTAAAGGCCTTTTTATTGAGTCTTTTTTTCTTCAGTATAGACTTAAACCATCTACCAGTGATCTTTCTTAAGTCATGAATATAATTAAACTACATAGTAAAATTCCTATTATTCCCCATGTACACCCAGAATATATTCTTCTCTCAATATTAAAAATCCATACTCAGATGTGTCTCTGAACCCCTTTCCATTCTCATCTGAATTTTCTAATGTCACATTGTTTTATTCTCAATTGTTTAGTTAGAAACTCCATTTCTCTGTAAGCTTACATGCTTCCTCCTAAAACACAGTTTTCATATAATTTTCTTTTATTAGTTTTTTCATTAGTAAAAATGTTTCTATTAAGAGTCTTTTCATGCTACCTAATATAAGTTAGTACTGGCCTTTACTGAAAAGATATTTTCACAAAGCATGAAAATATTTTAAATTTAAAATGCTTTAAATATAAATAGGTTTTCGTGGTTTTTTTTTTTTTTTTTTTTTTTTTTTTTTAAGACAAGGTCTCACTATATTGCTCAGGATGAATGCAGTGGCTACTCACAGGCCTGATCATAGAGTACTACAACCTCAAACTCCTGGGCTCAAGTGATCTTCCCACCTGAACATCTCATTAAAGGTATATTTTAGGCCATGCATGGCAACTCATGCCTATAATACCAACACTTTGGGAGGCCAAGGTGGGAGGATCAATTGACCCCAGAAATTTGAGACCAGCCTGGGCAACACAGTGAGACCCTGTCTCTATGTAAATAAATAAATAAGCAAGCAAGTAAAGGTGTATTTTAAAATACGACGAATATTAGAGTATACTTAGAATTCCTCTCCACATACTAAGACATTCTGTGGTGCTTCTAATGACTTACAGAATACTTTTTTATTTTTTTTGAGAAAGTGTCTCACTCTGTCACCAGGCTGGAGTGCAGTGGCACAATCTCGGCTCACTGCAAGCTCTGCCTCCCTACAGGCATGTGCTACCACACCCAGCTAACTTTCATATTTTTAGTAGAGACAGTTTCACTATGTTGGCCAGCACAGTCTCAATCTCTTGCTCTCGTGATCCACCAACCTCGGCCTCCCAAAGTGCTGGGATTACAGGTGTGAGTCACCGCACCTGGCCCAAAACACATTTCATCATATCGTTAAATGTACAAAACATTTAAAGCTAAATTCTCCAATTTTAAAGATCTCATATACATTTCTGAGGAAAATATTATTCTGTTCAGCAAGGTTAAAATGAATTACCATATTCCAAATTGTTAAGAATAGTATCTCAGAATGCTAAGCTGTTATTAGTATTTGTTTTCTTCTTTTCCTGAATCTACACTTTCTAAGCTTCCTTTAACAAACAAATTACTTGACAAGATATCATTTAAAGGCATTTTAAGTAAGTTATCAAGAATATGGAGTCTCATTCTGTCATCCAGGCTAAACTGCAATCAAGCGATCTCAGCTCACTGCAACCTCTGCCTCCCAGGTTCAAATGATTCTCCTGCCTCAGCCTCCTGAGTAGCTGGGATTACAGGCATGTGCCACCATGCCCGGCTAATTTTTGCATTTTTAGTAGAGATGAGGTTTCAGCATGTTGGCCAGGCTGGTCTCAAACTCCTGACCTCAGATGATCCACCTGCCTCAGCCTCCCAAAGTGCTGGGATTAGAGGCGTGAGCCACCGTGCCCGGCTTGGATGACTTTTAAGAAGAAAAAATACTTAGAAGCACTTTAAGCAAATTATCTGAAAAGCTGAAAAAAAAACTGAGAGCCCACTGTGAAGTCAGCACCAGAGTTTCAAATCAACATTTTTGCTATAATGAAGAAATAGGGCTCGGTGAGGTGGCTCACACCTGTAATCCCAGCACTTTGAGGCTGAGGGGGGCAAATCACCCGAGGTCAGGAGTTTGAGACCAGCCTGGGCAACATGGTGAAACCCCATCTGTACCAAAAATACAAAAATTAGCCAGGCATGGTGGTGTGTGCCAAAAATTAGCCAGGCATGGTGGTACATGCCTGTAATCCCAGCTCTTCAGAATGCTGAGGCATGAGAATCGCTTGAACCCAGGAGGCAGAGGTTACAGTGAGCCGAGATCACGCGACTGCTCTCCACACCGCAGTCTGGGCAACAGAGCGAGAACCCATCTCAAAAAAGAAAAATAGAGCCAGGAGTGAAATGCCTGTAGTCCAGCTGAGGTGGGAGGATTGCTTGAGCCCAGGAGATGGACACAAGCCTGGGCAACATAATGAGACCCAGTCTTTAAAAGACAAAAAAGCAGAGAGAAGAAACAGAGTAATAAAGCATGTTAACATGAGTGTTGAATTTAGGAAAAAGAAAAAAGGTTACAGGATAAACAAATTGATATTTTAAGCCTGAGTTGCGAATAAACAGTAATTGAATAAAAACACTTACATAGGAGGAGTGTTAGATTTAGCTATTAACTCATCCTTTAGTCTGATGAGCTCCCTCAGTTTAGGATATTCTTCAAATCTGTCAGCTAAACCTGAGCAGAAAAAATAGTAAATTCTAAATTCAACTCAATTGAAGTTAATATCAGTAATTCAAAAGTTATGAGCCCTTTCAAGAAAACAAAACAATACATACACCACTTGACTCATATCTTTTAAGAAAGCTTAATTTCTAATAATTTTAAATAATATGTATGCAGATTTCATAACTAATGACATGCAAATAAAAATCCAGGTGTTCTAAAACCCAGTCCAAGTCAATAAGCCACTCAATCACATACTTATTAAGTTAAACAATCACCCCTAGCATCCAGTTTAACATTCAGGGGAAAAAAACAAAACAAAAAAACCTTTCTTGTGTGATTTTTCCCCCTTCCTCTTAGCTTAAAAAAAAAAAAAAAACCTTCTCCTAAAGAACCTGATTAAGATTTGTACTTAATTTCTTGGATAGTTATTCAAAGCAAAGACAATAAGTGTTTCTTCCCAAACAGGAAGCATATTTATAACAACATAAATTATATGAACTTCCTAATTTAAAAACCAAAAATACAAATATTAGCAACTTTAACATCAAAGAAAAAAAGAAAAAGAGTTTATAAAGCTTCCTCAATCAGTGGTTGCAGATCACATTTCAAATAAAATGAATTTGAAGATTTTATTATAGTCAAGTTTCAAGACAGCAGAGTCAGCTTCTAATCATCTACAAAACAGAAGGCACAACTTTTCCTCAATCTGTAATAGCTTTCTAAGTATGTTTTCTTTGCCTTGGGGAGGCAGGTATCCTAAGAGCAGAGCAGTTTATATCTAAATCTGGTTATACAATTTAACCACAAATATTTATGCTACATCTACATTTGCTTACAAAAACATTAAAATTGGTTTCTCTACTTCAAGAGTAATGTTGCTTCCAAGTAACAAAGGAAAAACTAAATTTGATTATATCAAAAATAGAATGTTTGTGCTACAAAATATACTATCAAGAAAGTGACCCACAGAATGCGAGAAAATATTTGCAAATTATTCATCAGGTAAGAGACTTGTACTCAGAATATGTAAAAAATACACACCCACACCCACACACAAAGAGAATATATAAGACTGTTGTTATTCAACAGTAAAAAGACAGTGAAACAATTTAAAAATACATAAAGTATTAGGATATCTAAAAAAGATATTTCAATGGCCAAGAAGCATATAAAAAGATGCTCAGTATCATTAGTCACTAGGCAAATGCAAATCAAAACTACAATAAAATACCACTTCACACTTACTAGGATGGCTACCATAAAAAACAGATAATAGTAAGTGCCCCAGATGTGAAGAAACTGGAACCATCATACATTGTTAGTAAAAATGTAAAATGGTGCAGCTGCTTGGAAAAACACTTGAGTAGTTGTTAGAAAGGTAAACATATATAATGGCATATTACTTGGCAATTTAAAAACATGAAGTACAGGCACATGCTTCAACATCAATGACCCTTAAAAACAGGCTAAGTGAAAGAAGCCAGTGACAAACCACCACACATTATATAATTTCATTTACATGAAATGTCCAAAATAGGTAAATGTATAGAAATATAAAGTAGATCAGTAGATACCTAAGGCTGAGAAGGGGTAGATGAGAGAGAGGAAATGGGGACTGACTGCTAATGGGTACAGGGCTTCCTTAGGGGAGATGCAAATGTTCTAATATAGATTGTGGTAATAGTTGCACAACCCTGTGGATACATTAAAGAAAAACACTGAATTATACTCTTTAAGTGAGTGAATTGTACAGTATATAAGTATTATCTCAATAAATCTGTCTAAAACGCAAGAATAGGCATAGTACCAAACTGAAGCCAAAAAGAAACAAACAAAAAAATAGTAATATTGATTGACAGAAAAAGAAGGTATACCGGGCCGGCGCAATGGCTTACGCCTGTAATCTCAGCACTTTGGGAGGCCGAGGCAGGCAGATCACCTAAGGTCAGGTGTTTGAGACCAACCTGGCCAACATGGTGAAACCTTGTCTCTACTAAAAATATAAAAATTATCCAGGTGCGGTGGCAGGTGCCTGTAATCCCAGTTACTCGGGAGGCTGAGGCAGGAGAATCGCTTGAATCCGGGAGGCAGAGGTTACAGTGAGTCAAGATCTCCCCACTGCACTCCAGCGTGGGCAACAGAACAAGGCTCTGTCTCAAAAAAAAAAAAAAAAAGAAAGAAAGAAAAAGAAGGTATATCAGGAGCACTGAGAACAAAAAAAAGATGTCAAGCTGGGAAAAATATTTTGTTAGAAATATTCACAAAGTGGATAAATTACATGCATGTAATTGAGAGTCAGCAATAGCGTATTCCGAACAAATCTGACATACCTACATCCCTGATGAAATTCTGAGGTCTATGTCCAGTGTCTACAAAATGTTGGCAGTAATCATTATGGGGATTTAAGCTCTGTGTTCCCTAAATTAAAAAACAAAATTAAATTTGTAAAATGCACTGTAATGGCAGATAAATTATCTCTACTTTGTTTTCTATTACAAGGTCATACAAAATGCAGTCAATTGATAGATTTAAAAATTAGTAATATTTGAAAATACGACTAAAATTATTACTTTTCAGTAGCTACTGGTATTAATATACCTTTATCTCACACTAGCCAAATATCAGAAGACTATTTCATGAGTAATTTTAAATAATCTTTATTTCATAACAATGATCCTTCAATAATTGAAAAATATCTTGAAGACAAATAGGTATTTAAAATCTTTTCAGGTATAGAGCTTAAATGTGATGAGTTACAAAATTTGAAAATTATTTATTTTACCTTAAGAAAAGTACTAGAATCTTTGTAAATCTCTTCTTCATATGGCAAATTTTCTTCCTCCTGTTGCATTTCTAGTTCATCCTTGAAAAACATAAGATTAAGTAAATGTTTTACAAATAGGGGCTATTTCTCTAATTATCACATCTTGATTAAAACTCAACAAATACTTTATTTCCTTAAGATTTAATAAATGTTTTAAATTAGCACTGAAGTCAAACATTGAAGTCTTTGCTTTCCCATCATTAGATCTAGCTAGTTGATTATTTTCATTAAAAAATTTCCTATCATAAATAATAATTACTATAACTACTATTTTGTTGATTGATTTGTCTAAAACTATCTCATATACAATACTATAAACGTTAGAGTCTAGTTTGAGTCATGAAAGATATGACCACCAATGTTGCAATTTTATTTCCATTAGATTAAACCATATGAAACTGCTATGCTTATAGGTCAAAAAGGTTAGAATATCAGCAACTGCATATGGTTCCACCTAAAATAATCACAAGCATTTAAGTTACGTATTATCAGAACTGCAACATATAAGACATTATTCGCGAGATTAGGTATTATTTCACTGAACTTTCTAGAGATTTTATTGAAACCATACATTCTTATCTCTATTATATACAATTAACTTGAAAAAAACAGAAGTAAGTTTTTTGGACTATAATACTTTCAACTATTTCAACTAAATATTGCAACTACCAGTTAGAAGTTGGGTTTTCCTTGAGGCTCTTTCAGAAATATTTCTACAATGTAGTCTAGGCCATAAATCCTAAAAATATCTTGATTGTACTACCCAATATTGTTAACATGGAATAACAACTCCTCAAAAAAGACTACTGCAGCCTCTCAAAATCTGATCCAATCAATTACCCAAAGTTTCGTGGGTTTTTTTTCTTTTTTTTTGAGACAGAGTCACTCTGTTGCCCAGGTTGGAGTGCAGTGGCATGGTCTCGGCTCACTGCAACCTCTGCCTCTCAGGTTCAAGCAATTCTCCTGCCTCAGCCACCTGAGTAGCTGGGATTACAGGCATGTGCCACCATGCCCAGCTGACTTTTTGTATTTTTAGTAGAGACAGGGTTTCATCACATTAGCCAGGAGGGTCTTGAACTCCTAACCTTACGTGATCTGCACGTCTTGGCCTCCCAAAGTGCTTGGATTACAAGCGTGAGGCACCACACTGGGCCCAAAGTTTATGATACACTTATATCCTCAGTTGTCTTTAAGAATATTATTGCCTAGTGCTGATCAGGCACTATGGCTCACACCTACAATCCCAGCACTTTGGGAAGTCAAGGCAGGTGGATCATGAGGTCAGGAGTTCGAGACAAGCCTGGTCAATATGGTAAAACCCCATCTCTACTAAAAATACAAAAATTAGCCAGGCGTGGTGGTGTGTGCCTGTAGTCCCAGCTACCCGGGAGGCTGAGGCAGAAGAATAGCTTGAAACCAGGAGGCAGAGGTTGCAATGGGCTGAGATCAACGCCACTTCACTCCAGCCTGGGCAACAAGAGTGAGACTCCATCTCAAAAAAAAAAAAAAAAAAAAATATATATATATATATATATATATAAAATCACCTAGTTCTTACCAGACATTATGCTAAAACCTAGTTCTTACCAGACATTATGCTAAGTGCTTCATATACATAATCTAATTTAATCCACACAACTCTTGCATTAAGAAAAGAAAATTGGCCGGGCATAGTGGTTCACACCTGTAATCCCAGCACTTTGGGAGGCCAAGGCGGGTGGATCATGAGGTCAAGAGATCGAGACCATCCTGGCCAACATGTGAAACCCCGTCTCTACTAAAAATACAAAAAATAGCTGAGCATGGTGGTGCACACCTGTAGTCCCAGGTACTTGGGAGGCTGAGGCAGAATAATCCCTTAGAACCCAGGAGGTGGAGGTTGCAGTGAGCCAAGATTGTGCCATTGCACTCCAGCCTGGCGACAGAGCAAGACTCCGTCTCAAAAAAAAAAAAAAGAAAAAGAAAAAGATAAGAAAACTGATACAATGGTCTTAATGTAAACGGTGATAACATACGCCACTGATAATTATTTGAGCACATATTAGAATGAGGCTTTTCATCAAATTGGTTTTCCTAAATATGAATCTATCATGTGAATTTATGTTTTCTTTGATCATAAACTTATTTCACTCTCTACTTGCCTTATATTCTTCCATTTTGTCTTCATCTGTCTCTCCTTCATCCAGATACTTACGTTTCGTATTTGGAGCAGAAGTATCATAGGAAGCCCTGAAAAATAAATAGAAATATTACTCACAAACATATACAAGATGCATAACAGTATCTATTAATAATAATAATAAACAGATTATAAAAAAGAACAAGACAAATTTTTCCTGATTCAAGAGTATCTATTTACCCAGTTTATAAGTCATCCAAAAAGTCAAATAACTTGATTGATAATTCTGTGCTTCATTTTCATGAGAAAGCAACCAAATGAGAAAATAAGCCACTATAAGTGATATATTGAAAAGAAACTTATATAGTATGTATTATTTTAATCTGTTTTGAGCAAAACAGATTTCCAAATTGAAAACTAGAATAACGAAAAAATTTTGAAATGCTTTCTGAACTACCAAATAAATACCACTTTTAGGGTAAAGTATATTTCCTTTTATAAAAATTTCTAGGCTGGGCATGGTGGCTCATGTCTGCAATCCCAGCACTTTGGGAGGCTGAGACAGGCGGATCACAAAGTCAAGAGATCGAGACCAGCCTGGCCAACATGATGAAATCCCATGTTTACTAAAAATACAAAAATTAGCTGGAAGTGGTGGCACACACCTGTAGTCCCAGCTACTTGGGAGGCTGAGGCAGGAGAATCACTTCAACCCTGGAGGCAGAGGTTGCAGTAAGCCAAGATTGCATCACTGCACTCAAGCCTGGTGACAGAGAGAGACTACGTCTCCAAAAAAAAAAAAAAAACTTTTAAATATACTTATTTAGAGTATATATGCTAATTTTTAGTCTAACATTCCATTTTCTAAGTACTTTACAAATGGGAACTTACTAACCTCAGAAAATAAATATTTCATAATTAATGAACTGACAATAAAAACCATTGTGTCTAAAATCATCATTTTGATGCATTTCTCAATACACTGTATACCTACCTAGGGGTATCTGTTTATTAAAACAGTAATCCTTTCATAGTTTCTTTTTCTTTTTGAGACGGAGTCTCACTCTTGTCTCCCAGGCTGGAGTGCAGTGGCACAATCTTGGTTTAGCTCACTACAGCCTCCGCCTCCTGGTTTCAAGCAATTCTCCTGCCTCAACCTCCCGAGTAGCTGGGATTACAGGCACCCGCCACCACGTTCGGCTAATTTTTGTATTTTTAGTAGAGATGGGGTTTCACCATGTTAACCAGACTGGCCTCGAACTCCTGACTTCCTGGGCTCAAATGATCCACCTGCCTCGGCACAGTGGCTCATACCTGTAATCTCAGCACGTTGGGAAGCCAAGGCAGGTGTACCACTTGAGCCCAGGAAGTCAAGGCTGCAGAGAGCCATGATCACGATACTGCACTCTAACCTATCCAGCCTAGGTAACAGAGTGAAACCCTGTCTCACAAAAAAAAAAAAAAAAAAAAAAAAGAATTATTTGACTGACCTGCAAGTCTCTCTTGTTTCAGCAATTTCTCTCTGCTCATCTTTGCTATTTAACACGGCACCAATGCTGTCGGCACTTTCAGCTCCCAACTGAGAAAAGGCAAAATCAGAAATTAGATTACAATGCATTGGACAACCTTTCTAGACATTTGTAGCAGCATTTAATATATTAAATACTTAAAAAACAAAAACACCTTAATTCACATACACACAATAACAATGAATTAATCAGCTTGCAAGACAAACTGGAAAAACCCTGGGAAAAAACTGCATTAATTAAGAATGAGTTTGACAGCTGGCAAACATTTTATGCTTTCAGTTATACAGATGCTCCTTGATTTATGATGAGGTTATGTCCTGATAAACCCATTGTAAGTTGAAAGTAAATCTGTTTCAAAATAAACGTGCTAAGTGCGTTTTCAACTTACAGTATTTTCCACTTATGATGGGTTTTTATCAAGACATAATTCCATCACAAGTCATTGAGCAGCCTGGATGCCTATCACTTTCAAACCATCATAAAGTTGATTGTGAAGTCAAATCATAGTAAGTTTGGAACCATCTGTATTTGAAAATAAGACACTTTAGCCAAATTTCTGTAAAGTAATATACACGAATTAATATAGATTGAGCATTCCAAATCCGAAAATCGAAAATCCAAAATGCTCCAGAATCTGGAACTTTTTGAGTACTGACATGACATTCAAAGGAAATGGTCACTGAAGCATTCATATTTTGAAAACTTTTGATATTTGGCATGCTCAACCAGTAATATGCAAATATTCCAAATTCTGAAAAAAGTCTGAAATCCAAAACACTTCTGGCCCAAGCATTTCAGATTAAGAGATATTCAACCTGCAGTAGCAATTACCAAAAAAAGCAGGTAAGACAGTGTTTGCACAGGGTTGTGTCTATTACTATCCTCTAATAAAAATCAATCCAGTTTTATTCAAGCTAAGTCTTACTATTTATGGATACAATGCTGAACTTCACTACCTTAAAAGGGCAACACAAATTTTGTTTGGCAGTTGGGAAAATTTTGCAAAATACAAACAAATGCAAACAAATAATGGTTATAAGGCTAAGTAGAGTGCAACCAATTCATAAAAAACTTTAAAAGCTGGAGCCCCTGGGATTTGTTGAGTGTAAAACACTCAACAAATAATTGTCCTATGAATGTATCTTGAGTGAAATAGAAATCTGAATTCAACATTAAGGAGTAAAACATCTGTGGTAGCAACAAAGAGCTACTGAACATTTTTGAAGATAATACGATAAAAGAAGTTGGGGAAAAGAAGACTTAGAAAGGATATTTGATTTGTCCAAGATCGTAATGCCAGCGGGATAAGGAACAAATCTGATTCCAAGTTCCCACAGTTTCAGCAGTACACCACAAATCTGTTCATCAGATTTCAGAAGTCCATTCACTAAAACCAAATTTACTGAAAAATAACAGCAAGATGACTAATCATAGTCTATGAGCATTTCTCCTATCACTTTTACTGATATGAATAGTAGAATTGAAAATACAGCCTCGATTTTAAGTGGAACTGTGCACAACCTGTATTTTCTGCAAGTGTACCCTACTAACCAGCAAATATTAACTTACTCATACACAAGAAAGAAGTGAAGGACAATGGTTTAGAAGACAAGTTTTGGGGAGACAACCTAGGTTGTATTTCCCAGCCGAGAAGTGAGCGACCAGGAATAAAATTCCTTAACCTATGGAGCCTGTTTCATTACTTGATAAGTGAAGGTAACACTACCTGTTTCAAGAGATTACTGTGACTAACACAGAGTAAGATTTCAAATATTAACTGTGGATGTGACAAGGACATTGTACATAAGACGCAGAATATAAAATTTACACTCAGACTACTTCCAGTGTAGTCTTCAGAAAGATGTCAAAGAAAATACAGTAAACTGTAAAAATATTTCATAATGAAACCACAATTTCAAGAATTTGGGGCTGACGACGAGGAAAAGTAAGAAATAGATGACCAGTTAAATAGTGAAGAGAAATGTAGGGGATAACAAGACATTCATCCTGGCGTGAACATGCCAGACACTCGGTGGGAGTTCCCCAAAGGTTAAAGGCTAATCGTGGCATTCGGTTTAGCACCACAAAGACCGCGGAAGGAACTTGAAAAACGTTCGGGGCACCACGAAAATTGAGAACTACAAAGGGAGAACCAGGAATCAGGATCGAAGGACCAGAAAGGCCTTAACAGCTGCAGGTAGAGAGGGTACAGAAAAAGGCGGGGTGTGGAGGGAGGAGGCGGCCGCGCACTCGCATTCTCGATCCCTCCCACAGGGGCCACCAGGGCCGCGGACCTGCTGCGCGAGGAGCTGTCGCCGTAACTTCTGCCGCTCCCGGATCTCCTGCAAGCGGCTATCCATGTTCCAACTCCTGCTTTTCACTACCGCGAGTACTTATCAATTGCCAGTGAACCCTTGTTCAACCTTTCTTCCGAGTCTGTGGAACAGTATATTCACCGTGAGCTTATGAACAGATTATCCTCAAGGCTTTCCTCAGTAGGGACTTCCGGCGCGGCCGATATGGCTTGCTTGGCCCGGAAGTCCCGCCTCCTTCTGGACGCTTGTGATGTGACGCCACTTGGAAGGGACCCAGTGAGGGATCTGTTGCGTTACAGGGGTCTCCAGGGACGTCGCGGGCTGGCGTGGTCTGAGCTAGTCTGAAGGAGTAGTCAGCTGACTTCTCCTTTCTCTCTCTTCCCCAGGATAGCAGGTTCCCTTGGTGTATCACAGTTTCTGAAGTGTTGATTCCCTTTTCAGTTGATTCCACAGATGACAGTCCTAACGTTTAAAAAATTGCCAGATACCTTTAATTATTATTTTTTAACAGAACACGAACTTAAGCCAGATAGCCTAGGATTGAGCCTTGGCCTCTCACTTCTTAGCCAAGTGGCCTTGGCTAGTTAAACACCTTCTTGAGCCTCAGTTTTCTCATCTGTAAAATGGGAGTCGTAAGTGTCTACCTCACAGAGCTGTGATTGAGAGCATAAACAGCATCTGGCACATAGCGCTGTAGAAGTGCTTATTATTGTTAATATTGTATTCACCTTCACGAAGGTAATAGCCACAACATCTGCCCACTCTTCCCAACACCTTACTGTCCCTTGAAATGTTTCCTATTTTAGTATAGTAGGCATTTTATGGCTTATTCTCTTTAGGGAAATGAGTGTGTGATAGTAAAGTGTGTCTTGGTTTATGCCCTAGGAGTCAGAAGCTAAGGCACTCCTTTTTGTGCTTGTACATTTGTCTTAACTGAAAATAACCCAAGGATAAGGAAACAAATAGCTTCCTGAAATTACTCGGATTGCTGGAGTGAGGGGTGGTGATTCTGTCGTCATAGGAAGGCAACAAAGGCCAAAGTCATATTTGAGTTATTACCATTATTATTCACCACATTTGCCATCTTATTTCAAACTTACAATGGCGGAAGTGGACTAAGACATCATGTTGCCTCAAATTTGATTGGAAATCATGGTAAGTACCAAAATTAGTAACAAGTCTGTTCTTTGAGAGTGGATTTAATTTTCAGAAATAATATTAAGTCATCCAGATCAAATCAGTTGAGTCAGGCTGGTCCAAAAGTGGGCATGACTAGATTCCACTAGTCATGCCCACTTTTATAGAAATAATTATAATGTATTTCTCAAGAACTAGGTCTGAAAGGCAATTTTGAACGAGTAGTCCTAAACAATTCCTTGAGTAATGTAGCACTATTTGGATACTGTAAAACATTTATGTCCATGTGCGTTAATTTCTTTAAAAATCAGTTGTATTACCTGGCAATCATTTAAGTTGAATACTGATTTAAATTTTACCAATGGTAAGAATAGGTATTTATTCACTTAAATATCTGTTGATATTGATTGAGCATTTTATATGGCAAGCACTGTGAAAGGCCCTACAGTCTATAAAGTTCGTCAAAGATTAAAAACCAAAGAAGTCAGTTTTTCTTTATGGAGTTTACTGTCTAATGGATGATATATATATATATATATATATATATATATTTTTTTTTTTTTTTTTTTTTTTTTTTTTTTCCTGAAAAGGTGCTATGCAGGTTACTTGCCTGTAATCTTTGAACCCCATACTCACCTACCCTCTGCTTCGAGATGATGGCTAGGCAGGGAGTCCACAAACTACATTTCCCAGCCTTCCTTGTTAGATGGCTTCCAGTGAGACTCTGCCCACAGGAGGCACAGGCAGGAAATCAAAAGGGGGAACATGGGAAAGCTATTGTCCATTTCTTTTAGCCCCTGCTTCTGGCATCTAGAGCAATGGCTATGTCCCTTACAAAGTCTAGAGCCAGTTGAAGCAGCCCCTCCTTTCCTTACCTTAAGAAGGTGACACCCTTAACAATGAGTGAGTTTGCTCTTGTGCTGTGATAATACTACTTCTACCTTCTGTTCCACCAGCTAAAGGACTGGTAGCCATCCTGCAGTTTAAAATTTCTAATTTAACCTTACTTCTCCCTTTTTGCTCTTCTAGCCTTCAATATCTGCTTAACTGTTTCTCCATAGTAAATGGTGTCTGTTTAAAATTCTTTTAATGATTTGTTTTCCTGCCTGGAACTGTACTGATGCTGATATGTACTACCATGTAATATTTACAAAACTGTTGGAGTCGGGCAGAGGGTTGTTGCAGTTTTTACAAAGAAGGGGATATAATTTTGAAATCTCTCTCCCAGCTAATGAATTTTAAAACACCAGACCACATCAGCATACTTGTAGAGAATTTCATATGCTCATCAGTGACATCTGTTCATTAGAACAACATAAAGGCCACTAGGGCATATGTGTGGCAGGAAGAGGAGGAACAATTTGGAAAGTCATTACATATAATTCGTACTTTTTGAAGAAGCAATTTAATTTAAGGAAGTAAAGAGAGATCCACATTATAACTTATGCATCTCTCCCCAGGCTCCTGGAGAATGACTCCTCCAAATCTATGCTCCACAACTCGTGATGCTCCCCACAATGCTCTAGGAAATGCTAGAAGAGTGCTAATTTTTCTGAGCTTTGTTGGAAAAACTGTGAGTACCTATGTTGGGCAGAAATTGGGAGAGAGCCCCTAGCATTTTACATCATCCTTGGAGATTTATTTATAGTCATTAAATGCAGAAGACTCCCCAGTTCATGTTATTTCTAAAACTGTTGGAAATACGTTTCTGTTCTCTATAAATTACCAAGTCTGTCATAATTTGTTACAGCAGCACAACTGGACTAAGACAATCTCAAACTTAACATGAATAAAACCTAAATTTATCATCCACTAAAAAAAAATCAATTTCACTCCTCTAGCATTTCCTATTTCAGAAAATAGGGTCAATATCCACCCATTTTCCTAAACAAGAAGCATTCCACCTCTCCTTCAGCCTCCATATCTGCTCTGTGGCTGGAGTTCTGCTTCTGGTTGCACCACTGATGCATACCATTCTTCATGTCTATAACCACAACCTGCGGATGACATGTATTCTGATTCTTATCCTAATTATCTTATCTTTTTCCAGTCTATCCAATTTTTCCTAGATGTTTGTGGAAAATTGTAATTTTATCATTTCAAGCTCTGCTCAAAATTTTTGTATATTTCCTCAATATCTAGGATAGCACTATCCAACAGAACTTTCTGTAATAATAGAAATATTCTACTAACATTTAGTTCTGTACTAATCAATATGGTAGCCACCAGCCATATGTGTCTACTGAACACTTAAAATGTGGCTAGTGTATTATTATTTATAAATTAAAGATTACTGAATCTTTATTTTATTGTATTAATTAAATGTAATTAGCTGTATTTGGCTAGTAGCTACCATATTAGATAGCATATTTCTGAGTTCGAGGGGATAAATATCTAAAACACCTAGCATTTTATACAATACTTTACTGTCCCACTAATAGAGTTTAAATGTATGTTCCCACCAAATCCCATGTTGAATTTTAATCCCTGATGTTGGAGGTAGGGCCTGGTGGTAGGTGTTTGGATCACAGGAGCAGATCCCTCATGAATGGCTTGGGCCATTCCCTTGGTAATAAGAGCTCTCTCTCTGAGTTCACATGAGATCTTGTGGTTTAAAAGTGTGTAGCACCTCCGCCTGCCCCACTATCTCTCTCTCTTGCTCCTGCTCTGGCTATGTGACATGCCTGCTCCCTCTTCGCCTGTGCCATGGTCGTAAGCTTCCTTCTCTTTATATATCATCCAGTCTCAGGTATTTCCTTATAACAATGCAAGAATGACCGAAAACAGCCTGCTCTGTTCTCCTTTATGTACCCAATCTTATAAGCACATTAAAGTTTTGTCTTTTTTCCTAAACATGCCTTTTTTCTTGTACTTGTTGTAAATTTATAGTTGAGTAAGATAAAATTCTCCTAGAATAAAGAGATGGGCTCCAAAGTGACTTTTCTAAAAATACATTTTGTAAGCAGAAAGTTTTTTTCAGGAATGCACATAAGATAAAATGAGTGTCAGAATCTGATGATAAGTTCTGCTTTCTTCCAGTGCCTTGTAAAGAATGGACACTCGGTAGATGCTTATTGATGAACCTGTTGATTGAGGATAACTCTCTAACTTTTCTGAGCTTTGTTGGAAAAACTGTGAGTACCTATGTTGGGTAGAAATTGGGAGAGAGCCCCTAGCATTTTACGTCATCCTTGGAGCTTTATTTATAGTCATTAAATGCAGAAGACTCCCCAGTTCATGAATTTATTGTGCTCAACAGGACAACTGCTGAGGTCTAGTGCTCACGTGGCACGAGAAAATATTTATCAAGCCTTATATGTCAAATTAAATGAAATACATAAGAAACAGAGATGAATATTGTTTTATCATCACTTGTTAATAGATTTTTAAAGGGTACTGCGATTACATTAAAAAAAAATTATTTTATTTATTTATTTATTTTGAGATGGAGTTTCACTGTTGTTGCCCAGGCTGGAATGCAATGGCGCGGTATCGGCTCACTGCAACCTCTGCCTCCCGGGTTCAAGCAGTTCTTCTGCCTCAGCCTCCAAAGTAGCTGGGATTACAGGCACCAGCCACCATGTCTGGCTAATTTTTGTATTTTTAGTAGAGATGGGGTTTCACCATGTTGGCCAGGCTGGTCTCAAACTCCAGACCTCAGGTGATCTGCCCACCTCAGCCTACCAAAGTGCTGGGATTACAGGTGTGAGCCACTGCACCCAGCCATATAAAAATAATTTTAAAGGCTCGATTTTCTGGAATGTAAAGTAAGAAGAGATATATTTCACAGCCTATATATCAATATCAGATGGAAATGTGGATAATTGAATTGAATTGAATTATTTTGGGCCTTTGCACCAAACATCCCTGTTGGTTTCTTCAAGATGACAAAAACTATAAGGAAAGTGAGAAATGACAAGGTGAATAGAATAAAATAATACAAAAACGTTACAAGTAATGTCAATACATTTAACTGCATACATGAGAAAATATTTAAAGGTTGATGAGTGTAACATGAGTTTGCTCTGTTAATTGAGAAAGTTCAGTTCTGTTGTAGAGCACAGAATGAGGTGGATTAATCCCATAGAATGTGTTAAGCACAGATAATGAGTAAGCGAGTGGCTTGTGAGACATAGGTAGAATTCATAATATACTAAATATAGACTGATATATGTACTATATTATATTTACTATGTTACTATATTTACTATATTATATTCACTATATTAAATATATTTACTGTATTACTATATTATTTATAGATGGAAAGGGATGGAAAGAACATATCACCCTTATACCAGCCACTTATGGTCCTACTCTGGGCCCACGTGTGCTCTACCTAAGAAATCCTTATAGTACCCACAGCTTTTTGCAGGTCGATTGACAAGTTATGGCTGTGGCCAGGCAAACTTGTCACTGTCTCTCTTTAATAGAGCAAGTGTGTATCATTGGCCCCAAGCACCTTCTGTCTGTTGACCTGGCTCAAACTTCAATCTGACCATCAGTGAAGAAGGCTGATGCTGTATATGGAGAGAGACACAGGATGCATGAATATTGCATAACTCAGGATTCACCTTGTGTGGCCCTTCTCACTTGAACCCTATTCTAAGTGTGGAAAGTTACCCCATCTGTTTCCTCTTGGTTCAGATTATGTGCTTTAAAGTGATTTAATAAACTATGTGATTCAAACATCTTCTTTTGATCTTTGAGCCTGTTTTGTGACTTCCGGGATAACTTGCCTTGTAGTGTACTTGGAGGTCACCATTTCATCAAGGTAATTTCTCATGACAACTACAAAAAACTTAGAAAAATAAGAACATAGCACTGTATAGCATAAAGGAAAGCAATCTGAAGAGGAGAAAGACAGGTAGTCACAAATTGTGTCATTAATAGACTGAAAGACCAAAAAAGCAAAGGACAAACCCAAAGACAAAATGTGGAAAAGGTTTTTTTCTAAATTCATTTATAGAAAAAGGAACAAGAAAGAAAGACATGGTTTGGGCAGTGTATAAATGTCATCGATAACAATTCTACTTTGTTTCTGAGACCAAAATAGCAGTTTCAGAGGTCAATACGACAACGACCAACAAGTGGACTCATCCCTGAATTTCCTGTCCTCCTCCTTCTTCCTCCTCCTCCTTTTCTTTCCTTCTTTCCTTTCCTCTTTCTCTCTTTCTCCCCTCCCTTCCTTCCTTCCTTCCTTCCTTCCTTCCTTCCTTCCTTCCTTCCTTCCTTCCTTCCTTCCTTCCTCCTTCCTTCCTTCCTTCCTTCCTTCCCTCCTTTCTTTCTTTCTTTCTCTCTGTGACTTTTTCTTTTTTTCTTTCCTTTTCTTCTTCTTTTTCTTTCTTTTTTTTTTTTTTTTTTAAATAATCTCTTGCTCTGCTGCCCAGGCTGGAATACAGTGGTGTGATCACAGCTCACTATAATCTCGAACTCCTGGGCTCAAATAATCCTCTCACTTCAGCCTCCCAAGTAGCTAGGACAACAGGTGCACATCAGCACACCCAGCTAATTTTTTGTTTTATTTTTTGTAGAGACAGGCGTCTCACTACGTGACCCAGGATGGTTTCAAACTCCCTGGCCTCAAGCGATCCTCCTGCCTCGGTCTTCTAAAGTGCTGGGATTACAGGTATGAGCCACTACACCTATCCTGAATTTCTTTTAATTCATGCTACATAGCATTACAAGTTTGTAAAAAATGTTTACTACATTTTTAAAGAGAGAAAAATGATAGGCTTTAAAAGTACCTATAACTAGGAAGGAAGTGCATATAAAATACTACTTTCAATAAAAGTTTTATTATTTCTATAAAATTGCTGAAACAGTCCCTATAAATTTATTCCTATCTAAAAATATATTAATAATGCAACTATCTTAAATATTTGTAGGATAAAAAATTTAGTAAAATGAAATATACCTTTAAAATGAAAGTAGGCCAGGCATGGTGGCTTACACCTGTAATCTCAGCACTTTGGGAGGCCGAGGTGGGTGGATCACCTGAGAGCAGGAGTTCAAGACCAGCCTGGCCAACATGGCAAAACCCCATCTCTACTGAAAATACAAAAGTTAGCTGAGGATGGTGGCACATGCCTGTAATCCTAGCTACTCGGAAGGATGAGGCAGTAGAATTGCTTGAACCCAGAAAGTGGAGGTGGCAGTAAGCTGATATCATGCCGCTGCACTACAGCCTGGCTGAAAAAGCAAAACTCTGTCTCAATAAATAAATAAATAAATAAATAAATAAATAATAATTTATTTCTAATTTGTAATTTATCTCTTTTATAATTTATTTTCTTTAGCAGGTCACTGTATCTCTATGCATTACAGAAAATGGCTAGTGAAAAACTTGTCAAGGTAAGTGAAATAGCTGTATGTATAAATTGCTTATAGGGGTCTCTCTAATAAGGTACCATACTTACATAAGAAATGAAATTGTTTATCAGGCAGATACTTCTTGGCATTAACTTTGTGGTGTTTAAAGAATATGAAATTCTGTGATGTAGCTTATTCAAACTGTCTGAGTACTTTAACACTGTGTTTTTTGTTTGTTTTTACAACTTAATTCTTTCCTTAAAGTTGAGTATTTTCTCCCTAAGTTAAATTTGAAATGGTAAAAACAATTAGAAAAAGAAAGTGCATTCTATGATGAATCAAAAATAAAGCTTGCGTTCGAAGAGACTGAAAATTAAGTCTATCATTAAGTCCTACTTATTTTTATTAATGTTTGGGATTTTAAATATTTATATCATTTTATAACCCAGAACAATAAAAGATCTGGTCTAAAAATTTACGAACTACTATTTGTAAATGGTAAACTCTGTGCCACTAAAAAATAAATTATTATAAACTAGAAAATTACTAAAAAATTTTTTTATTTTATACTAGATGGCATAAAAATGGATTTAGTTGTTTACATTCTTTAAAACATATGTTGCATTATTGTAGCCAATACAAATACTGTAATTTTTACCCCACATAATTAAGTTTTGAGTGAATATGAAAGGCAATTTTTGTACATATGCTCAAAAGAAAGATAATAAAGCAAATTATGGCAAACACACTAAATTTGTTTCAGATTATGAATTAGTGCATCCAAAAGTAATCACTGGAGTTGCTGTTCATTGTGGGCTTCCCAGCATTCTCCTCTGGGCATTTATATCAGATAACTTATGAGTGCTGCAGAATGAGTGTTCACCAGTCAGACATGGATTATTTAGAACTCCCTCTGATTTGAATTACATCTACTGTTTTTTTCTCCCATCCATTTATGGTTCAAATATACAATAAGCCAAAACATGTTGATTCTGGTGAAATTTAGCAGAACAAAACAGCTTCAGCTAGTGGCCACAGAAACTTGAAAAGCTTTACTGAAAGGAAATAAATTGGATATCTTCTCATCCTGGATATGAACTGGATTCCAACTTAACCTTCCAACTGTAATAGTTTTGCTATTGCTCTGAAGTCTGAACCTTGTGTATGGCAATACTTATCTCAAGCAAAAATATAGTTTCACATTGGTAGTACTGTATTCAGGAAAACTGGAAATTGTGCTATGAAGAAGCACCTCTGCCACATCCATGTCTAAGTCTACATTGACAGCTGCTGGAAACAGATATTATATTCATACTGTGGGGGGAAACACATAACGTATGTGTGTACACACATATATGCTAATGTATAATTTGGAAAAATTTTGCTAAGATATATAGGAAGAAAACCTTTTTATTCAGAATATTAAACAAGCAGGACTCATAGTATAAAATTAAGAAAAATTAATTATTTTTCTTCTACTACCCTTTCTATGGATTTGTTTATTCCTCTGCCCCTAAATGTAAACTTCAGCAGTCTTCTATGCATTTTGTGTTCATTCCTAAATATTAGAAATAGTTATTTGATTATTTAGCCTTTAGTCTCAGTTTAATAACCAAAATATGAGGTTAGAATTTAATTCTGGCTACAGAATTAAGGCTTCTCTCTCCTGCCGCACTTCCAGCCCAGTTGCAGTCATGATACCAGCAGTATGGGAGGTAGAGACAAGAGGACACATCTCTGCTGCTCCCCTCTTTCCCCATGGGGATGCTCCAACTTAGGTTTCACCAGGCCTACAGTGCTTCCCAGGTTTGGAGTGTGGGGAAGGAGAAGATTTAATGGAAGCAGCTTAAGGGAAATGCCCAAACTAAACTGATACTTTCTTGGTGATCTAGCATTGAAACTTTCCGGACTTGACAGATATTTAAAATTAACTCTTTTTCTCATCAGCATTTTTATGGGTTCTTCTGAGAGCCACATTACCCAACCTGTGGATTCCCATGACAAAGATTAATGCATCTCTGTTTCTTCTGGATCTTTATTTACCTAGCTTCTTTCTCTAGGGACTATTCACCCTTATGGACCATCCTTTTGAGCATAACCTAATAAGACCCATGCTGGCTTTAAGTGAGTGGTCCCCATTTGGTTCATGGGAAAACCATGTGGTTTGTCCCCAACAAACTTTGGAAGTATTATTTATTTATTTCACTGCTGGAATTAAGGAAAACCAAAAATCCTATTACAGAATGTCTCCTCCAAACATTCACATTACCCCTTCTTGTCCCTGCCCTCTGAGGAACTAGCCAGCTCTAGCTCTTTGGATTTTCCAAATGAGAGGTCAACACATTGATCTCCCCAAGACCTTAAGTTCTTCTAGTGGTCTCTTTAAGCTTCCTCTCGAATTAGGGTGAAAAGGGACTGCCTGCTACCCCCTCCTCTTGAGGAGAGGGGTGGTATCGCAGCCTAATAATAATTTGCAAAAATTTTCTCCTCCAGCCTCTAATTCTCAACCAGTGTAGACTTTCAAAGTGGATAATGTAATTTAAAGCCTTATAGCCAGTTATGCTCTACTTCTTCTACAAGTCCTACAACCAGGTGGTCTCAATCCTCACTTGCAAAAATTGCATTTACTCACCTCGTGCCCTAGCCAAAACTTCCACAACAAATTCTATGGTGCGTTTAAGTGAAAGATGTTATTTGATTGATTGATAGATAGATAGATAGATAGATAGATATTAGAACCATGTCAAATGGTTAACTTTTTTAAAACGGAAAATTTTTTATTTTGATATAATTACAGTTCTCATACATACACTTGTAAGAAATAACACAGAAAGATCCCATGTAGCCTTTATCCAGTTTCCCTAGTGACAACATCTTGCAAAACTATAGTCCAATATCACAACCAAGATGCTGACATTGATACATCACTTTCATCACCACAAGTGTTCCTCGTGTTGCCCTTTTATAGCCACAGTCATTTCCCTCCTCCTGCCACCCTCTCCTTTACCCGTAACAACCACTTATCTGTTCTCCATTTTTGTAATTTTGTCATTTCAAAAATACTGTAGAAATGGAATAATACAGTATGTAATCTTTAGGGCTTATCTTTTTACACTTGGCATGATTCTCTGGAGATTCATCCAAGTTGTTGCATGTATCAGTAGTTCATTCCTTTTTTACTGCTGAGCCATATTCCATTGTATGTATGTACCATAGTTTGTTTAACTATTTGCTCAATAAAGCACATATATTAATAGTTTGTTTCCAGTTTTTGCTGTTATGAATAAAGCTACTATAAATGTTCATGTACTGGTTTTTGTATTAATGCAAGTCTTCATTTCTTTAGAATAGATGACTTTCCAATTACTGGGTTACATGGTAGTTGCATATTTCTTTTTTAAAGAAACTGCCAAACTGTTTTTCAGAGCATCTGTATCATTTTATATTCTCACCAGCAACATATCAATGACCTAGTTTTTCTACATCCTTTCCAGCCTTGTCTTTATTTTTTTATTTTACATTGTTTGTTTGTTTGTTTGCTTGCTTGTTTGTTTTGACACAGGGTCTTTCTTTGTTGCCCAGGCTGGAATTCAGTAGCATAATCAGGGTTCACTGAAGCCTGACCTCCCGGCTCAAGTAAACTGCCCACCTCAGTGCTGGAAGTAGGGTGGGGCACCAGCCATCAGTAGCAGGACTATAGGCATCTGCCACCATGCCTGGCTGATTTTTCTTTTCTTTTCTTTTCTTTTCTTTTCTTTTTTTTTTTTTTTTTTCTTTTTGCAGAGATGGGGTTTTACTATGTTGGAGAAGCTAGTCTCAAACTCCTGAGCTCAAGTCATCCTGCCGCCTCAGCCTCCCAAAGTCCTGAGATTACAGGCGTGTGCCTGGCCTATTTTACTCATTTTAATAGAGGTAAGTTTGTTTCAATTTAGGATTGTTAAGAAAGAGAGCACACTTTCACTGATTAGGAGAGACACAAGATGGAAATAAAGATTATATTACTTACAGGTTGAGGGCACATGACACTCCTGGCGGCCATACACAAAGGTCAGGCAGAGGAAGGGACCTGTGGGCCAGTACCCTTATTAGGTCCAGAGAGTTAACAAAACAGGTTTCTAGCAGGGAGCTTAATTGGTGGATTTAAAGCAAGCAGGCATGAGTTCCAGGGGGTCATGCTATGACTGAGAGGTAGTCACTGTGGCATGTCTGCATAGTTCGTTCCATATGTGAGGATCAGCAAGGCCAGTCAAGCAGCCTGCATCTAGCCACCACCTAGGGAAGTGGTCACCAGAGAGGAGTTGTATAAGGCAGATACCTGGATCCACTGCATTGAGTAACTGGGGGAAGGGAGCATCAAACTGAAAACTGTGTCCGAGGTGACGGAGTCCTGCCTCTGGTGTGAGAAAGCCCAGCTTATATTTAAAGTGGATGTCAAAGCAATGTAAAATTATAGGAATTCATTACCAAACTGATAGCTTGTGGTTTTAATTTGCATTTCCTCACTGAATAATGATGTTGAGCATCATTTCATGTGTTTATTTGCCATCTGTGTTACTGTGTGCATGAAATATGTCTTTGTGTCTTTTATCCATGTTCTAATTGGATTTTATCATACTGTTGAGTTTTGAAATTTTTTTATATATTCCATGTACTAGTCCTTTGTTGGATATGTGGTTTTCAAGTATTTTCTCCCACTCTGTAGCTTGCCTTTTTGTCCTCTTAACAGAGTCTTTCACAGAATGAGTTTTTTTTTGAAACAGAGTCTCACTCTGTCACCCAAGCTGGAGTGCAGTGGTGTGATCTTGGCTCCCTGCAACCTCTGCTTCCCAGGTTCAAGTGATTCTCCTGCTTCAGCCTCCCGAGTAGCTGGGATTACAGGCACCCACCACCACGCCTGGCTAATTTTTGTATTTTTAGTAGAGACAGGGTTTCACCATGTTGGCCAGGCTAGTCTCAAACTCCTGACCTCAGGAGATCTGCCTATCTCAGCCTCCCGAAGTGCTGGGATTACATGGAGGAGCCACCACGCCCAGTCTCACAGAATGAGTTTTAATTTTGATGAAGTTTAGGTTTTACTTTTTGGATCATGCATTTGGTATGACATAATAGTTAACATTTTATGTGTGGAAATGTGTACTTTCTCTCATTCCCTCTCCTCCCATGTCCAATCCATTGGCAGGTCCTGTCAGTATCATCTCCAAAATATAACCTAAATGTGTGTACCTTTCTCTATTTTTTAATACATTTTTTATTATACTTTAAGTTCTAGGGTACATGTGCACAACATGCAGGTTTGTTACATATGTATACATGTGCCACGTTGGTGTGCTGTACCCATTAACTCATCATTTGCATTAGTTATATCTCCTAATGCTGTCCCTCCCCCCTCCCCCCACCCCACAAAAGGCCCTGGTGTGTGATGTTCCCCTTCCTGTGTCCAAGTGTTTTCATTGTTCGATTCCCACCTATGAGTGAGAATATGCGGTGTTTGGTTTTCTGTTCTTGCAATGGTTTGCTGAGAATGATGGTTTCCAGCTTCATCCATGTCCCTACAAAGGACATGAACTCATCCTTTTTTATGGCTGCATAGTATTCCATGGTGTGTATGTGCCACATTTTCTTAATCCAGTCTGTCATTGATGGACATTTGGGTTGGTTCCAAGTCTTTGCTATTGTGAATAGTGCCACAATAAACATACATGTGCATGTGTCTTTATAGCAGCATGATTTATAATCCTTCGGGTATATGCCCAGTAATGGGAAGGCTGGGTCAAATGGTATTTCTAGTTCCAGATCCTTGAGGAATCCCCATACTGTCTTCCACAATGGTTGAACTAGTTTACAGTCCCACCAACAGTGTAAAAGTGTTCCTATTTCTCCACATCTTCTGCAGCACCTGTTGTTTCCTGACTTTTTAATGATTGCCATTCTTTTTTTTTTTTTTTTTTTTTTTTTTTTTTTTTGAGACTGAGTCTCACTGTGTCGCCCAGACTGGAGTGCAGTGGCCGGATCTCAGCTCACTGCAAGCTCCGCCTCCCGGGTTCACGCCATTCTCCTGGCTCAGCCTCCTGAGTATCTGGGACTACAGGCGCCCGCCACCTCGCCCAGCTACTTTTTTGTATTTTTTTAAGTAGAGACAGTGTTTCACTGTGTTAGCCAGGATGGTCTCGATCTCCTGACCTCATGATCCACCTGTCTCGGCCTCCCAAAGTGCTGGGATTACAGGCTTGAGCCACCGCGCCTGGCCGTAATGATTGCCATTCTAACCAAGCTTCAGACCGCCATCATCTCTCACTCAGTTGGTCTCCTTTATGTCATGTGACCTCATAACTTAAAATCTCCCAAAGGTTTCCCATTCACACTTAAAATAAAATCCAAACTCTACCACAGTCTACAAGGTTCTTGTAGACTTGTAAGTCCCATCTGGACTTACCCTGGTGCACTAACTCCCACCTCCCTCCATCTCACTGTGGTGCACTAAACTACAGCTACATTCCTTTCTGTTTGTTTATATTCTCACTCAACTCAAACACAACCAGCTCCCTCTCACTTCCGGTACTTGTCTATGCAGGCCCCTCCCCAATATTTGCAGGACTAGCTCTCCTCATTCAGGACTCAGTTCAAATGTCAACTTCCGCAAGAAGCCTTCACTCATCACCATATGTAAAGTAGCTTATCTTTCTCTTATCACTTTGTATTATGATTCTTTTATTTTTATATAGCAGTTTATTAGCTGAAGTTATTTGTTTACTCTGCATACCCCTACTCAAATGTAAGCTATCAGAGCAGTGACCTTGCCTGTCATGTTCAGCCCTACATCTCAAACTCCCAGCACATGGCGGTCACTCAGTTAATATTTATTAAATATGGAACACTTCTTTCTTTTTCAAAAAACAAATTTCCTTTTGAGTATTCAGCTACTGGTAGATTAAACATGTCCTCAAAATAAACAATTTGTAATCACACTAATTAATTAGAGGAAAAAGTGTAAGAGAATTCTAGTTTCTGGATAAATTCAACCCCTGCTACTAAGTCATGTCCTTTACTCATGTTACCTGAGGTACACAAATATAATGTCTAGTAAAATATATCTCAAGTATATCTTGATTCTAACTGCAAGAGAGGATACCATTATTGTGTAGTCACAAACTCCAAAAACTATGTAACTTTGTATCCTCAGCTTCAGCAGTAATTCTGTGACTTACCCTAGGCAAGCCTGAACAGGTCTCTACAGCTTAGTTTCTTGTTTTGTTAAAGGGATTTAATACAAGCTTACCTCACCAAGATGCTATGTAAAACAGTTTCTATTTATTGCAAGTACTGTATGATTTTTGTGTCTATTGGTGTGGAACAACACACTCATTACATGATGGCATCAAAAGATTTTATGCCACGAAGGATGCCAAATTCTTGGAGCTACTAGAGGGATTATAGTGCATATGTCTAATTAATTTTGGGGATTGTGCTGCAGTTACATCTAAAGATAAATTTGGAGTTTAGGCTGAAGAATTGTCTCAAATAATTTTAAATTGTGTTTTTAGAATATGACACTTAAATATCTCAGGGTAGCCTCAAAACTTTAGTAGAAAATCAGGGAAATGTGCCTTATAAGCTTATAAAGTTATAAAGTTTATGTGTTTTATGTATGATATAAATACAGCATTGCAGACACATTCCTTATTTTGAAATGAAAAAACTTTCTGATATTAGCATTCATTTACTTAAGACCCTGTGGAACTCAACAAAACAATAGAGCTGAGAAAGGATTGCTAACTTATCCAAGACATAGTTCTGATTCTGAATAGATATTATCCATCTTTCTCAAAGAAACTGGGACTTGCAATAAATATAGTTTGATAGGATGCATTATGTAGAGTTTTTTCAAAGATTTTAAAATGTCCGAAGAACCTTGTAATTTCTTTACTATAAGTAGCCATAATGCTGCAAAATAATTCAGCAAAATCAATCATTTAATTTATAAAATTAAAATGTTTGTTTACAAATATAAAATAGGCTTTTAAAATTCTGAAGTCATTGAATTAGCTTTCTGACTTAAATCAAGTCATCTAACCACACTGTATCAGAGATTCCTCAATTGCAATTCAAAGGAAATGAAATAATTCAGTGATTCTCAAACATTTGGGTCAAGGACAACTTTACCCTCTTGAAAACCGAGGACCTCAAAGAGCTTAATTTATGTTTATGTGGATTATAGCAATCATAATTTACCATATTAGAAATTAAAATGATTGTTAATATAAAAACTGAGATACTTTTGTGTTAATTCATTTAAAAATAAATATTCTATTACATGTTAGCATAAGCAGTATATTTTATAAAAAACTATATTTTCCAAAGGTAGCTTTTTATTAAGAAGAGTGACATTGTTTTACATTTTTTCAAACCTATTTAATGTCTAGCTTAATAAAAGGTGGCTGGATTCATATATCTTTTTCTGCATTCATTCTGCTGTGCATTTATTGATTTTTTTTGCATTTTCATTTTGCATTTATTTATGCTGTTTTGCATTTTGCATTTATTTGTGTTGTTTTGGTAGAAGTATATGAAGAAAATTTGGTCTCAAACAGAATATATATTTGGAACGGGATTTATGCCTTTAAAACTTTAATATTCATTTCAGATAATTGTTTGTTGCTAATATGCTTATATCATCAAAAGGAAGATGGGCAAAAGGGTAGTCGTTAATAGCATCTTGGGCTGCTGCTTTTAGAATAAGGGAAGAGGTCTTACTCAGCTCAGTAATGCTTGTCTAGGGAGTGCCTGGTTTCTTTTTTCTTTCTTTTCTTTTTTTTTTTTTTTTTTTTGTTGTTGTTGAGGCAGAGTTTTGCTCTTATTGCCCAGGCTAGAGTGCAGTGGCGCAATCTTGGCTCCCTGCAACCTCTGCCTCCCAAGTCTGAGCAATTCTTCTGCCTCAGCCTACCGAGTAGCTGGAATTACAGGCATGTGCCACCATGCCCAGTTAATTTTGTATTTTTAGTAGAGACGGGTTTTCACCATGTTGGTCAGACTGGTCTCAAACTTCTTACGTCAGGTGATCCACCTGACTCAGCTTCCCAAAGTGCTAGGATTACAGGAGTGAGCCACTGGGCCCGGCCCCTGGTTTCTTTTTAATACTACATGGAAATTTCACATGTAGTAATGTCTTAAAACCTAGTTGCTTTGTGAAATCTGAAACATAGCAATAAATTTTTTATATTAAGATTGAAAAAATATCCATATCAAAGAATAACATATTGGGAATGGCTTGAAGAGACTAATAGAGATTATGCCATCCTTCAGTATACCACTGCTGAGTGATAGGAGGCAGTGGACAGAACTATGGGAAAAAACCAACAAGTCAATTAAAGTTAATGATTTTAACCCACCCCTCTTAAATACTGAAGGAACAAGCCTACCAGAAAATATAATCAAAACTATATAACATTATCTCATTAATAAACTAAAATTCATAAAGGAAGATATAGAATCTTAACAGAGAATACATGTTTTTTAAAACACATATGGAACATCCACAAAAATCACCATGAATGAAGTCATAAAGAAAACTTCATATATTTCAAATAATTCATGTAATGGAGATTATGTTCTTTCATCATTATATGATTTAATTAAGAATAAACACTAAAACCAGGTACAGTGGCTCACTCCTGTAATCCCAGGACTTTGGGAGGCCGAGGAGAGTGGATCACTTGAGGTCAGGAGTTTGAGACCAGCCTGGCCAACATGGTGAAACCTCGTTTCTATTAAAAATACAAAAATTAGCCGGGCGTGGTGTTGCATGCCTATAATACCAGCTACTCAGGAGGTTGAGGCAGGAGAATCGCTTGAACCCAGGAGGGAGAGGTTGCAGAGAGCCAATATCGTGCCATTGCACTCTAGCCTGGGAGACAAGAGCGAAACTCTGTCGCAAAAAAGAAAAGAATAAACACTAAAACTGTGGATTTTTTACATCTCATAACTCTAGGAATTGAAAGTAATTAATATCCCTTGGATTAAAAAGGGGAAATTCAAAAAATCTTTAGTCTGAATGAATACATTTATCAAAAAACAAGAAAGATTGAGAAAAATAAAGCAACTATAAAGCTCAAAGAGCTAGAAAAGGAAACAAAGGAATAAATATATAGAAACAAGATGAGACGAGATTATACAAGAGAAAATAAATAAAATGGTAAAGAAAAAATTAGAGATGATTTAACAATTTAATTTCTTTGAAGAAATTTTTAAAATGTACACATATCTGACGAAGTTGATCAAGCAAATTGTGATGGTTAATTTTAGGTGTCAGCTTGACTGGTTTAAGGAATACTTAGAATGCTGGTAAAGCATTACCTCTGGTGTGTCTCCTCACAGATGTTGCCAGAGGATACTGGCATGTGAGTCAGGGACTGAGTGAGAAAGGTCTGCCCTCAATGTGGACAGGCACCATCCCATCAGCTTGGGGCCTAGATAAAACAAAAAACTCTCTCTCTCTCTCTCTCTCTCTCTCTCTCTCTCTCTCTCTCTCTCTCTCTCTCATATCCTGGTTAATACAAAGAATAAAAGGACTAAAAAATTAAAATTCAACCCCCAAAAGAGATTCACCTATAGAAATAGTAGTGATTTCAAAAATAATGAACTATATAGCAATAATATTGAAAAACTTAAATGAAAAAAGAAATAAATTTCCAGGAATAATTTGCCTGAGAAGAAGTAGAAAACTTGAATTGCCTGTTAGCTATGAAATTGATTTCTAATCACCCATCAGGCCTCCAGTGCAGGTAATTTTTGTTATGGTCAAAGTTCTTTATTCTAGTTAAGCAAATACACTCTAGCTATTATAATCTGAAAATGCTTTATTAAGAAATGTATGAAGCCCAGCGTGGTGGCTCATAACTGTAATTCCAGCACTTTGGGAGGCCTAGGAAGGTGGATTATTTGAGCTCAAGAGTTTGAAACCTGCCTGGGCAACATGGCAAAACCCTATCTCTACAAAAAATGCACACAAAAACATTAGGTGGGCGTGGTGGTGTGCGCCTATAGTCCCAGCTGCTCGGGGTGGGGGGTGAGGTGGGAGGATGGCTTGAGCCCGTGGAGTGGAGGTGACAGTGAGCTGTGATCAACGCTGCTGGGTGACAGAGTGAGACCCTGTCTCAAAAGAAAATAAAGAAAATTTAGAAAGGAAATGTAGATACATCACAGAAGTACTAGAAAGACTTAAGTAACAGACTCTGACTGAGTTTCCAAGAATGATCTCCAAAACCCAGCAGAACTGGACAACTAAGAGAACTGCAGCCACTATTATGATCAGGAATTTGCCACCAGCAGTACTGGTTTTAGTATCACGCTGCCACTGCCACAATCTATATGATAAAACCAAATGTACTATACCCTGTTTCCTCATAATTCAATCTTGAATCAAAATCTCCCTCAAGTGAATATTATTAACACAACCTAAATTACATTCAGAATTCTAACTGCTAGAGAATCTAAAACATGTAGATTTTACTTTCAGCCTCTATATGTTATAAAGCAGATTATAAAAATAATCTACATGATCAGATTGTTTTAAAGATGGTTTCTTCAAAACTTTCCCAAAAGAGATAAGTCTAGTTTATACAAAGTGTTCCAGAATAAAAGAAAGTGAAGGACAGCTGCACAACTCGTTTTAAATCTTCCAACTCTCAACTCATTTTAAGAAGTTAATTATAATCTTCAGACAACCACTGGATTAGGACAGTACAAAAAAAGAAAGTTATTAGCTACTTGTTAGCCATAAGTGAGTTATTAGCTCACTTATGAGCAAAAATGTGAAATTCTAAATAAATATTAGCTTATTTCAACCATGTTTTAATAAAATATGGCAATGTAAAATTTATTCCAGAAATGTAAGGAGGTTCATCACCAGAAAAGATAATAATATAGTTTATCAAATTAGTAGACTAAAGAGGGAAAAATGACTCAACATATACAGAAAGACCATTTGATAATGTTTAACATCTAATTATGAGATAGTTTAAAGTGTTAGAAAAATATGAATAAAAGATAATTTTTTAATTTGACAAAAACTTTTTTTTTTTTTTTTTTTGAGATGGAGTCTCACTCTGTCACCCAGGCTGGAGCGCAGTGGCATGATCTCGGCTCACTGCAATCACCACCTCCCAGGTTCAAGCGATTCTCCTGCCTCAGCCTCCAGAGTAGCTGGAACTAAAGACGCCCACCACCACGCCTGGCTAATTTTTGTATTTTTAGTAGAGACAGGGTTTCACCACATTGGTCAGGCTGGTCTCGAACTCCTGACCTCAGGTGATCTGCCTGCCTCGGCCACCCAAAGTGCTGGAATCACCGCTCCTGGCCTCAACAAAAGCTTTTAATAAATATCTATTAGCAAACTTCGGAAAAAAAATTGTGACATACCATCTTTAGGGACAAGAAAGAGCCTTGTTATCATGGCTTCCATTGAGTATGGTGAGGGGTTCTCAGTCAACACGGTATTTTTTCCTTCCAAAAAAATAGGAAGTATAAGGATTGGATAGAATGGACAACCCAACCCTTTCACTGTTTGCAGATTATTAGATCTTGTACCAGAGGACCCAATTGAATCAATAGACAAACTATTAGAACTAATAGGAGAGCTCAGAAAGGCTGTGGAGATGCAACATTGATGATAGGCAACAAAACAGTAGTGAATACATATAGCATTTACTTAATTAGTATATAAGAAATTTTATAAATATTTTCTGTATATTAATTAATTTAAATTCCATATAAAAATCAGTAACATTCTTCTGTATCAGCAGTGACCAACTGGAAATTAGTATAAAATGCAATTTCATTCACGATAGCAATAACAACTACAAAGTACATAGGATGTAAACTAATGAATGAACCCATCCTTCACAGAGAGTTTTTCAAGCTCTATTAAAGGACATAAAACAAGATACAGGTAAGAAGAGAAAAGTACCACGTTCACAAATGGGATAAATTAATATTGTAAAAATATTATTCTCCCTGAATTAATCTATAAATTCAATGCAATTTTAATGAAAATTTCATCAGGATTTTGTGATGAACTAGACAATTAATTAGCTTATAAAATGTGCATAGAATAATAATAGACCACAAATAAATAAGATGAATTTTTTAAAAAGAAGAGCAAACAGAGGGAACTTGTCTTGTTGAATATATTAAGACATATTATAAAACCATAGCAATAAAAATAGTATGATACCAGTATAGGAATGGACAAAAAAATTGATGTAACAGAACAGAAAACCAGTAAACAAGCCTATGTTATATATGAGAATGTGGAATATAATAGAAATTAGCATCATAACTCATAGGGGAAAGACAAATTATTTAGTGGCTCAACACATAGGAAAAAATAAACTTAGATTCTTACCACACTGCAAATACAAAAATAAATTTTGAATGGATTAAAAACCTAACTATAAAAAGCAACACTATGAAGTTAGTAAAATACATGAAGCTTTCTTTGTGAACTTGGGATGGGAAAGGATTTTTAAACAAGACCCAAAAAGTACAAACCTTAAAGGTAGGTGGTGGAAATTGATGGATATGATCATATTAAAACTGAATATTTCCATACAAAGAAGATATGATAGACAAACTTAACAGACTGGTTGCACACATATTAGCAGGAAATGTTTTTAAAGTATAACACTAAAAAGTGATTAACATGTAGACCATATAAGGAACTACTAAAATCTACAAGGAAACTCAAAAATTGAACAAGGACTAAAATAGACAATTCATGAGAGGGGAATTCTAAATAGCCAAAATGTGTATGAAGAGATGTTCAACTTCACTTGTAATCAACTTCACTTGTAATCATAGAAATTCAAATTAAGTCAACAAAAAATTGCTAAAAATTACAAAGTCAGCTAATACTAAGTGCTGGCTTGGATGTTGAGAAATCAGAAATATCTGTTGGTGGAAGTGTAACTCACAATACCTAGTGAAATTAATTATTCATATAGTTCTGTATATATTTCATTCCCTCACCTGGGTTTATATTGTGTACAAATCCTTAAGGGGATATTTTGGAGTGTGGTATCCTAGCATTATTTGTGTTAGCAAGAAGTTAGAGGCAGTTTAATGTCCATCCCTAGGGAAATGGCTAATCAATGCATAGCATGTACATACAATGGGATAAAATACAGGAAGAAGTAGTTAACCATTTTTATATATAGGAATGTAGATGGATCTTGGAAATATGGAATGAATTCTGTAGAACAAAACAATTTTTATATATTCAAAATATACAAATACACAGAAAACAACCATGTATTATATCTCAGGGCTATATTTTCAGATGCCTAAGGAAATGTATTGGATATGTTAATGTGAATATCTCTGATTGGAAAGACCATGTATACGAGAATGAATAGGACAAAGGGGAAAAAATAATGAAGTAAAACGAGGGGCATTGTACGGACTCATAATGATGATGGAATCTGAAATCTGTGTATTTGAGAGCTGTATGACTCACAGATAATGCATGTGTGCCCTAATTTGGGGAGGAATATTTAGGTAATGTTCTCAGCAAAAGGAAGTACTGGTTTTAAAACAGATTCTGGGAGGATTTGAATGGCCTTATGTAGAAGATAGATGGATATGTGATTAATACAAATTCTTGCTTTAGGTATTTTCCTCCATCAAAAGTGTTAAAAATTAATCTGAAATTAATTTGCCTCCAGTAATCATTCTAGGAGAGGAGTAGAAATTTAAAAGTATGGTTATTTAATATTCAAAGAGAATGGCTCTGTAAATCTGGAAAACACAAATATCCTGACAAAAGCTTGTTTTTTATTTAGTTTCATGTAATCTGTCAGGCAGTAGTTTAAAAGCTATCAGGTTTTTTTGTTCTCATATTATTTTATTGCATGTACTCACTGACAAAACCTTTTATTTATCAATAAAATGTTCCCTATGATTAATTGTTATGTAAGCTATATACGACAAATTACTGCATAGCTATTAAATGCTGCTCTGCCGTGCTAAACATACTGCGTTATTTGACTGTTTTGTGTTCTTGGTATTAATCTTAGGCTCTTTAAAAATAAGTCTTTTAGATATTATGTCATATATGGACATATTGTACTTAATAAAACATAGCAGTTTGCCTGTACAATTAAATGAAGGTTGAATCCTGTGGACTACAATATTCAAATGACACTACTCTTTTATATCCAGTTTCATATAGTTTTCATGGATTTCTCTCTTAGTTTAAAAATAAAGATGCCCTATAACTACCTTTTTCTATGTTTTTGTTTTGTTTTGTTGTTGTTGTTGTTGTTGAGACGGAGTCTCGCTTTGTCGCCCAGGCTGGAGTGCAGTGGCCAGATCTCAGCTCACTGCAAGCTCCGCCTCCCGGGTTTACGCCATTCTCCTGCCTCAGCTTCCCGAGTAGCTGGGACTACAGGCGCCCGCCACCTCGTCCAGCTAGTTTTTTGTTTTTGTTTTGTTTTGTTTTGTTTTGTTTTGTTTTGTTTTTTTGTATTTTTTAGTAGAGACAGGGTTTCACCGGATTAGCCAGGATGGTCTCGATCTCCTGACCTCGTGATCCACCCGTCTCGGCCTCCCAAAGTGCTGGGATTACAGGCTTGAGCCACCGCATCCGGCCTTCTATGGTGTTTTTATATTTTAGGAACGATATGATTTTCATTACCAATATTTTAAACAATGTCCTTTAAGTCATAGTTCAATAGCTATATTAAAATGAGAGCCTATAATAATTGTTACTATTATTTAAATATATATAATATGTTTCTTGTTCATGAATTTTGTGATTTCTTTATTCAATGAATTCTAGTCCTTTTCCAGCTTAAGGGAAAATGGGTCAGTATACAAATATTTTGAGCATACTAATGCATGTCTTTCCACCCTGGCAACATCGTAAGATATTTCTAAGGCATCCTGAGAAAATCCAGTGAAGTTGCCTGTAGCCAGAGGCAAGTGCCCTGCTTATAGGTCTTGTACGACCCCGCTAAGGGATGAGGAAGATGCTATTTCCAACACGCTTAACAACTATGTGTGCCTCAAAAGCATGATTGAAAAACTCTGAATTAATGCTTTGTAATTTTTCAAAAGAAAGAACTTTTCCAGCCTCTGGAGGTGAAATTAGTTCTAGAACATAATGAGGCTTCCTCTTTTATGAAGAATTTAGAAGGAATAAAAGAAGATAAAGTGGTATGGCTCTTCAAAAAGTAGGGAAGATTCAGGGAAGATCTCTGGAGATTTTCTTATGATATTATTATTATTATTATATCATTACTATTATTAGTAGTAAATGTGATTTATATTTGGAATTCTGAAATGTCTGTCTGGATTTATTAGTACTTAAAGCATGCCAGGAGTCAGGCAGACATAGAAAGGTGACAGGTAAGTAGAAGAGAATACTTGGAAGTAACTATGGAGTGACCTATAAGGCATTAAATTAGAGATCAAACAAGAGATTATTCCAGAGCAATGAATCACAAACTACTCAGACAATCTTTAAAGGATGAGACCCTGAGTAGGTATCTGTTGGGCTGTGTGAATTTCCCAAACTGGATTATCCAGGACTTTATCTTTGTAAGATCATCATCTTTAGAGGGGAAAAAAAAATGAATCCCTTTATCAAATCTGAGAAATTCTGAAATAAAATTACACTTGATACTTAATGTTTCAGTCTTTAATATGCTATCATTCTTTGTGTTTCTAGGAGAAATCAAAAATAGAAAACTTTTCTTAAACATGTTTGGCCACATACACTTTATTTTTTCTCAAAACACCTATTAATTTCTGTGAGGATACAATGGTTTTTCCTAAGATAAGAGCAGATCTACCTTACTGCCTTAAGGTATACTATTAGGAAATATATATGCCAACTTTGAAGCTATTGGTAGTAGCAATCTGTCCTTACACTAGTTCAGTGGAAGTGCTTTTTCTTTGTTTACTTTTACTTATTTTCTATCTTGTTTCAATATTTTGAAAATGAACACTATTATAATACAAATCTATTTGTGACTAAGTTTCTCAGTTTATATAGCTGAGTTTTGTACATTTTTGACAATCCAATCAATCTTTCTAGTAGTTAAGATTTTTTCCTACTCTTGGAAAAAGTTGATGGAAAATTACATATGGCTTTTATAGCCTTCCAGTGTTACTTATTTAATGTTTTTTCTAATAAATTAGGAAAATGTAGAGAATTATAAATTAGTGAAACTGATTAATTTACTTGGTGAACTTTTCATAGTTGATAGTAAATTTGATTTAAGTCATTAACCCAGTTACGTATTTTAATAATTTTTTATCTGTTATAATTTTTCTAAATTTTCTACAATAGAATATACTACTTTTATAGTGAAAAATCAGGCTGTGTATTATATTTTGCTACATGATGCCATATAAAATATATGATCCCAAAAAAACTAGAAGGAAATAGTGCAAAATATAACAGTGTTTATCTTGGGATGGTGGAACTTCATGTGATTTTTTTATTTCTTTTATTTCCTATGATGATCATGGGGAAATTTTAAGAATGCATAACTTTCCTGGATAAAAAAGGAAAAATGCCTTTTAAGCTTAACTTTTTATTTGCAAATCTTTTGTTTAAATAAACCAGAGTAAATGTTCTGAACTGTTTTATTTCACTTACTGATGTAGGAACACTTAAAAGGAAATCAGATGAACATCACACTTGTGGAATCAATGTAAAGAAACAAAAAGCACTCTAAAATTCTTTTCTGCTTTATTTGGTAGATGTTTATTACTTAATATCTTTCAATGATTATTTTTCTGAAAGCTTACAGATATTACATCTGAAAGTAGATAAATAAACATAGTCAAACACCAAAGGCATTGCTTCTTTCAGTGCTTCAGGAGTTACTTTGTTTAAAAGTAATTTATCAAATACATGAGAAGTCATAATTGCAGTATGATGTTTCAAAAGTTTTACCCAAGTATTTTAGTTAGGTATTTTTCTTGTTGTTGTAAGGCACATACTTCTTCAGTTTTGATCCCACCATTTCAACGCCAATGTTTCAGCTCTGAAGAAATATTAAATAGAAATATAATCACAATATATAAGCTTTCATTCTTTGGTTTTCCAACCAGAAAGTATTTTCAGAGCAAACCCCAAAAACCAGATAATTCCTCAACTTTCTGATATGGTTTGGCTCTGTGTCCCCACCCAAATCTCTGAATTATAATCCCTGTAATACCTACATGTCAGGGGCAGAACCTGGTGGAGGTGATTGAATCATGGGGGAGGTTCCCCATGCTGCTCTCGTAATAATGAGTGAGTCTCACAGATGTGGTGGTTGTATAAGTGTCTGCCATTTCCCCTGCTTGGATTTCTCCTTCCTGCTGCCTTGTAAAGAAGGTGCCTTGCTTTCCCTTGGCCTTCAGCCATGATTGTAAATTTTCTGAGGCCTCCCCAGCTATGCTGAACTGTGAGTCAATTAAACCTCTTTCCTTTATAAATTACCCAGTCTCAGGTATGTTTTTATTAGCAGCACGAGAATAGACTAATACAATAGCTTAGTTAACGTTTCTAGTTTTTACTATTTTTATCTTTATTAAACTTATTCTTACATTTTATAATCAAGATTTTAAATTCATCTAACTTGCTTTTATTTGTTTATTTTATTTATTTATTTATTTTGAGATGGAGTCTTACTCTGTCACCCTTCCTGGAGTGCAGTGGCGTAATCTCAGCTCACTGCAACCTACACTTCCTGGATTTAAGCAAGCCTCACACTTCAGCCTCCCAGGTAGCTGGGATTACAAGCATGCGCCACCATGCCTGGCTAATTTTTGTATTTTCAGTAATGACAGGATTTCACCATGTTGACCAGACTGGTCTCAAGCTCCTGACCTCAAGTGATCCACCAATCTCGGCCTCCCAAAGTCCTAGCATTACCGTGCCCCACCTAACTTGCTTTTATACATATAAAATGAACTATTCCATTGTGAAATTAATTTTTTTTGCCATTATATCAACATCATTTTTTTCTGACCTATATTTTACTTGTTATTCTGTTTATTCTGATGTCTACCCTACAAACATCCTTGAGAAGATAGTCTTGAACAAAGGCAGTCAGGTTCTTCTCGAAAGATGTAAAGAAATGTGAGCTATGTAGAGAACGCTCTCCTTATAGTAAAGCAAGAGGCAGAGAGGCTGCAGCTATTCCAATAGATTGCTAAACTGTGGAATTACAAGTGGCATTAATTCTTTTTTTCTCTGCTCTGTTTCCTTCTGTTAGTTCCTTCACTGCTGTTCCTTGCATCTAGCATCATGCCTCAGCATCTAATACAGTGCCCAGCACTGAGGAGCCCTTACTTTTTTGAGAGAGGAGAAGGAAAGAAGGAATTCAGTTTCCTATTACTGCTGTAACAAATTACCACAAACTCATATGAAATTAACATATACAGCTACTCTTAATAAAAAGAAAAAAAAATGATATAAATGATAAAGGCTTAATACATAAATTAGATAATAATTTATAAAATTAGAAAATTTAAAAAAGAAGGA